>NC_041391.1:290264233-290384592 GCF_002162155.2 Triticum dicoccoides
AACTGAGTAGACTGCGGGGCCACCTCAGGGAAACTTGAGGGCTGGTTTTACTCGTAGTATGTCTCATCCGGTGTGCCCTGAGAACGAGATATGTGCAGCTCCTATCGGGATTTGTCGGCACATCGGGCGGCTTTGCTGGTCTTGTTTTACCATTGTCGAAATGTCTTGTAAACCGGGATTCTGAGACTGATCGGGTCTTCCTGGGAGAAGGTCTATTCCTTCGTTGATCGCGAGAGCTTGTCATGGGATAAGTTGGGACACCCCTGCAGGGTATAATCTTTCGAAATCCATGCCTGCGGTTATAGGCAGATGGGAATTTGTTAATGTCCGGTTGTAGATAACTTGACACCAGATCCGAATTAAAACGCATCAACCGCGTATGTAGCCGTGATGGTCTCTTCTCGGCGGAGTTCGGGAAGTGAACACGGTTTCTGGGTTATGTTTGACATAAGTAGGAGTTCAGGATCACTTCTTGATCATTGCTAGCTTCACGACCATTCCATTTGCTCTCTTCTCGCTCTTATTTGCGTATGTTAGCCACCATATATGCTTAGTCGCTGCTGCAACCTCACCTCTTTACCCCTTCCTTTCCCATAAGCTTAAATAATCTTGATCTCGCGGGTTTTGAGATTGCTGAGTCCTCGTGACTCACTAGATACTATCACAACTGTTGTAGGTGCCGATGATTCTAGTGCAGGTGTTGCAACCGAGCTCAGATGGAAGCTCAACGAAGACCTTGGTTGTTGCTATGTTTCGTTTCATGTTGATCAGTAGTGGAGCCCAGTTGGGACGATCGGGGATCTAGCAGTTGGGTTATCTTCTTTTCTTTTGGCTTCGTCCATAGTCGGACTATGTGTGTACTCTGAATGATGTATGATGTATTATTTGTTCATTGTGTGAAGTGGTGATTGTAAGCCAACTCTTTATCCCATTCTTATTCATTACATGGGATTGTGTGAAGATGACCCTTCTTGCAACAAAACCACAATGCGGTTATGCCTCTAAGTCGTGCTTCGACACGTGGGAGATATAGCCGCATCGTGGGTGTTACACTATTCTGCCCAAAGAGTGAACGACCACAACTTTTCAACGGTGACTCTGTTTGAGGTGATTCCAATGGTCACGTTCTCTGTTTGTCAAGCTCTTTCCGATGGAACTATTTTCTTGATTTTTGCACATTCTAAAAATACCCATTTTTCCCATGCCCTAATCCAGCCCCTCTGAGACGGAACCCCTCTCCGGCAATTTTTTCCGCAGAGTGATCGCACTTCTTCGTGGAGTATTCCTCCACCCCCAGGCAAGCCAACCTCTTATCATGAGCCCCAAACTTGCATGTTGACTTTGCTAGTACCTCGTGTGTGTGCTTAGTTGCAGTAGTTTCTTGCACGTTTCGTCTGCAGTTATTTCTGTTGTGCTATATGGTTGTATTGCTTGCCATGCACGCTTGTGCTTTCATGATATCTTTTGCCATGCTAGTTACGGTATTGTTATTGATAATATCATGCCTCTATTTTGGTCTAGTTTCATGCCAGTAGTATTGATTCTAGGATGGTTCTGCCAAATGGTTGATATGCTACTGCTTTATTTTGCCTTGTCCCGTATGCTATAGTTGTTCACTTGAGAAGCTTGGTATTTGTTAATGCATTTGTATGCTGCATGCTCATTGTTGCATTCTTGTTAAATATGCTCATAATGATGATGGTGGAGAAGTTAATAATATGACTTAATAATAAACCTCCTCCGTCATCAATGGGATCGATTCATAGTGCCACCAAATCGAGCTTTCTCCAGTGCAGCCACATTTGCCTTTTATGGGAAGGCCCTAGCTGGGTCTATTGTGATGCCTCTCGTCGGTGCCTCCAACGAGGGAAGGTTATGGGCACGCGCTACCCTGATCGGGTAGGCGGGCATAAACCTTGTGTGCCCAGGTTTGGTTTTTGAGCTCATGTCCCCATTTGGGACCGTTTAATTTGCCACGACGGTGGTCGTTGATGCCTTTGGTTGGAACGGGGCCACCCATGACTTAGCCCAAAGGGGAGTTGGTCGGAGTGGCTGGGAGAGTGTCATGGGCAATAGATCGGTTTTGTCGGAACGCCGTTGGTCCACCCGAATGGGAGTGAGAGGTTGTCAGGACCCCGACTCAATGCCACAACGATCTTGCATGTAACACCTCATATCACTTTGCGGCCTCACGCACGGTATTCCCATGGGTATCGCCTTACTAGGCCCAGGACCGTTTGCGCCTTTTGGCACACGTATATGATAGTGTCTCTAGCATCCAAATGACAAGGAGCCCAGGCTGACATGGCTAGTCGAGAACCCAAAGTGGCACTTACTTACAGGGACAAGCATACATGACCCAGCAACGAACGTGTCGGTCATCAATGAGTGAATACGGGTTGTAGCAACTGGGCTAGCAGGACTCTGGTAAACCGGGCTGTAGCAGGCTAACATGACTCCGGTAGACACCACGTGACATTTCCCCGAAGGGACAGACACATGAACAAAGAAGGACACATGTCGGCCAGCCTAAGTGTTTCGGAGCAGTAGTAAGCTACCAAGGCTCAGTGGAAGCACTAGGAAACATTTCCCGGTAAGAGAGGCTACCAAGGATAAACAACTAGATATTCAGATCCCACACACAACAAGCATTTCAAAACATACACACAATATGCTCGATACAGGCAAATACAACATGGCATCACAACATGACTCTACAACTCAAGTATTTATTCAATAGGCTCCGAGGAGGGTGATATTACAAACATGGGTCTCATGACCCAACATTCAGAGCATACACGTCAAAGCACAAGAGGAAACTTAACATGTCTGAGTACAGACATCTACAAATGAAAAAGGCTGAGAAGCCCGACTATCTACCAGATCCTGCCGAGGGCACAAGATCGTAGCTGAGGTAACTAGCTAAACGTCGAAGTCCAGCACGGAACTACTAGTGAGACGGAAGTCTCTCTATAAAAACATAAAATAGGCAAACGTGATTACAAATGTACCTAGGAAGACTTACATCAGAACTATCTACATATGCATCATTATCAACAAAGGGGATGGTGGGGTTTAACTGCAGCAAGCCAACTTTGACTCGGTGGCTATCCTGAACTACGACAGCAAGTAACTCTTTTTGAGGTGGCGCACGCGATTCCACATATTCACCATAGAAATACACCACTATGGATCCGCTCCCGTCTCAGAGGGGCTCACGCTTATCTTGCGCATTTTAGAGTATCCACTTTCAGTTGTCTATGAACTGTATAGGCAACCCAGAGGTCCTTTACCGCAGACGCGGCTATTCGAATAGATTATTTATAACCCTGCAGGGGTGTACTTCTTCATACATGTTTCAACCACTTAGCGTCTGCACACGACATGTGCTCGGTAGACTTCAAGCGAAAGCCGACGTGGGTGTAGACCACGACCTACCTATACACTCAAGTCTCTAGTCCAGGTTTATCGCCTATTCAGGTTCCATCCGTAGGGAGTCTGGCCGAAGTTTCCACATATGGCCCCGGACAATGTGTGCACGGTTCCCGAGACACCAAACGGGCACCCAGTACACCGTGCCACGTGCCTACTGCATCATAGCCCACCCCTCGGGTCAGCGCTGTGCACAGCCTCCAGCAAACTACATACACCAGAAACAACTTGCAACTCCTGGACAGAGGACGAGGGTGGTTAAGAAGTCGAGCGGGGTCATATTTCAGGGCCCAATGCATGGTAGTAGCTGTTTCATGAATCACAAACACAGAAATTAGTTCCTGAGGACGGCTTCAATGAGACAACCCACCATGTACTCCTACATGGCCTCTCATCACTACCTTTGCCAAATCGTGTTCACACACTTAGCTCACACAGTAGGACATGTTCACAACCTTCCAATTCATCCCCGATGAATCAGACCAGACTCAACTCTAAGCAGTAGCAGGCATGACAAACAAGCATGAATGAGTAGGCACATCAGGGCTCAAACAACTCCTACTCATGCTAGTGGGTTTCATCTATTTACTGTGGCAATGACAGGTCATGCAGAGGATAAGGGGTTCAACTACCGCATCATGTAACAGTTGAATCGTTGTTGTCCTAATCCAGTAAAAAAGAGCAGAGTGAGAGTGTGGGTTTGTACCGGAATGAATAAGGGGGTTTTTCTTGCCTGGCACTTCTGAAGATAGTATAGCTCTTCATCGGTGTCATCGAACTCACGTCTATCAAGAGGGAACAACAACCGGCAATAGAGAAGGAATATAATCAATGCAATGCGCAATATGATGCATGATCATGACATGTCAATATGCCGTGATTTCAGCTAATGCAACTAGCAACAGGTTAAATGGAGTTGGTTTGAACCCTAGGTTCAAATTCAAACTCCATATGTGAAGGTTTAAATGCCATTTATATGATTTGGCCTAAACAGCATCCATAAGTTGTTCTAACATGCATGAAAATGGTACATATGGATAGATTGGATTTTTCTGATCATTTTTCATATATAAATTATTTCAATATGAGTTATAGATTATTTTCTATGATTTTTAGAAGTTTATAACATTTTCTTGAATTTCTTGAATTAAGTTTAATCCAGGAAAAGACTTATTGCATCAGCATTAGGTCATGCTGACCTCAGCAGGTCAACAAGCGCCGTCCAGGTCAAACCTGACGTGTGGGGACCACACATCAGTGACATAGCGCTGTTTAGCTCGCTGACAGGTGGGCTAGGTCAACGGCCACGTCAGCAGGGTCAACCCTGACGTGTGTGTCCCGTTGGGTTAATTTAAACTAAACTAGAAATAAAACCCGGGGTTAATTAGGGCGTGGGGCCCATCCATCAGCGACACGAGTCACTAGCTAAACGCGATTAGCACCCAACTAATCATGCCATGTCAGCCACCGGAGTTTCGCCGGCGACGACCACGGCCGACGGCGGAGGTGCACCATGCGCTCCCTACGAGGCACCATTCGATGCGCGGTTTGCTCCTACGGGCTCCTGGGAGTGCGGCGTATCCAACGAAACAAGCGGAAGCAGCTGGGGTGGCAAGAACTGACGGCGGCGAGCTCTTTCGCGGCCGCCACAGTTCGCTTGTTGCTCAAAATGGCATTACAGGCGATGTCAGGAGTAGCGGGTGGTCATGTTCGACTTGTGGGGATGTACTGAGTTCAGTGGTGAGCTCGGGTGCAAGCTTGCACGGTCGTGGCCCCGGTGGAGATATGGACGGCGGTGCGGAGCGCTCGGCTCCGATGGTAACATGGTCTAGAGAGAGCAAAAGAGCGCGGGGAGAGAGGGGTTCCGTCCGTGAGCTCACAGCGGTTGCAGCAGTGCAGACAGCGAGCTCGGAGGAGGTCCGAAGCGAGTGGGGCGACGGAGGCGATCCTGGTGACCTGAGGAAGAAGAAGGTATCGGGGGCGGTGCTTCGAGGTGTCCGGCGTTGTGTTGCTCAGCGAGGGGGTCGAGGACGAAGTGGCGGAGCTTCTAGGCGCGTCAGTGAGGCGTGGGGTGGCAGGTGGCCGTGGGAATGGCAAGCGGCGTGACGGCGTGTTCAGGCGGTTGCGTGTGAGAGAGATAGAGGAGAGGAGAAGCACGGGGAGAGGTCGAGGGGATTCCACGAGGGTGCGTGGCGTGATCTGGAGTCGTCCAGGGCGTTGGCTGAAGCAGGAGGTGGCCGTCGGTGGCCGCGCGCGTGCTAGCGCACCACGGGTAAACGCCCGTGCCTACTGGCATGAGGAGGAAGGCGATAGAGGGGGTTGCGGTGGTGGACTGGGCCCGCCAGGTGGGCTACACGGGTGAGGCCTGGTACTAACTCTCTCTCTCTCTCTCTCTCTCTCTCTCTCTCTCTCTTTTCCTGTTTTTCTTTTTCTATTTCATTTCCTCTGTTCTGATTTAGTTTAGCCACTTAATCATTTTAATAAATTATGTAGGTTAATATATGGCTTGCTAAAATATACACAAAGCCACTCACTAACTTCCAGAATTATTGGAGTTATATTTAATATATATTAAATATAAATCCAAAGCAAATAATTATTGGATTAATTCAAATGGCCAAAATAAATGTTTCTGAGCTCCTAAAAATATTGGTTTGAATTTTACCTCTTGCCAATATTTTTATAGAATAACAAGAACATTTTCTTGGACTCATTTGAGAAGATTTTAAAGTTGGTTATTTTTGAACCGATTTCTGAGGGTTTCAACAAACATCAATTCAACTTTCAGAAATTTTAGACATGATGCATGAGTGAAGTTGCAACTATTTCACTCAGGTATTCTAGGGCTATGACAACTCACCCCCACTAAACAAGAATCTCGTCCCGAGATTCAAGTCGTGAGGTAAGAAGACAGAAGAACACATGCTAACACAATCTTCATGATCCAGATGTCTTTCTCGAGGGCGTTGATTCATTACATCACCTTAACCTTGATGTGTTGCTTTGAGAACTACATCCAACATGACAACTATTGGAAAGGAAGAATTTTTGAAGAATCAATCTTCCTGAGGTTTGAGCAACTTAGGATCACCTTAATGATCACAAGATCAACTCACGGAATGGAACATAGAAACATCTCTGGAGCTGAGAGGCAAGACATGCATCAGGAGGGACGGAAGAAACAATTTGACGAGGGTTTCAAAGTGGCGAGGAAGAATTGCCATAATTCCATCACGGGGCACCTTAGGGAAGGTGACTCGTAGAGTTATTCCCTCAAGTGGCAAAAAGAATTACTTTTGATACATAGATCATTGGAACTCTTCTCACCAGCCTGAGGCAATTTGCGAACGATCGTTTAACAGAGTTCAGGAGAACGACACACTCGGGCTAGAATGGATGATGTGGACTACCTTATTGAAGACAATGCAAGGGATGATTTTGCTTGCGCGTGCTCTCAAGAACTTGAGCATTTCCATATTCATCAAGGTTCTACCAACGTCCGTGTCAAGGATCCTGGTAACACAGCATACTACCATGATGAATAGTGATGAACGATGCAGATGCAAAGGAAGATAACACCTTCTCAGATTTTACCTTGGCGGGGCCAATGGAACAAAATCTGGATGATCGACCGAGAGACATTTAGCTCTCCGCTTCTAAGGTTCTCCTTGATGTGCTAGCATAACCCATTCATTGAAATGGTTTGGTATCTAGAACATCAAGTAACAGGTCGAACCTCGGGAGCTCCAGAATCCATAAGGAATAACTACGGAGGTAAATCCTGTGGAATCCTTATGGGGATGTGGCCAAATTCCTCAATCAAGATACTACAATAATAGGTCTTCCGGCTGAGTGTGTTGGCCACGACATCCACTTTACCTGGTTACAAAGAGACCAATAATATAGTTCTTGGGAAAATGTTCCAACCATCATATCTGCGTGAGATTCTGACCTGGTTGGTGTCAGGATATTCCAGACTCAACAAGTCTAGAGAGAACAATTTAATGTTTGCAACACCAATTGACGGAATGATGTTGTGAGATTCTCGGGAAATGAACTACGGTCATAGGATCCAAAACATGAGCTGGTTCTGCTACAAGCATGTGAACACGTTGTCCTAGACAAGCATGGTCACCTGGTAGTCTTACAACAAAACACTACCGAGTTCAGGTGGGGAACCATCATTGCAGATATCGAAGTCTTTATGCAAGTCCATGGATTAGATCCCAAGCATAGACTTCTCTTTATTGAACAAGTCAATCAGTGGCTTGGTGTGCTAGGAACACATATAGAACGGAGGCGGCCAACCTACCAAACCATAGAATACTTTGCACATATGCATGACCAACATGGGATGATTCCAGAGGAAGTAAAATAAGCCTTCTCCAATTCATGGTGGCAACTTGCACCAAATGCACATGAATCTGAGAAAGTCACTTCTTTCATCCAACACATGCTTCATGAACGGGACATGAAGAAAATGCTTACACAAGTTTCCAACACTAGCTTGATGTTCAACACAAATCATGGAGGAGACAAAATGCTGCTTATGGGCTCAATAGCAACTCATCGGGATTTCCGCATCACTGGACTTCCACCATTATGTGAACAATGTGATAGTATTGGTCAGACCCAAAGAATATAATGGTGTATGCTCAAGGAAACCACCACGAGTAAGACAACATTACGAACATCGTTGGTTCTTATTTGATTTGAGGATAGCCCACACTCAAATCAAAGTTTGGACAAGACAATAGATCCAACAATTGATCACGAGGATCAATCAATGAAGATATGATCTTTCTTCACACACACACACACACACACACACACACACACACACAAAATATATCCCTTAAAATGAACTAAGCCAGGCAAGCTTTTGTCTTCCAACTCTCCAAGTTGTTGTTTGGCTTAACCAACTAGCTCAGGGGTATCCAACACAGATTCTTGGAGAAGGAGTGGTTTATTGGAAACCAACTTGATCACGAACTCAACATATTGGTCAGGGGACAACCTGGTGGTACTTCCAAGAAGATATTTGGAAAATCTCAAACCACCGATATGTTATTTAGCTCGGGAATAATCTTTCCTTACAGGGAAAGACGATATGATCAAAGAGTGAGGGACCGACACGATCCAAACTCATTGATCGAAGAGTGCACCAGGAAATAAGGACTAGGTAGCACGATTGGTCTTAGAATGATATCTCAATAGCTAGCATACTAAGAGTGAAATTATTGTCCTTTGCCTACCGAGCAACACGGTTGCTAGGAGTATTGATTTCACACATCACGGTTCACTTGTCGGCATTCCGGTTGCGACAACACAGGACCGAGGAATGAATAATGATGGCGAGAGTATCACTAAATCAAGAATTCATAAGAGTTGGTGCAATTCTCATGACATTCTTGATATAAAGATGGTAATACTCCAAGGTAGAATAGAACAAAAGCTGGATTGGCATTTTGATCTGCGAAGTGCAACTACTTTGACCAAATCCTAGAAATTGATAAGGTACTGGAGTTTGTTTCTCCTAGTCATTCTGATATAGAATGGCTTGACGGACCACAAGAATAATAGGCGTCGATGAACACGAGTGCACGACTACTCTTGACTATCAATTAATAGACGAGGGCCAGAAAACAACTAAAGAAGGACAACCCAAAAGAACATATGATTTTCTGAGTTGTCGATGCATGGACTAGCATGTTGAACGAGTTCAACATATTTCTTCCGGATAACCAATGCAAAAAGGTTGAACTGGCAGAGTCACAATATAGAATGGAGAACTCATTGAGAGCACTCCTGTTGTGATCTTTTGATCCAACAAACTTCTGCCATAAGTGGTTCATAGTATTAAGAAGGAAATACCACGGACCTCGAGGACTAATGCAAAGGTTACTAATAACCTAAAGGAACGAGCAAATACTATCAACATGAGGTAAGTAAGGTGAATCTCGCGTTCAGGAACCCAGGAGTAGAATACCTACAACTAAGTGGCATCACAGGATGCTTTCGAGGATGATGGCCAGAATCATCACACTGGGAACACAAAGCATGGCTAGGTTACTAGATGGTACTCTAGACACATAGGGTCATAATAATAGCTCCAACATAAATGCCGAGGCAATAAAGTACCTCAACACACCAGTTAGTGTGGTTGATCTGGCACAAAGGAACTTCAGAACGGTGAGAAGGAATTTGCAAATGCATTAGACTGTTTAGAAACCTGGGATGACTCGGACAACATAATAGTTGTAAAAGCTTGAAAAGATTTGAGACATCCTACAAAATGGTAGCATAACCACTCGATCATCTTAATATCAAGGTTCCGGGGTCAACTGTGAATACACAGAGATAGTTGGAACTGATCTGAGGCTTAAATCGAACAATCTTATGGGTCTACTGATTAGTAACACGTGATCCGGATAGAAAGAAGAGGAATCCTAGTTCCTTAACCCCGTAGGAAAGATAAGATGACTTGAATCAGAAGGGCATAAGGTAAAGGAGTAAAAACAGCCTTATGTTCCATCCCACAATCAATTCCCTTATATAACTATAGAATTTGTAGACTCAACTTCGACTAGTTTGGCTTGGTAATCCTCTAGGCAGTCAGGCTCTGATACCAAAGCTGTCAGGGCCCCGACTCAATGCCACACCGATCTAGCATGTAACACCTCATATCACTTTGCGGCCTCACGCATGGTATTCCCACGGGTGTTTCCTTACCAGGCCCGGGACCTTTTGCGCCCTTTGGCACACGTATATGATAGTGTCACTAGCATCCGTATGACAAGGAGCCCGGGCTAACATGGCTAGTCGTGAACCCAAAGTGGCACTAACTTACAGGGACAGACATACATGACCCAGCAGCGAACGTGTCGGTCATTAGCGAGTGAATCCAGGCTGTAGCAACAGAGCTAGTAGGACACCGGTAAACCAGGCTGTAGCAGGCTAAGAGGACTCCGGTAGACACCGTGTGACATTTCCCCGTAGGGACAGACACAGGAACGAAGAAGGACACATGCCGGCTAGCCTAAGTGTTCCGGAGCAGTAGCAAGCTACCAAGGCTCAGTGGAAGCAACTAGGAAACATTTCCCGGTAAGAGAGGCTACCAAGGATAAACAACTAGATAGTCAGATCCCACACATACCAAGCATTTCAAAACATACACACAATATGCTCGATATGTGCAAATACAACATGGTATCACAACATGACTCTACAAATCAAGTATTTATTCAATAGGCTCTGAGGAGCGAGATATTACAAACATGGGTGTCATGACCCAACATTCAGAGCATACAGGTCAAAGCACAAGCGGAAACTTAACATATCTGAGTACAAACATCTATAAATGAAAAATGCTGAGAAGCCTGACTATCTACCAGATCCCGCCGAGGGCACAAGATCGTAGCTGAGGTAACACGCTAAATGTCGAAGTCAGCGCGGAACTACTAGTGAGACGGAAGTCTCTCTGCAAAAACATAAAATAGGCAAACGTGAGTACAAATGTACCCAACAAGACTTACATCAGAACTATCTACATATGCATCATTATCAACAAAGGGGACGGTGGGGTTTAACTGCAGCAAGCCAGCTTTGACTTGGTGGCTATCCTGAACTACGATTGCAAGTAACTCTTTTGAGGTGGCGCACACGAGTCCACATATTCACCATATCAATACACCACTATGGATCTGCTCCCGTCTCCCTATGAGAACGTCGTCCATAGCACTCACGCTTATCTTGCGCGTTTTAGAGTATCCACTTTCACGTCTATGAACTGTATAGCGAACCTAGAGGTCCTTTACCACGGATGCGGCTATTCGAATAGATTATTTATAACCCTGCAGGGGTGTACTTCTTCATACATGTTTCCACCACTTAGCGTCTGCACACGACATATGCTTGGCAGACTTCAAGCGAAAGCCGACGTGGGTGTAGACCACGACCTACCTAAACACTCAAGTCTCTAGTACAGGTTTATCGCCTATTCAAGTTCCATCCGCAGGTAGTCCGACCGAAGTTTCCACATACGGCCCCAAATGATGTGTGTAGGGTTCCCGAGACACCAAACGGGCACCCCGTACACTGTGCCACGTTCCTACCACATCACAGCCCACCCCTCGGGTCAGCGCTGCGCGCGGCCTCCAGCAAACTACAAACACTAGAAACTACTTGTAACTCCTGGACAGAGGACGAGGGTGGTTAAGAAGTCGAGCGGGTTCATATTTCAGGGCCCAATGCATGGTAGTAGTTGTTTCATGGATCACAAACACAGAACTCATTTCCTAAGGACGGCTTCAGTGAGACAACCCACCATGTACTCCTACATGTCCTCTCACCGCTACCTTTACCAAATCGTGTTCACACACTTAGCTCTCACACAGTAGGACATGTTCACAACCTTCCAATTCATCCCCGATGAATCAGACCAGACTCAACTCTATGCAGTAGCAGGCATGACAAACAAGCATGAATGAGTCTGCACATCAGGGCTCAAACAACTCGTACTCATGCTAGTGGGTTTCATCTATTTACTGTGGCAATGATAGGTCATGCAGAGGATAAGGGGTTCTACTACCGCAGCATGTAACAGTTGAATCATTGTTGTCCTAATGCAGTAAAAGAGAGCAGAGCGAGAGAGTGGGTTTGTATCAGAATGAACAAGGGGGGTTTGCTTGCCTGGCACTTCTGAAGATAGTATAGCTCTTCATCGGTGTCATCGAACTCATCGTCGAAACCACGTCTATCGAGAGGGAACAACCATCGGCAATAGAGAAGGAATATAATCAATGCAATGTGCAATACGATGCATGATAATGACATGTCAATATCCTGTGATTTGAGCTCATGCAACTAGCAACAGGTTAAATGGAGTTGGTTTGAACTCTAGGTTCAAATTCAAACTCCATATGTGAAGGTTTAAATGCCGTTTATATGATTTGGCCTAAACAACAGCCATAAGTTCTTCTAACATGCATGAAAATGGTACAGATGGATAGATTGGATTTTTCTGATCATTTTTCATATATAAATTATTTCAATCTGAGTTATAGATTATTTTCTAAGATTTTTAGAAGTATATAACATTTTCTGGAATTTTTTCAATTAAGATTAATCCAGGAAAAGACTTATTGTGTCAGCATTAGGTCATGTTGACCTCAGCAGGTCAATAGGCGCCGTCTAGGTCAAACCTGACATGTGGGGACCACATGTAAGTGACACAGGGCTGTTTAGCTCGCTGACAGGTGGGCCAGGTCAACGGCCACGGCAGCAGGGTCAACCCTAACGTGTGGGTCCCGCAGGGTTAATCTAAACTAAATAGGAAATAAAACCCGGGGTTAATTAGGGCGTGGGGTCCATCCGTCAGCGGCACGAGTCACTAACTAAAGGCGATTAGCACCCAACTAATCGTGCCACGTCAGCCACTTGAGTTTCACCGGCGATGACCACGGCCGACGGCGGAGGTGCACCAAGCGCTCGCTACGGGGCACCATTCAATGCGCGGTTTGCTACTACAGGCTCCTGGGAGTGCGGCGTATCCAAAACAACAAGCGGCAGCAGCTGGGGTGGCCGAAACTGACGGCAGGGAGCTCTTTCTCGGCCGCCGGAGTTCGGCCATTGCTCGAAATGGCATAGCACGCGACATCAGGAGCAGCGGGCGGTCGTGTTCGACTTGTGGGGATGTACTGAGTGCAGTGGTGAGCTCGGGTGCAAGCTTGCATGGATGTGGCCATGGTGGCAACATGGACGGCGGCGCGGAGCACTCGGCTTCGGTGGTAACATGGTCTAGAGAGAGCAAAAGAGCACGGGGAGAGAGGGGTTTGGTCCGTGAGCTCACAGCGGTTGCAGCAGTGCAAACGGCAAACTCGGAGGAGGTCCGAAGCAAGCAGGGTGGCGGAGGTGATCTCGGCAACCCGAGGAAGAAGAAGGCATCGGGGGCGGTGCTTCGAGGCGTCCGGCGTTGTGTAGCTCAGCAAAGGGGTCGAGGACGAAGTGGCGGAGCTTCTGGGCGCGTTGGTGAGGCGTGTGGTGTCCGGTGGCCGCGGGAACGACGAGCGGCGTGACAATGTGTTCAGGTCGTTGTGCGTGAGAGAGACAGAGGAGGGCAGAAGCACTGGGAGAGGTCGAGGGGATTCCACGGGGGTGTGTGGCATCGTCTGGAGTCGTCCAGGGCGTCGGCAGAAGCAGGAGGTGGCCGTCGGTGGCCGCGCACGTGCTAGCGCACCGCGGGCACATGCTCGTGCCTACTGGCGCGAGGAGGAAAGCGACAGAGGGGGTTGCGGTGGTGGACTGGGCCAGTTGGCTAGGCCGCCAGGTGGGCCGTCCAGGTGGGCTGCACGGGTGAGGCCAGGTACTAACTCTCTCTCTATCTCTCTCTCTCTCTCTTTTCCTGTTTTTCTTTTTGTATTTCATTTCCTCTGTTCGGATTTAGTATAGCCACTAAATCATTTTAATAAATTTTGTAGGTTATTATATGGCTTGCTAAAATATACACAAAGCCACTCACAAACTTCCAGAATTATTGGTGTTATATTTAATATATATTAAATATAAATCTAGAGCAAATAATTATTGGATTAATTCAAATGGCCAAAATAAATGTTTGTGAGCTCCTAAAAATATTGGTTTTAATTTTACCTCTTGCAAATATTTTTATAGTATAACAGGAACATTTTCTTGGACTCATTTGAGAAGATTTTAAAGTTGGTTATTTTTGAACTGATTTCTGAGGGTTTCAACAAACCTCAATTCAACTTTCAGAAATTTTAGACATGATGCATGAGTGCAGTTGCAACTATTTCACTCAGGTATTCTAGGACTGTGACAGAGGCCATGGGTTTTGTGGTGTGCGTAAAGTGCACTACCTCTGCAGAGTGCATGTTTAATATATTGATAGCCGCGTCCTCGGTCATGGGCACAGTTCATAGTAGGTCACACTATCGGGTCTTGGTAGAAATGGAGGATAAACCTGAAATAACTAATGTGCCATAAAGAATGTGGTGACTTGGACTATGTGATAGTCGTGAGAAGTCACGGTGATGTTTTGATATGATCGCGAGACGGTAAGCCATAAGTTTGCTCCAAGGAGTCGTGGCAGAGTAAGAGATTGTTGCATAAAGTGAATACAATATGTCTTCATGGGAGGTAACTGGTAGTTTATTTTCAGCATAGTTTCATGATACCATGCCATGCTTTGATTGAACTGCTACACTATGCCATGTTTTGATATTCTATGATATGCCATTTTTTGCTACTGTCATGTTAGAAGTAAATTTTGAGATGCCATGTCATTGCCATGCTAGTAGATGCTATGATATTGATGTTTAGCTTGTTTTATGACTCTGGTAAATATCATGCCATGCTTAGTGATTGTGATGAGGTAGATTGTTGTCTATGCTTGGTTCTTGCTTTGTCATCTGTTGGTTTGCATGCTATGTATTTGGTTGTATTACAAGTACCTTCAATTGTTCGCTTGTTCCATCATGCTAGGTCCTAACCTTGCCAGTCCATTGAGTTGTGGAGCGCAGCGAGAGTCGATATGCTGCCAAACCAAGACTTCCGCTGCCATTTAAATAGCCTTAGACCTGTGCCAGATGATTGTATTCATCAATGATTTAATCCTCTATACATGTATCGTTGAATATTATTGTACCTGGAATGTTGTATCATGGACCTGTCGTGCGTGAGGTGTTATCCTAGGCTAACGTGCGAAGGCTCCTACTCCATGCGGATCGGGGTGCCACAGGAGATGGTATCAGAGCACCCAGGCTAGCATAGGTTATCCTAGCATTAGATCACTGCTACCATTAACTCGTAATGACCCTCATACATTTGACCCATCTCTAGCATCGGGCATGGCCACTGTTGAGCAGTAGGTGGCGCAGCCGGAATTGACACGTCCTCACCCTACTATCCCCACCTAGTTATCCATGGATCGAATAGCAACCCTATCCTTTCTGGTCAGCCGCACCGCTTACCCTTCACCATTAAGGGAAAGGGGCCACGCCATGCGGGCATGTCCCGTGTAGCTGCCTATAAAATCACCTTTCCGCTAGCTGTATCGCTCAACACTCAGCCAACCATGTCCCTGCAAAGAATCCTAGCTAGTAACTCCCCAGCCATGACTCGCGCCCTCAAAGCTCCCAAGTTTTACATCTGAACCTTTGTCGTCAACCATACTGGATTTCCACCGCTTCTTACTGAGATGCTCACCAAAGCCTTTGGCTGTAATGCTAGCCCCGATTACCTGGTGTTCCAGTCGACACCCGTCCCTCACCTTCATCGCTATGATGCAAGAGTGCACATCTTCCCAGGTCCCGCGGCAGATGGTCAGCCCTTGGTTTTTCAGGGCAGAGCCATGCCCACTACTTATTTTGCAATTCAGGCCGCTGTTGTGGAGGCTATCCTATACCTTCAAACCAAGTTTCCGCAAGTGACAGAGAGGTGGGAGTTCTGCTTTTTCCCTGTTGTGCCAGAAGTAGGAATTCAGCCTTCTCCAACAATCTAGGGAGATGACCCCACAATCACTCGCCTGGTGCAATATATCACTGCCCAAGGGATGATGATTGCAAAGATGCTTGCCGAGTTTAGAACCATGGACCATGATGCGGTACGGGTTGTCATGGAATCTTATAGTGAGGCTCGTAAATTCGCATCCCAAGCCATTCGCCCAACGCCATCCGACCCAGTGCTACCCTCTCAGCCCGTGCTGTGGCCAAAGCCGAACATCATCAACCTAGACAAGGCTCTTTACCGGATCCACTAGCTGCATTTGCTTAGATCAGTTTCAGCCACACCCCCAGCAGTATAGCCCCAACCCATAGAAGTGTCGGACGATGAAGATGGAGATTGGCTCAGTCTTCGTCCCCCAGGAGAGCCCCAGCAAGGCCAGTCCTCAGCATGACCTCTGTCACGTAGTCAGGTGTTTCTACGAGTAGGTCGGTCTGTCAGTTCATCCTCGATAAGAGGATAGAACCCAGTATCCCGTAGTGAGTTGTTTCGTTTAGCGCGTAGCGCGTTCGTGCTTGTTGTATGCTGGTACAGTTGTAATTTGTATGCTGTGCTTTATGTATTTCTTTTCTTTGTAGCATGGACATTTGGACTTTTATGTGATTCAAAGCAATAGTCTAGTTTTGACATGAAGACTTTAATACTGAAGCATACGAACAAGCAACCGTGTCTTTCAAAATATCAATATTAAAGCAAGTTATCCCTAGCCCATTATGCTCAATCATTGATCCATTCATGAAACACACTCGAATATTAGCTACACCCAATGCTCAAGTAGGATCATAGTGCCCATTAGTTGGTGCTTTATAAGAGAAGATGGAGACTCAAATTCAAAATAAAAATTGCATAAAGTAAAAGAAAGGCCCTTTGTAGAGGGAAGTAGGGATTTGTAGAGGTGCCAGAGCTCAAAGCAAAAATTGAGAGGTAAAAACATTTTGGGAGGCATACTTTTCCCACCAACAAAAACGACTTAGAGCTCCCAACACTTTCCATGCTAGATACATCATAGGAGGTTCCCAAACATAAAATAAAGTTTATTTGTTTTTCCACTATTACTTTCACTTTCCATGGCTAACCGTATCCATGGGTGCCCTCCATACCAACACTTTCCAAGGAATTTATTATTGGATAAAAGAAAGTAAATTCATTTTTCATTTCAGGACTAGGCATCCCTAATACCTTTGTCATACTCTCGTGCAATGACAAGTGAATAAACAATCATCATGAGAATAACACATCTAGCATGGAAAATATTGGCCACCCCTCACTTCCTCGCGAGCGGTAGAGCACACAAAAGATAAATTTATTTTGAAAATTAGAGATGGCATATGCAAATTTGCTTAGAACAGCATGCCGCATATACATACGTATAATGGACTCATAACGCAAAACTGGTTTAAAGGGTTTTGGATGCACAAGTGGTGATCATACTTAGTGCAAAAGAAGGCTCGCAAAAATATTGAGAAGCAACCAACCAAGAAACAAAAAATATCATACCCAAGCATTAAGCATAAGTAACACCTAATAATGCACCACAGGTAGGATATAAATTTCATTGCATAACTATTGACTTTCGTGCTTGCATAGGGAATCACAAACCTTAACATCAATATGTTTACTAAAGCACAATTACTCATCAACATGACACACATATCATATCATCATATCTCAAAACTATTACTAAGAATCAAGTTTATTTTTTCCAATGCTCTTCATGAAAGTTTTTATTATATCCTCCTTGTATATCTATCACTTTGGGACTATTTTCATATGTTGCTTTTGACAAGCTCAAACAAATTTAAGTGAAGAACATGAGCATAATATTTCTTTCTCTCAAAATAATCTAAGTGAGGCATGAGAGAATTTCTTAAAAAATTTAATGACTCCCAAATAAATCTAAGTGAATCATGAGAGCATTTCTTCAGAAATAACAAAGCACAGCGTGCTCAGAAAGATATAAGTGAAGTAGTAGAGCGAATCCATGGCTCTAAAGATTTAAGTGAATCATAGGAGCAAGCATAGCATAATTTTTGGCTCTCTTAAAAAGGCGTGTCCAGCAAGGATTCAAGACTTAAACACAAGGAAAAATAAGCAAAGACTCATATCATACAAGACGCTCCAAGCAAAACTCATAATATGTGATGAATAAAAATATAGTTCCAAGTAAAATACCGATGGTTGTTAGAAGAAAGAGGGAATGCCACTCGGGGCATCCCCGAGCATAGTTGCTTGCTACTTCTTTCAATATTATCTTGGGGTGCCTCGGGCATCCCCAAGCTTAGCCTTTTGCTAATTGTCGGTGTCAAAACCGGCGGATCTCTGGTAAGGGGTCCTGAACTGTGCGTCTAGGTGGATGGTAACAGGAGACGAGGGACATGATGTTTTTACCCAGGTTCGGGCCCTCTTGATGGAGGTAAAACCCTATGTCCTGCTTGATTAATATTGATGATATGGGTAGTACAAGAGTAGATCTACCACGAGATCAAGGAGGCTAAACACTAGAAGCTAGCCTATGGTATGATTGTTGTAATGTATGTTGTCCTACGGACTAAAGCCCTCCGGTTTATATAGATACCGGAGAGGGCTAGGGTTACACAGAGTCGGTTACAATGGTAGGAGATCTACATATCCGTATTGCCAAGCTTGCCTTCCACGCCAAGTAAGGTACCATCCGGACACGAGCCGGAGTCTTCAATCTTGTATCTTCGTAGTCTTGGAGTCCGGCGGACATTGATAGTCCGGCTGTCCGGACACCCCCTAGTCCAGGACTCCCTCAGTAGCCCCTGAACCAGTCTTCAATGACGATAAGTCCGGCGTGCATATTGTTCGGCATTGCAAGGCGGGTTCCTCCCTTGAATAATCCAGAGAAGATCATGAACACCAGGATAGTGTCCGGCTCTGCAAAATAAATTCCACATTCCACCGTAGAGAGAATAAAATGTACACTTAGTTCAATCTGCTGACGTATTATGCGGCGTGACATCACACCGCCACCAGGCCTTTGTTTGAATTACTATACCACCTCAGCATGTTTAGCGAAGCGGTTTCCTTGGCACGTCTTGTCGAAGCAGAGATCATGTTCCCCTTATTCCGGGATTCTCATCAATACGTGCGTGAGTAACCCAACCACTCCCATCGCCACGCCTCCTCTATCGAAGGGGAAACCCAAACGGTCACGGAGACGGCCCTTGGTATTTTTTCCCCTTTATACGAGGACCAAGGCTCGCCATTGTTCTTCAATCTCGCATCGAATCTCTTCCCCGCTCCCAGTTCCAACACCCAGAGCCTCAGATTCGAGCGCTTCGGATCCTCAATCATGTCCGGCTCCGACCTCCAGGGCCGGTGGATGCCCTCCTCCGTCACAGAGGAGGACATATTGAAGTTGCGTGAGGCCAAGTACCTGGCCTACGAGGTTTCGCACAGGTTGCCTGCCCAAGGGCAGGCCGTGCCAGCCCCCGAGCCCGGTGAATACGTTGTTTTCGTATCCCACCTCCGTTGGGGTTTAGGCTTCCCGACGGATCCCTTCGTGAGGGGGCTCCTGTTCTACTATGGGCTGGACTTTCACGACTTGGCTCCGGAGTCCATCCTCCATATCTCCGCATTCATTATCGTCTGCGAAGCCTTCCTCCGCGTCATTCCCCACTTCGGCCTATGGCTGAAGACCTTCAAGGTGGAGCTGAAGATGATCGGGGGGCGCCAAGCGGAGTGCGGCGGGGCGACCATAAGCAAAAAGGTCGATGCCCTGTGGCTCGAGGGTTCCTTCCAAGAGGAACTTGGATTGTGGCAGCAGGAGTGGTTCTATATCACCGCTCCGAGGGGCAGCAGGCAAAAGCCGCCGCCCTTATTCCGCCCGGGACCTCCACGCCAACTGATGTCGTGGGCCAACCAAGGGCTTAATTGGGGGCCGTTCGAAGACGTGCCTTCACTGTGCCTTCACTGCAGGGCCGGATTCGAGATCTCCAAGCAAGGGAGATCGACCTGATCATGGTGATGTAGGTCATGCTAATCAGGCATCTTCTGCCCTGCAAACACCGTCCTCTCCGTCTATGGGAGTTCAACCCGGAGGGACCTCGGATTCTCCAACACTTCATGGGTGCGACACCTGTGGAGATGTACAAGTCGGACCGCAGGTGGCGTGTCCGGATTTAGCCGAGGATGCAGGTCTAAGCCGCGATCGCTCGGATACTCAGGTAAGTAGCTCAGAGTCCGGACATTCTCTTTATGTGCCTTTCTAGAGTTCGCCTCCTGACCCTTTGTTCTTTACAGGAATGGGTGGCGCGATCAAGGCTGATAAGGTGTCCGGCCCCCCTCCCAGATACCGCACTGGAGCCCATGCTGGTCAGAATGTTGGAGGTTGCGCCCACAGAAGGGGGCGACGGGGAAAATAGAGGAGCTAATATTTCGCCCAAAGGGGCGACTGAAGAGGGAGGTAGCAAGAGCCCCTCCCTTCAGGGGGAGAAGAGGACCGCCTCCGAAGATCCGGAAGCCAAAGCCCCTAAGCGTGGGAAGAGATCTTCCCCGGGGGGTCCGGCGCCCGGAAAGAATCTGGACGCACAATCATCATCAAAGGATCAGCCGTCCAACGAGCCGTGAGTATGAAAGAGGGAGTTAATCGGTAAGGAAATACCTTCATTTGTGCTTCTGTAAATAACCGAAATATTTATATTGCAGTTCGGATCTGCAGCCTTCTCAGATGAGTTCATCTTCGGGGGACCTTCTTCCGGAGATGATGGAGAGCGATACGCCTCCGTCCGCAGTGCCGCCAGATGAGGCAGGTGAACCCGAAGTGTCATGACGGAGGGTATCCCCGAGTCCGGAGGGGCCAGAGAGTTCGGCACCTACTAGTGTCCGGCCAGGAGAACTGAAGAATCTGCTTGAGAGGGCGTCCATTTCAGAAGATCACCACGCGTTAATGCGTATGGTGAATGGAAGGATTTCGTCCGCTGAGAGCGAATTGTGTAATGCCGCCATGAGTTTGCTGGCGGGATTTGAGGTATGGGAGAATGACGCACCCTTTTGTCTTTTAACAGTTTTGCATATAAAAAATGCGCCATGTATAGATAGTAGCCCCTGAGACTCGGTAGGTTGTCGGAAACGACAGCGTACAGAGGATCGAAATCTAAAGAAATGAATTCCGTCGTTCCTATGCAGGTGGCGGATAGTCCGGGGGCTAGCCGGACTAGTGAGTTTGCCGAGTTAAATTGGCAATTGGACTTGGCAGATGCGGACATCGCACTTGTCAACAGGCGACTTGACGAGTCGCAAGGTAAAATAGTTCTCCGTAGTCTCTTTATTAAGGGGGTCGAAGCCCTCCTTTGATAAATTATATGCTGTTTATACAGATGGTGCTGCTGCTGTGGAGGGCCTTCGGGCCGAACTTGCTCGAGCTAAGGAGCAAGCCCGAAGGAGTGAAGCGGCTGCCTCGAGGGCGGCCGAGGAGTTGAAAGCCGAAAAGGCTGCGCACTGCCTAAGGAGGGCCGAGGTGGCCGAATTGGCCATAAAAGTAAAGGATGCTGCCGACCGCAATGAGGCTCTTGAAAAGGAGCGCTTATCGGAGCAGGAAGACCTGAAGAAGGCCACCGCCGAAGCCAAGGATGCCCGCTCTGCAATGCGGGCTATGAAGGAGGAGCTGCGCCAGGCCGGAGAGATCGTGGTTGGCAAGCCTTTTCTGCTGCGTCGCCAATTTATGGATGGAAAGTATGCTCAATTTGAGCGGCTGTGGAGTCCGGAGGATCCGTATATGGACTTAGCTGCAAGTGCGGCCGATGCCGTTAAGCACTTCCGGAGCCAGAAGGATCACGAGACGGAAGAGCTATATTGGTCTCAATTCCACAGTCCGGATCACCCACTTCCATTGACAGACCGGTTGGCCGAATGGGCGAGCTAAATAGATTGTCCGGACTTGCCATGACTGACATCGTGGCTCATGTCTGGCTAGAGAGGTCCAAGGCGACGAGCTACTTTGGCTTATTACAGCAATTCCTTGGAGCGGTGCCGCATATAAAGGAGATGAAGCGGTCGGCCTGTATAGAGGGCGCGTGGATGGCTCCTGCCCGTGTAAAGGCGCATTGTCCAGAGATGGACGCCACTGCTGTTGCTGCCCAGGGTTCGGATGAAAACCGGCTCCCTGCCGAGCACTATTTCGGGGAAGTTATGCGTGGCGCTCATGTAATAGAGTCGCAGTGCTCGAAGAATGTAACGTTCAAATGAACGCATTAGCTTATAAATTGATGATTATGTTATAACTGCTTTTTATACTTGTGCGTCCAAGTAGTAAAACTTCTCCTTTTTGGCCGTTTACGTATACTTGTGTATAACCTGAAAGATGGCAGTCTTCGGCTTCAGCCCCCACGCACAAGGTGCTGGGGTGTTCGCAAAAATAGCGCGTTTTCACACTTAATCCGACATCTCGGTCCTATTATAAGGAGGTGGTAGCGTAGCGAACGAGGCAATCCGGACTATAATGCTTTATCACTTTCACTTAGCCAGTGGAGCTCGAGGGTGGGGCTACGATATAGCCCCTGGTGGCATCGCCCTTCTCCGAAGTCGGAGAGCGTGTGCCTGACCGGGAAACGGCCCTTCGTCAAAGCGTGGAATTCTAAACATTCCGATAGTCGATCGAGGGCTGACCAGTCTCTCGCTGTATCATGACAGTCAGTTTTTGGCTTTCTCTACTAAGGTGCTCGCCTAGCCGAACTGGGGCACAATCGCAGTAGTTCTCCTGGTGCCGCGTTAGCCGATGATATGGAACGTAAGGCAGCAAAACACAGGAGCTGGGAAAACCCAACATTTTACCAAAGACATGATTCGGAGCTGATGCATATAATGCCTAACTCAAGACGCCGAACACTCCCTAAGGTGTTCGGTCCTTATAATAATGGGCAGAACGATGCCCTAAGCCCCTAGTGTCCAGGTACGGGCATGGTCTTCTGACGCGGCCGATGCCAAAACGTCAGGCTCCGCTTGGGCTATAGAAAGAAACCAAGGGAGAATAACAACAAGAGACAGTAAAAAAGGTCTACGCAGGGTCTTAATCTGAAAAGAATCCTCACAACGGGTCCCTACTGCACGTCTGCGCCTTTGTCTCCGTTGCGCCGTTATCCTGGATGGGTATGCACGTTGTTCATCTATAAAAAGAGAGGAACGTTCAGTTTTAAAAACAACTTGTGCGAAAAATATTAGAAATATAAATAATTAAAGCGGGGTTTGTATAAACCCACGGTGATTTGTGCGCGCAGCCCCCTGTGAAGGGGTATGCGGCTAGGGAGCCCCTAGCCTACTGACGCCGGATTCGTCTATCCAAGTCCGGGGTCTTTAAGTGACCCTCACACTAAAATTACGCCATGCGGTCCGGGCATCTTGAGTGTAAGAGACGCGTAATGCGGTATGGCGTTGAAGCGGACAAAAGCCTTTCGTCCCAAGAGTGCTTGATATTCACTTTCAAATGGGACGATGTGAAAAATTAATTTTTCGCGTTGAAAATTGTTCGGCGATCCGAACACGACTTCTAGTAATATGGAGCTTGTGCACTTGGCGTAATGGCCTGGCGTCAATCCTTTGAAGGAAGTGCCGCTGTGTCGAATTTTGGTAGGGTCTATCCCCATCCCACGGATTGTATTTGAATGTAGCAAGTTTAAATCACTGCCTCCGTCCATTAGGACGTTAGTAAATTGCAATCCGTCTATTATGGGATTCAATATCAGGGGAGTCCGTCCCGCATTTCGAACGCTTCTAGAATAGTCCAGGTGGTGGAAAGTGATTGGTTTTGATATCCAATCTCTACGGTCTGCTGGGTTGGACCGTGCGAAGCTCTTTTTAGAAAGTGCCGCACTATTTTTCCTTAGTATCACATGAAGTGAGTTTACTGCTTTGACCCCTTGTGGGAAAGTCTTTTGTTTTCCGGTGCTCTGCTGGTGGGGTTTATCTTCTTCGCTTCACGCGTCGAGCCCCTTGTGTTCGGCATTTAGTCGGCCGGACTGTTTAAAAACCCAACAATCCCTGTGGGTGTGATTTGCAGGCCTTCTGGGGGTACTGTGGATTTGACATATCCGACCCAAAATTTTGTTTAAGTTGGACAATTCGTCACTGTCATCCTTAATAGGCTGTATTTTATTATTGGGCCGCGAGCTTTTGAATCCGGCGTTGACTGCCGCGCTCTTTGGGCTTTTCTCTTTATTCCGGCGCTGCTCTTTTCTACGCCGTGATTTTCTGTTTCCATCTCTTATCTCTGATGTACTTGGGTCGCTGGTGCTGCATCATGCTAACCAGCTATCCTCGCCCGCACAGAAGCGGGTCATGAGGCTTGTCAGTGCGGACATTGTCCTCGGTTTCTCTTGACCGAGGTGCCTGGCGAGCCATTCGTCTCGGACATTGTGCTTGAAAGCTGCTAAGGCTTCGGCATCCAGACAGTCGACTATTTGGTTCTTTTTTGTAAGGAACCTGTTCTAGAATTTCCACGCTGACTCTCCGAGCTGTTGAGTTATATGAATTAGGTCATCTGCATCCGGAGGGCGGACATAAGTCCCTTGAAAATTTTCTCTAAACGCGTCCTCGAGCTCTTCCCAACTTCCAACAGTATTTTCTGGGAGGCTTTTATGCCAATGACGGGCTGGCCCTTTGACCTTGAGGGGTAGGTATTTTATGGCATGGAGATCATCTCCTCTGGCCATATGTATATGTAGTATATAATCTTCTATCCAGACTCCAGGGTCTGTTGTTCCATCGTAGGCCTCTATGTTTATGGGTTTAAATCCTGCTGGGAATTCATGGTCCAGCACCTCCTCAGTGAAACATAGTGGGTGTGCGGCGCCCCTGTATTTGTGTGTGCCGCTATCATCGGACACTTGACGTGTTGCCTTGATTCCTGGGGCCTTCTTTGGCCCGTAGATGGATCTGGCTGGGCCATCTATCCTTCCAAGTTCGTTGGTTGGTTTATGTGGAGCGCTGCTGTCAGAATTTGGCCATCTATCCAGCCAGGCAGCCTCTTTATTTTTGGACGGTGGGGGCTCTATGGCCTCCTCGTCGAATTCTGGTAGCAGCTTGCGCTTCGGGTAGCTCTTTGATTGGTGGCCATTGCCGTACTTATCTGCAGTTTTGAGCACTTTGCTCCATCTCATTCTGAGTGTGTCTTCCGCTATTTTGAGCCTCCGTTTTTCCTTCTTCAGGCTTTCTGGTGTGGCGATAAGCCTGCGCTTGAAGCGCTCTTGTTTGACGGGATCCTCGGGTACGACGAATTCGTCATCGTTGAGGCTTGCTTCGTCTTCGGAGGGAGGCATATAATTATGATCCTCAACCTCTTCATCTGCCGCCCCCTCATGAGGGCTTGCTTCTGCATCCTCCTGCGCTGAGTCTTGCTGGAGGGGATTGTCTTCGGCACTCTCTGGAGTATTATTATCTCCTGTGCTGGAATTTCCATTCTTGCTATGGCGAGATTTAGAGTGGCGCCGCTGACGCCGGCGCTTGGGCTGTTTCTTTAAGGGATCTGCCTCCGCTGTTTCTTCGCCGTCCCCATCTTTTGGGGTATCCACCATGTATACGCCATATGACGAGGTGGCCTTCCAGTGCCCTGTGGGCGCTGGTTAGATCGTCGACAGTGGCTACAAAGTGGGTGGTGGGTGGGCTCTGAATTTCTTCGTCGTCCATATCCCAACCATCCTGGCCATAATCCGGCCAGGACTTTCCTGATAACGAGAGATGCTTTAGTGAATTCAAGATATCGCCGAAAGGCGAGCATTGGAAGATGTCCGCGGCGATGAATTCCATAACCGGCGCCCAATCCGGATCGATTGGTAGGGGCGCGGGAGGTTCGGAGTCCGGTGAGGAGTCTGGCGCCTCGGAATCACGAGTTTCGCAGGGGACAAGATTAGTGTTCGGCTCCATCGCTGTGGATGTTGAAGCCCCCAGGGCGGCGTCTATCCACCGGCCCTCGATCTGGGCGAACGGCTCTGGGCTAATGGCCAATGCGGATCCGTGTGCGGCCACCAAGGCACTGTTCGGCGGCAGAGCTAGATCATGCCCATCGTCACAGTGCGGCGCGCTTGGCTGTGGCTCGAGTCCGTCGAGGATCAAGTCTCCGCGGACATCGGCCGTGAAGTTTAGGCTTCCAAATCTGACCTGACGGCCAGGGGCGTAGCTTTCGATCTGCTCCAGATGGCCAAGGGAATTGGCCCGCAGGGCGAAGCCGCCGAATACGAAGATCTGTCCGGGGAGAAAAGTCTCACCCTGGACAGCGTTGCAGGTTGAAGATGCCATCAAGCCTATCGGTGACGACACAGAGGAACTCTCAATGAAAGCACCAATGTCGGTGTCAAAACCGGCGGATCACGGGTAGGGGGTCCCGAACTGTGCGTCTAGGCGGATGGTAACAGGAGACGAGGGACATGATGTTTTTACCCAGGTTCGGGCCCTCTTGATGGAGGTAAAACCCTACGTCCTGCTTGATTAATATTGATGATATGGGTAGTACAAGAGTAGATCTACCACGAGATCAAGGAGGCTAAACCCTAGAAGCTAGCCTATGGTATGATTGTTGTAATGTATGTTGTCCTACGGACTAAAGCTTGCCTTCCACGCCAAGTAAGGTACCATCCGGACACGAGCCAGAGTCTTCAATCTTGTATCTTCGTAGTCTTGGAGTCCGGCGGACATTGATAGTCCGGCTGTCCGGACACCCCCTAGTCCAGGACTCCCTCACTAATCCTTATTCCTTCGTCCATCGTAAGATCACCCAAAACTTCAATCACACAAAACTCACCAAAACCTTCGTGAGACCCGTTAGTATAAGAAAGAAAACCACTATTATAAGTACTGTGGCAAACCTATTCATATGTTATTTTTGCATTATATATACTGTATTCCAACTTTTCTATGGTAAAAACTCATCAAAGAAAACCATAGATGTCAGGACCCCGATCCTAAGTTACACCGATCTAGCATGTAACGCATCATATCACTTTGCGGCCTCACGCACGGTATTCCCACGGGTGCCACCTTACCTGGCCCGGGACCATTTGCGCCTTTTGGCTCACGTATATGATAGTGCCGCTAGCATCCATATGACAAAGAACCCGGGCTGACATGGCTAGTCATGAACCCAAAGTGGCACTAACTTACAGGGATAGGCATACATGACCCAACAACGAACGTGTCGGTCATCAGCGAGTGAATCCAGGCTGTAGAACTGGGCTAGCAGGACTCCGGTGAACCGGGCTGTAGCGGGCTAACAGGACTCCGGAATTCATCGCGTGACATTTCCCCGAGGGGACGGACACAGGAACGAAGAAGGACACATGCCGGCCAGCCTAAGTGTTCTCGAGCAGTAGCAAGCTACCATGGCTCAGTGAACACACTAGGAGACATTTCCCGGTAAGAGAGGCTACTAAGGATAAACAACTACATAGTCAGATCTCACACATACCAAGCATTTCAATAACATACACACAATATGCTCGATATGTGAAAATACAACATGGCATCACAACATGACTCTACAACTCAAGTATTTATATTCGATAGGCTCCGAGGAGCGAGATATTACAAACATGGGTCTCTCGACCCAACATTCAGACCATACAAGTCAAAGCACACGCGGAAGCTTAACATGTCTGAGTACAGACATCTATAAATGAAAAAAACTAAGAAGCTTGACTATTTACAAGATCCTGCCGAGGGCAGAAGATCGTAGCTGAGGTAACAAGCTAAACGTCGAAGTCCAAGCGGAACTACTAGTGAGATTGAAGTCTCTCTGCAAAAACATAAAATACGAAAACGTGAGTACGAATGTACCCAGCAAGACTTACATCAGATCTATCTACATATGAATCATTATCAACAAAGGGGATGGTGGGGTTTAGCTGCAGCAAGCCAGCTTTGACTCGGTGGCTATCCTAAACTACGACTGCAAGTAACTCTTTCGAAGTGGCGCACACGAGTCCACATATTCACCATATCAATACACCACTATGGATCCGCTTCCGTCTCCCTACGAGAATGCCATCCGTAGCACTCACGCTTATCTTGCGCATTTTAGAGTATCCACTTTCACTTATCTATGAACTATTATAGGCAACCCAGAAGTCCTTTACCGCCGACACGGCTATTCGAATAGATGATGTTAACCCTGCAGGGGTGTACTTCTTCATACATGTTTCCACTACTTAGCGTCTGCACACGACATGTGCTCGGCAGACTTCAAGGGAAAGCCGACGTGGGTGTAGACCACGACCTACCTAAACACTCAAGTCTCTAGTCCAGGTTTATCGCCTATTCGGGTTCCATCCGCAGGGAGTCCGGCCGAGGTTTCCACATACGGCCCCGAACGATGTGTACATGGTTCCGTGACACCAAACGGGCGCCCGGCATACCCGGCCACGTTCATACCGCATCACAGCCCACCCCTCGGGTCAGCGCTGCCCAAGGCCTCCAACATAATACAAACACCAGAAACTACTTGCAACTCCTGGACAGAGGACAAGGGTGATTAAGAAGTCGAGCGGGGTCATATTTCAGGCCCAATGCATGGTAGTAGCTGAATCATGGATCACAAACACAGAACTCAGTTCCTAAGGACGGCTTCAATGAGGCAACCCACCATGTACTCCTACATGGCCTCTCACCGCTACCTTTACCAAATTGTGTTCACACACTTAGCTCATGCACATTAGGACATGTTTACACACCTCTGATTCATCCCCGATGAATCAGACCTGACTCAACTCTAAGCAGTAGCAGGCATGACAAACAAACATGAATGAGTAGGCACAACAGGGCTCAAACAACTCCTACTCATGCTAGTGGGTTTCATCTATTTACTGTGGCAATGACAGGTCATGCAGAGGATAAAGGGGTTCAACTACCGCAGCAAGTAATAGATGAATCGTTGTTGTCCTAATGCAGTAAAAGAGAGCAGGAGCGAGAGAGTGGGATTGTATCGGAATGAACAAGCGGGTTTTGCTTGCCTGGCACTTCCGAAGATAATATAGTTCTCCATTGGTGTCATCGAACTCATCGTCGGAACAACGTCTACTGAGAGGGGACGATCACCGGCAAACAAGGAGGAACACAATCAATGCAATGCACAATATGATGCATGAATGTGACATGGCAATATGTTGTGGTTTAAGCTAATGCAATTAGCAGCAAGTTAAATGGAGTTGGTTTGAATCCAAGATTCAAATTCAAACTCCATATGTGAAGGTTTAAATGTCATTTAATTTAATGGTCCTAAAAAGAGGACATAAGTTGCTCTAACATGCATGAAAATGCCATAAACAGATTCTTTGGATTTTTCTGATCATTTTTCATATATAATTTGTTTCATTTGGAGTTACGGTTGATTTTCTATGATTTTTAGAAGTTTTTACTATTTTCTGGAATTTCTTGAATTAAATCAAATCCAGAAAATAACTAATTGTGTCAGCACTGCGTCACTACGACGTCAGCGGTCAACAGGCGTCGACCAGGTCAAACCTGACCAGTGGGGCCCACTGGTCAGTGACCCAGTCAACTAACTAAGTTAGTTAGCCCTAACTAACTGGGCAGGGCCCATTAGTCAGTGACTGTAGTAGCTAACCTAACTAGTTAATTAGTGCTAACTAGAGTAATTAGTCGGGCTGGGCTCGCAAGTCAGTGAGAGAGAGGGGGAAGTCAACCGGGCAGTGGGGTCAAACCACGCCGGTCAACGGGTCAGCGGTCGCCGGTGTTTAGCCTCCGGCGGGTCCAGGCGCGGTGGTGCACTGCGGGATTCGCCTACAGAGCGCTGTTTGGCGCGCGAAGCTTAGCTACGGGATGCGGACACTCGTCCGCTCCAACCGTGGTGGTGGCGGAGGCTGGGGTGGCCGGAGTTGTCACCGGCGACGACCTTGGCGGTCGCCGGAGTTCGACCAAGGTCGAACACGGCGCTAGGGGGCACGGCGAGGCGCGTGGGGTGGCATTTTGGGCTCCTGCGAGTGTGGTGAGGGCGGTGGTGTGCTCGGAAGAGAGCTTGCGGGGTTGTGGCCACGGGTACGCCATGGCCGGCGGCAAGGAGCAATCGACTCCAGTGACTAGGGCGGCTAGAGGGTGCGTACGACACGAGGAACAGGGGGAGAGGAAGGCGGAGCTCACAGCGGGGTCGGAGACGGTCTCAACGAGCTCGGGGAGGCGTTGACGGCGGCATATCGACGGCGGCGATCCTCTGTGGCCGAGGAGGGGAACGGCGGAGCTGGCGGCATCCAGGGCTTCCGGCGCCTTCCGTCTTGGTGAGGAGGAAGAGGGGGACGAGTCGGGACGTCTGGGCGCAGCGGCAGGGCGAGGCAGTGGCCGTGGCCACGGCAACAGCAAGCGGCGGCGGCGATGGCGCTCGGCGCGGGTGAGAGAGAGGAAGCAGAGGAGAGGAGGGCCACGGGGAGAGTGATAGAGAGGTCGAGGGGGGTTCGGCATCTCCGTGGCGTCGTCTAGGCGCATCGGAGAGGAGCCAGGCAGGCAGGGAGGGAGGAGGTGGCCGGCGCGGGACGGGCACGCGCCTCCGTCCTTCTGGCGAGGGAGGAAGACGACCGGGAGGAGGCGGTGATGGGCTGGGCCGTTGGAGTTGGGCCAGTTGGTGGGCGCTAGGTAAGTCCAGGTGGGTTTTTCTCCTCTCTGTTATCTCTAATATTTTCTGTTTTTTCTATTTTCCGCAATTGTTTTGGCTTTGTTAAAAATGCCAGAGCATTATTAAAAATCCTGAAAATATTTGTGGGCACTATTGAAATCATTTCCAATAGCCCTCAACTAGTTTCAGAATTATTTGAGCATTTAAAATATTTATAAGATTTAAATGCCCCAATTCAAATACAATATGAGTTAATTCAATAATCCAGAAATGACCTATAAATATGTTCATCCTTTTTGGCAGAGGTTTTTACCTTTATCAGAAATGATGAACATTTCCAAAGGGCATTTTGGGTTTATTGAAAATATTTCATGGTGATCCTAGTTGGATTTAATTTAGTGCTAGGGTTTGAACATCCCCATTTCAAGTTTAGCCGAAATTTAAACATGATGCACACATGAAGCTAGCCTAGTGCATTGCCAGAAACTAGGGATGTGACAATAGAATCATCAAAAAAACCACACAATGCAATGAAAGCAGAATCTGTCAAAAATAGAACAGTCTATAGCAATCTGACTACTTTGAATACTTCCGTAACTCCAAAAATTCTGAAACATTAGGACGACATTAATAATTTCTTTATTAATCTTCTGCGAAAAGAATCAATTCAAAAGCACTCTTCTGATAAAAATGAAAATAATTTCGTGAGCGCAAATGTCTCTGTTTTTCAGCAAAATCAAATCAATCTCACCCAAATCATCCCAAAGGCCTTGCTTGGCACAAACACTAATTTAAACCACAAAAACACATCTAACCAGAGGTATAATTGTGCAATTACACAATAACAGAAAATAAAAAGCAAAAATTTATTTTATTCATTGGGTTGCCTCCCAACAAGCTCTTCCTTTATAGCCATTAAGATAGGCATGACATTTCAATGATGCTCACATGAAAGACAAGAATTGCAGCACAAAGAGAGCATCATAACACATGTGACAAACACATGTAAGTCTAACATACTTCCTATGCATAGGCATTTTTTAGGCAAACAAATTATCAAGACAAGAAACATCTAGCATATGCAAGGAAGAAGAAACAGACAATAGCAATCTCAACATGACAAGAGATAAATTAGTAGCATGAAAATTCTACAACCATATTTTCCTCTCTCATAATAATTACATGTAGGATCATACTCAAATTAAACAATATAGCTATCACATAGCATATTCTCTATATGACCCACACGCACGCAAAGTTGACACTCTTCCAAAATACTGGGATTATCATAAAATAAAGTCATGACCTCGGAAAACCCACTTTTATCAAAAAATTCATAAGATTGATAATTCTCCAAAGTAGTGGGATCATTATTACCTAAAGTTGATACTCTTCCAAACCCACCTTCAATATTATCGCAAACATATTCATCTTGAGGCTTAAATAAATTTTCAAGATCGTAAGAAGAATCACCCCAATCATGATCATTGCAATAAGTAGAGGACATATCAAAATTAGCATCTGCAAGCTTGGGGTTTTGCATATTACTAGCATAATTGACATTAATATAATTTATATTAACACCATTGCAATCATGATTTTCATTCAAGGAGCTATCATGAATCACTTCATAAATTTCTTCTTTTATCACTTCATCACAATTTTTAGATTCATGAATCTCAAGCAAAACTTCATAAGGATAATCTAGCATACTGAACTCACTAGCAATTGGTTCATCATAGTTGGATCCTTTAAAAAGATTAGCCAGTGGATGTGGATGCATAAGGTTTTTGTTTCGTATGTCCAATAATACACACAATTATGCCAAACAAACAAGCAAACAAACCAAGAAAGATATAAGGGCAAACAAAAAAGTGGGCGAATAAAAACGGCAAATTTTTGTGAAGTGGGGGAGAGGAAAACAAGAGGCAAATGGAAAATAATGTATATTGTGAGGAGATGAGATTTGTGATTAGGAACCTGGTTGATGTTGAACATCCTCCTCGGCAACGGCGCTAGAAATTCCTTTTGATGTCTGCTAGAACTACGTCGGTATTTCCCGAAAGAGGAAGGGATGATGCAGTATAGCCATGGTAGGTATTTCCCTCAATGATGAGATCAAGGTTATCGAACCAATAGGAGAACCTCCTCACACCACGTAAACAACACATGCACACAAATAACAACTACTCGCAACCTGACGTGTTACAGGGGTTGTCAATCCCTTTCAGATATGGCGCCTCAAGATAGACAAAATAACGTCAGATGAAAGTGCTAGATAGGTTAAATAGATTGCGGAACAAATAAATAGTAGCAAGGTATTTTTGTATTTTTGGTTTAACATATCTGAAAATAAAAGCAAAGACAAATAGATCACAAAGGCAAATATCATGAAAAGAGACCCGGGGGGCGTAGGTTTTACTAGTGGCTTCTCTCGACAAAAATAGCAAAATGGTGGGGAAACAATTACTATTGGGCAATTGATAGAGCTTCAAATAATCATGACGATATCTAGGCAATGATCATTATATAGGCATCACGTCCAAGATTAGTAGACCGACTCCTGCCTGCATCTACTACTATTACTCCACACATTGACCGCTATCCAGCATTCATCTAGTGTATTAAGTTCATGGAAAAATGGAGTAATGCAATAAGAACGATGACATGATGTAGACAAGATATATTTATGTAGAAATAGACCCCATCTTTTTATCCTTAATAGCAACGATACGTACGTGTTGTTTCCCTTTCTATCACCGGGATCAAGCATCGTAAGATCGAACCCATCACAAAGCACCTCTTCCCATTGCAAGATAAATAGATCAAGTTGGCCAAACAAAACCAGAATATCAAAGAAGAAATACGAGGCTATAATCAATGATGCATATAACAGATCAAAGAAGACTCAAATAACTTTCAAGAATAAAAACATAGATCTGATCATAAACTCAAAGTTTACCGAATCCCAACAAACACACCGCGAAAAGACTTACATCAGATCGATCTCCAAGAGACCACTGTATAGATAATCAAGAGAGAGAGAGGAAGCCATCTAGCTACTAACTACGGACCCATAGGTCTACAAAGAACTACTCACGCATCATCGAAGAGGCACCAATGGACATGATGAACCCCCCTGTGATGGTTTCTAGATTGGATCAGGTGTTTCTGGACTCTGCAGCGGCTGGAATTGATTTTCGTCGACTCCCCTAGGGTTTCTGGAATATTGGGGTATTTATAGAACAAAGAGGCGGTGCGGGAGGCCAATGAGGAGGGCACAACCCACCGGGATCCCCTCAAGTGCGCTCCAGCCCACTGGATGTCCTCTGGCCAAAAAAATCCATAAAAAGTTTCGCTGCGTTTGGACTCTGTTTGGTATTGATTTCCTGCGATGTAAAAAACATGCAGAAAACAGCAACTGGCACTGGGCACTATGTCAATAGGTTAGTAACAAAAAATGATATAAAACGACTATAAAATGATTATAAAACATCCAAGAATGATAATGTAATAGCATGGAACAATCAAAAGTTATAGAAACGTTGGAGACGTATCAGCATCCCCAAGCTTAATTCCTGCTCGTCCTCGAGGAGGTAAATGCTAAAAACAGAAAATTTGATTTGGAATGCTGCCTAACATGTTCATCACAATTTCTTTTCTTTGTAGCATGGACATTTGGACTTTTATATGGTTCAAAGCAATAGTCTAGTTTTGATATGAAGACTTTAATACTCAAGCATACCAACAAGCAATCATGTCTTTCAAAATATCAATACTAAAGAAAGTTATCCCTAGCCCATTATGCTCAATCATTGATCAATTCATGAAACACACTCGAATATTAGCTACACCCAATGCTCAAATAGGATCATAGTGCCCCTTAGTTGGTGCTTTATAAGAGAAGATGGAGACTCAAATTCAAAACAAAAATTGCATAAAGTAAAAGAAAGGCCCTTTATAGAGGGAAGTAGGGATTTGTAAAGGTGCCAGAGCTCAAAGCGAAAATTGAGAGGTAAAAACATTTTGGAAGGCATACTTTTCCCACCAACGAAAACGACTTAGAGCTCCCAACAGTTTCCATGATAGATACATCATAGGCGGTTCCCAAATAGAAAATAAAGTTTATTCCTTTTTCCACCATTACTTTCACTTTCCATGGCTAACCGTATCCATGGGTGCCCTCCATACCAACACTTTCCAAGGAATTTACTATTTGACAACATAAAGTAAATTCAATCCTCATTTCGTGACTGGGCATCCCTAATACCTTTGCCGTACTCTCGTGCAATGACAAGTGAATAAACACTCATCGTGAGAATAACACATCTAGCATGGAAAATATTGGCCACCCCTCACCGGCTCGCGAGTGGTAGAGCACACAAAAGAGAAATTTATTTTGAAAATTAGAGATGGCATATGTAACGCCCGGAGAATCAAGTTACAGTAATCCCCGTTAGTGGTGCCATATCACCAACATCACAGTTGCTAATCCTCACTTGATCCAAATCGTAATTCAAATTCAATTCAAATTAAAGTCTAAAATTCAAATTTTTCAAACATGCAAAATAAAATGTTCAAAGTGTAGAAAACATTCCATAACTAATTATGGTGGTGACCCAACACTTTTGTAAAGTATTTAAATGCCCTTTTGAGAATATAACAGTGGCTTAAACAATTATATAGATGGCTTTTATAATTTCTAAAATATCAAAATAATTTATCTGACTACCAAATTTTTGTGGCAGAGGTATAAATAGTAATAATAATTTAGAAACTATTTTTGTATTTTACTTAAACTAAAATATGGTGGAAATTAAATAAAGCAGCAAAAATAATATAAATAAAAAGAAAAGCGAAACAGAAAAATAAAAGGAAACGGCCTCCCCCTGGGCTTTGGCCCGCTAAGCCATCAGACCGGCCCACCCTCGCTGAACCCTCCTCTCTCTCTCCCCTATACACGCGACCACGCCGCTACACGGGCTTGGTCGCCGCCGCACCCTCTCGTCGGCAGCGCCGGGAGGGGATAAGGGCGCCACGCCCCGACCCCTCGATCCCACCCCCCACTCGCTCACCACTCCCCTCACTGTCTCCGCCTCGCGCCCTAGCGCTCGTTCCACTTCTCCAGATCCGTCGCCGAGCAAGGCCGTCGCCGCCCGGCTCACTCGTTGTGTCCACGAAGACCGTCGTCGTCCACTACGTCCACTACCGAGACGAAAACGAACCGAAACCACCTCTTTCGCCGGATCCGCGTCGACCTCGTCCGCTTCGGTCACCGGCCATCTCCGTCAACTCCATTGCCTCTACAACTCCTAAGCCACCAACGGGCCTCCGTGCAGTGGCGGAGACAGGGGGGGACCAGCAGGGGCCCTGGCCCCCCCTAACATCCAATATTTGCTGCTAATTAGCTAATGAACAGTGGGTAATTAGTGAGTATTTACTGCTAAAAACCTACTTTTCAATGCTTTGGCCCTCTCCAACTAGTTCTAACAGCCCTTGGCCCTCCTGATAATATTTTCCTGGCTCCGCCACTGCCTCCGTGTGCCTCCGTGGTGAGCTGCCCGTCCAACCCATCTGTCCCTCCCCTTCGTTTGGATGCCGTAGGCCGTCGTCCCCGAGTTCGTCCGAGATCCCGTGTACGCGTATGCGTACATGTGTGCATCCTGCCACTGCTCTTTGTCCTTGCTGCTGCCTTCGCTTTGCTGCCGCCGCCGCTAGCGCTAATGCTTTGCGTTGCCGCTGCTAGCTGACGCTCCTACTACCTGATGTTACTGTCGCTGCTACTTGCCCTGCCTGTTGTTGTTGCTGCTGCCACAGGCAGCTGCTCTGGTGGCTGCCGCTGTCGCCGGCGGTTCCTGCGAGGCCCCCGCCGGAGCACCCTGGCCGCGCCCGTCCGCCTCGCACACGGCCTTGCCTTCCCTGCCGCAGCGCCCCCCCGCCCGCTTGCTCCTCCTCTATACTGTACTACTGCTAGCTACTGTAGATGTAGCTAGCTTTTCTAATAATACACTAACTGACCCTCTGGACAGCCCTTAAACAGCGACTAAACGACTTTTACAGGAGCAAAACTATTATGAGAAAGTAGTACACTTGACAAGGCTCAAATGTTTCCATTGTATCAAATCCATTTGGTGCGTGGATTAATTCCTACAAAAATCGCAAAATGCTATGTTCAGAGAACAGAATTAACCCTTGGCTACGTGCTGTGTGTGGTGTGTGGTGTGTGTGTGGCCGGCTTGGCCACAGCCTGGGTGTGGCCGGCCCTTGTTAGTGCTAATTTAGGTTAGTAGTAGTTAATTAGTAGTCTATGTACAGATGGCATGTGACCCCACTAGTTTAACTTAGTTTGGACTAATTAAATGGCACCTATGACACTTACATGTGGGCCACACCTACCTCTTTAACTAGTCAGATTTGACTTGATCAATTCGGATTAAACTAAATACAAAAATCTAAGAAAATTGTTAAAACTTTGAAAAATTATATAAAATAAACCGTAACTCCAATGAAAAAGTTTTCTACATGAAAGTTGCTCAGAACGCCGAGACGAATCCGAATACGCAATTCGTTCATCTGCCACATGCCCCTAACTACCTGAACATGCAACTTTTCCCCTCCGTTTCATCTGTCTGAAAATGCCTAACTCCGGGAAAACTTTCCCGGATGTTATCCCCCTTCGCCAGTAACGTGTAGCACCGCGTTAGAACACGTCTAGCTCTTCCTGATGTCCTGTTATGCTCTTGCTTGCTACGTATTTACTGTTTTTCCCCCTCTTCTCTCCAGTAGACCCCGAGACTGCCACTGATGCCCCTGTGATCGAATACGTCACCGACGACCCTTCTTCTTGTCTGAGCAACCAGGCAAGCCCCCCCTTTGATCATCCCGATATCGCCCATTCTATACTCTCATGCTTGCATTAGATTTTGCTACTATTATTGATTGCTCCTATTCTGATGCGTAGCCTGCTTTTTGTAACATGCTCATTGTACCTTACCTGCTTATCCTAAACTGCTTAGTATATGTTGGTTAGTGATCCATCAGTGACCCCCACTTGCCCTTGTTGCCCCTGCTTCATCATCGATGCCTCGATCGACGTGATCGACGACCAGAGCCCGACACCTCACATCACATCACGCCCCTTTTATTGCTCGACTCTGCAGAGCTACTATCGAGTGCCGAGGGTGATCCCTCATAACGCACTCCTGATGATAATTCTGTAGTGTAGCTATTCGGTCGTGGTCATCGAGGGTGATTTCCTCTTTCACCATCCCCGATACGGCTCTGTCGTTCAACACCTCAAGTGTGAACCTTGAGGGTGGTCCCTCTTACGTTCACCTTGATGATTACATTGAGTGGAATCCACCGGGGGTGATTCCTCGGGTTTTTCCCTTGATGTTTGGACACACAGTTACTTTGACTTTACTGGAGACCGTTGTGAAAGCCGGGCGGGCCCGGAGAGCACCCGTGCGATGTGACAGTGGCGGCTGGCTGTTTAGCGGTATCACCAGGGAGGGGGTGATAGCTCCGGACTTGTCCCGACAGCCGTCACTCCTTTTAATAATGCACTAACAGGTTTGGGTATTTGATCTGAGTTGGCCTTTGGCCTTTACGCACTAACCACCACGCGAAAATAGTTATGGGCCTCGACGTCGTGGTATCAGCCGAAGCTTTGTCAAACGTCCAGTTCAGCATTGTGGCACGGTCGGATCGTTCTGGCCATCCGAGGTGGTGCTGGTATCCACCATGCACACAATGACCCGGAGTGCTGCGGGCGATGGGCCCAAGACCCGGAGTGCTTAGGATGTAGACCAGCGGGGACCTCTCTGCTGAGCCTAGGTAGGGCTGCGACATGTTGATCTTCCGAGGGTGGGAATTGACCCCAGAAAGGTGTGTCCGGCAAGAGTGATCGAGCGTGTTGGGTGACGTGGTGCACCCCTGCAGGGAAGTTATATATTCGAATACCGTGTCCACGGTAATGGACGTTCAGACTTATATCCTGATCTTATACAACTACAAATGGATACTTGAGATATGTGGCTCCGGGATTTCTTTCTCGCAGGGAGTCGAGGAAGGATCTCTGGGAATTAATGTTACAACATGCTTGTTAATTATAAACTGCTATTCTTTACTCTTCTACATGCCGCAAGATGCTCGGAGCTGCGTGAAGATGCTAGTCTTCGATAGGCTAGGCTTTCCCCCTCTATTCTGGCATTATGCAGTTCAGTCCACAGATACAACCCTTCCATTTGATACAAATGCATACTTAGTATAGATCTAATGCTTGCGAGTATTTTGGATGAGTACTCACGGCTGCTTTGCTACCCCCTTTCCCCCTTCTTTCTTCTTTCCGGTTGATGCAACCAGATGGTGGATCCCAGGAGCCAGATGATGCCACCCCCGCCGACTACTACTACTACCCAGAGGGTGCCTTCTACTACATGAAGCCCGCCGACGACCAGGAGTAGTTAGGAAGTCCCAGGAAGGAGGCCTTGCCTCTTCGATCGTTGCTGTTTGTGCTAGCCTTCTTAAGGCAAAACTTGTTTAACTTATGTCTGTACTCAGATATTGTTGCTTCCGCTGACTCTTGTGTATCGAGCTTGTATTCGAGCCCTCTGGCTTGTAATATAAAGCTTGTATTATTTTATTTGTGTCCAGAGTTGTGTTGTGATATCTTCCCGTGAGTCCCTGATTAGTGTACGATTGAATCGGGGGCGTCACAGCACATGAAAATTTACATAGAACGGCACGTCGCATATAAGTACGTATAGTGGACTCATAAGGCAAAACTGGTTTAAAGGGTTTTGGATGCACAAGTAGTGATGATACTTAGTGCAAAATGAAGGCTCGCAAAAAGATTGAGAAGCAACCAACCAAGAAACGAAAAATCTCGTACCCAAGCATTAAGCATAAGTAACACCTAATAATGCACCACAAGTAGGATATAAATTTAATTGCATAACTATTGACTTTCGTGCTTGCATAGGGATCACAAACCTTAACATCAATATTCTTACTAAAGAACAATTACTCATCAACATGACTCACATATCATATTGTCATATCTCAAAACTATTACTAAGAATCAAGTTTCTTTTGTCCAATGATTCATGAAAGTTTTTATTATGTCCTCCTTGGATATCTATCACTTTGGGACTATTTTCATATGTTGCTCTCGATAAGTTCAAACAAATTTAAGTGAAGAACAAGAGCAGAATATTTCTTTCTCTCAAAATAATCTAAGTGAGGCATGAGATAATTTCTTAAATTTGTTACTAACTCCGAAATAAATCTATGTGAAGCATGAGAGCATTTCTTTAGAAATAACAAAGCACACCGTGCTCAAAAAGATATAAGTGAAGTACTAGAGCAAATCCATGGCGCTAAAGATTTAAGTGAAGCATAGGAGCAAGCATAGCATAATTTTTGGCTCTCTCAAAAAGGTGTGTCCAGCAAGGATTAAAGACTTAAAACACAAAGCAAAACCAGCAAAGACTCATATCATACAAGACGCTCCAAGCAAAACTCATAATATGTGAAGAATAAAAATATAGTTCCAAGTAAAATACCGATGGTTGTTAGAAGAAAGAGGAGATACCACTCGGGGCATCCCCGAGCTTACTTGCTTGCTACTTCTTTGAATATTAACTTGGGGTTCCTCGGGCATCCCCAAGCTTAGCCTTTTGCTAATCCTTCTTCCTTCATCCATCATAAGATCACCCAAAAGTTGAAAACTTCAATCACACAAAACTCAACAAAACCTTCGTGAGACCTGTTAGTATAAGAAAGCAAACCACTATTATAAGTATTGTTGCAAACCTATTCATATTTTATTTTTGCATTATATCTACTGTATTCCAACTTTTCTATGGTAAAAACTCATCAAAGAAAACCATAGAATCATCAAAACAAGCACACAACGCAAAGAAAACAGAATGTGTAAAAAACAGAACAGTCTGTAGCAATCTGACTACTTTGAATACTTCTGTAACTCCAAAAATTCTGAAAAATTAGGAGGATGTTAATAATTTGTTTATTAATCCTCTGCAGAAATAATAAACTCAAAATCACTCATCTGATAAAAATGAAAAATAATTTCGTGAGCGCAAAAGTTTCTATTTTTCAGCAAGATCAAATAAACTCTCACCCAAATCATCGCAAAGGCCTTGCTTGGCACAAACACTAATTTAAACCACAAAAACACATCTAACCAGAGTTATAATTGTGTAATTACACAAGAACAGAAAATAAAAAGAAAAAGTTTATTTTATTCGTTGGGTTGCCTCCCAACAAGCTCTTCCTTTATAGCCATTAAGATAGGCATGAGATTTCAATGATGCTCACATGAAAGAAAAGAATTGAAGCACAAAGAGAGAATCATAAAACATGTGACAAACACATTTAAGTCTAACATACTTCCTATGCATAGGCATTTTTTAGGCAACCAAATTATCAAGACAAGAAACATCTAGCATATGCAAGGAAGAAGAAAGAGACAATATCAATCTCAATATGACGAGAGATAGTGGCACGAAAATTCTACAACCATCTTTTCCTATCTCATAATAATTACATACAGGATCATACTCAAATTCAACAATATAGCTATCACATAACATACTCTCTATATGACCCACATGCACGCAAAGTTGACACTCTTCCAAAATAGTCGGATTGCCATAAAATAAAGTCATGACCTCTCCAAACCCACCTTTATCAAAAAATTCATTAGATTCATAATTCTCCAAAGTAGTGGAATCATTATTACCTAAAGTTGATACTCTTCCAAACCCACCTTCAATATTATCGCAAACATATTCATCTTGAGGCTTAAATAAATTTTCAAGATCGTAAGAAGAATCACCCCAATCATGATCATTGCAATAAGTAGAGGACATATCAAAATTAGCGTCCCCAGGTTTGGTTCTTTGCATATTAATATCATAATTGACATTAATAGAATTTATTATAACACCATTGCAATCATGATTTCCATTCAAGGAGCTATCATGAATCATTTCATAAATTTCTTCTTTTATCACTTCATCACAAATTTTCAGATTCATGAATCTCAAACAAAACTTCATAAAGATAATCTAATGTACTCTACTCACTAGCAATTGGTTCATCATAGTTGGATCTTTTAAAAAGATAAGCCAGTGGATGTGGATCCATAAGGTTTTTGGTTTCGGATTTCCAATAAAACACACAATTATGCCAAACAAACCAAGAAAGACATAAGGGCAAACGAAAAATAGGGCGAATAAAAATGGCTATTTTTTGTGAAGTGGGGGAGAGGAAAACGAGAGGCAAATGGAAAATAATGTATATTGCAAGGAGATGAGATTTGTGATTAGGAACCTAGTTGATGTTGAAGATCCTCCCCGGCAACTGCGCCAGAAATTCCTTTTGATGTCTGCTAGAACTACGTCGGTATTTCCCCGGAGAGAAAGGGATGATGCAGTATAGCGACGGTAAGTATTTCCCTATGTGATGAGATCAGGGTTATCGAACCAGTAGGAGAAGCTCCTCATACCACGTAAATAGCACATGCACACAAATAGCAACTACTCACAACCTGAGGTTTTACAGGGGTTGTCAATCCCTTTCGGGTACGGCGCCTCAAGATAAGCAAAATAACGTCAGATTAAAGTAATAGATAGGATAAATAGATTATGGAACAAAAAAATTGCAGCAAGGTATTTTTGTATTTTTGGTTTGATAGATCTGAAAATAAAAGCAAAGGAAAATAGGTTGCAAAGGCAAATATGATGAAAAGAGACCCCAGGGCCCTAGGTTTCACTAGTGTCTTCTCTTGAGAAAAATAGCAAACGATGGGAAAAAAATTACTGTTGGGCAATTGATAGATCTACAAATAATCATGACCTATCCACGCAATGATCATTATATAGGCATCGCGTCTAAGATTAGTAGACCGACCCCTGCCTGCATCTACTACTATTACTCCACACATCGACTGCTATCCAGCATGCATCTAGTGTATTAAGTTAATGGAAAACAGAGTAATGCAATAAGAACGATGACATGATGTAGACAAGATCTATTTATGTAGAAATAGACCCCATCTTTTTATCCTTAATAGCAACGATACATACGTGTCGTTTCCCTTTCTGTAACTGGGATCAAGCACCGTAAGATCGAACCCACTACAAAGCACCTCTTCCCATTGCAAGATAAATAGATCGAGTTGGCCAAACAAAACCCAAATATCGGAAGAAGAAATACGAGGCTATAATCAATCATGCATATAAGAGATCAAATAAGACTCAAATAACTTTTATGGATAAAAACATAGATCAGATCATAAACTCAAAGTTCATCGAATCCCAACAAACACACCGCAAAAAGACTTACATCATATGGATCTCCAAAAGACCATTGTATTGATAATCAAGAGAGAGCGAGGGAGAGGAAGCCATCTAGCTACTAACTACGGACCCGTAGGTCTACAAAGAACTACTCACGCATCATCGGAGAGGCACCAATGGACATGATGAACCCCTCCGTGATGGTGTCTAGATTGGATCTGGTGTTTCTGGACTCTGCGGCGGCTGGAATTGATTTTCATCGACCCCCTAGGGTTTCTGGAATATTGGGGTATTTATTGAACAAAGAGGTGGTGCAGGAGGCCAACGAGGAGGGCACAACCCACCGGGGCTCCCCTCACACTACTAGGGAAAAGCCTAGCAGTAGTGCGGGTTATATGCTTATGAGTAGCGCGGGTGGTCGCGCTACTGATACGGTGTTACAACTAATGCTTATCAGTAGCGCGGCCTGACCAGCGCTCCTGCTAACTAGGGATAGCAGCAGCATTTATCTGGAAAACACGCTGCGGATAATAGCTACTGCTAATATCTCGCTGTTGCTAATGCCATACCCCGCGCTATTGTTATTAGTTTTTGAATTATTTTTTCTACTCCACATTTTTTGCTGCTGAATTTTATTTTGGGCTTTGTACAATAATCTCTAGCATATCATACACATACAAATGTAATCATAGGATATACATAGCAATACAAGGTGGTCATCATCATAATCATCATCCAACAGAAAGTGGTCTCTCGTCATCATTTCGAAAATAGTGATACAAGTCTTGAATACTTGCAACTACATCGTCATCCATCTAAACAATGATATATGCGAGAAGAGTTATAACTATGAGTGAGAGCGGAACTATGCAGTACATGAGGAGGCGGTTACGAGTCCTCTCTCGCGCTAGCCTGAACGTCAAGTAACTAGCTTCTACTTCTTGTCTGCTTTTGAAGCCTTTATGGCTGGCGCCCAAGACCCAATTCACTTGCGCCTGACACTTAGGCCACTCGTTGTACACCCACGGAACCTTCCCTTTGTACACGACATAGCACTGCCACCTCGCCATCAAGAAGCTAGGTACCTGTTAGAGATGCATCTTCGTCAAGAGAATGTACAATCATGTGCAACAAAATATACTAGAGCAACACGAAAAAGAAAGGGTTAGCAACTAGATGCAACATATAGTACACAAACTAATTAACTAGAGGTACGCAGGTCATCTTACCCAAACTAACAAAGTAGCGTTATGCAAGTTCGACAGGGACCATGGACACAAAGTTTCATCGCCACAGAAAGTATACAAGTTCAACCGACACATATCATCATCAGCAGCATTGTAAATCACTAGAAGTTCCATCCTTCCATATCATCGAGGATGGACCCTAGCTTCTTGAACAGCGTGAGGTCATGATGTTGCATACCTATGCGATTTCGCATGTCAGCTCGTGATATAGGGCCGTGGTGGAACATCCCCTTCTCATTGACGACTTCTTTCATGGTGATCGTCGCAATGTCCCTTTGGATGCGAAAGAAGTCATCTCTAAGTTTACAACCAGCTTCTCCATGAGATTCTACCCACTTGCGGATGTGATCATCGTTTATATTTGTAATGCGAAGCTTTTGGTGATCCGTGTTGAACTCAATCATGAGATGGAGGATGTAGAATCCATCTTTCTTGCTTGGTATTGGCACATGGATGCAGCAGAATTTAGTTTTATGCGTGAAACCCATCTTCTTTTTTCCTTTCTTTCCCGATCTACAAGTGGCCACCCCTAATGCTGAAGCCTTGGAGAGCATCATCTAGAATATTCAGTATGTGGGTGTAGTCCTTCTTCTCATAGTTTCTGGTAGGTTCCAAATACACGGCGTGGGAGACTCATGGGTAAAGAACGATAAGGACGGCGTGCCTATTGCTGCGGGGAAAAAGACACCTCAAATTATTCTCCATATGAGCAAGAAGGCATGATTGAAATGTACGAAAGGGTTGTACGAAACTGACTTACTTTGGAAGATAAGGTAGGAGGACAATTTCCTGGTCCTTATTCTGTACCATGAAGTTCTGGAGGTAGTCCCTAGCAGTTTCACGCTCAAAGCCGCCGAGACTCAAGAAGGACTCGTGCATGTAGTACGGATCCACCACAAAGATTTGTGAGACTTCTTCTCTCTTCATGACGGAGCTCATATGTAGTGCAAAAAGGTGGACGATTGTAAAATCAAGCCGCCTTGTCAAAAACATCTTGTAGATATGGTCAAACCGCAGGAAGAACACCTCCGCGAGCCGTGTGTCGATGTAGCACTTCCCCTCAGGAACACAAGCTGCGTATGTCGGATATCCTGGATCCTTCGAGGCTAGTAGGCTTTTCTCAGTCGACAGCACATGGTCGTGCAGTCTCCTGAGATCCCCTGGTAGTGCCTCCAATGGTTTTGGCGGTAGCATCGTCTCACCCGTGACATGGAACATGGCCACACCTTTGACGGGTACGTCTTCAGAATCCACCATCTGGCTGCTATGTGCTTTGGCTTGTTTGTAGGAAGCTGAGCCTATCTTCCCTGATCTCTTCCTCTCCTTTTTCTTGGGCACATTCCAGACCTTTCCTTAACCCCTGCCCCAGTGTTGCTGGTCTAAGCACTGTACGACCCCTAGCTAGTTGAGCTTGTGTTGAGGCGACATCTTCAGGCGTGTCCTGTGAGGATTTCATGAATAAACACTTCTTACAATCCCTGCTAGGACGTTCCTGCCAGGGCAGATCATCCATATCCTCATCAGCATGCTGATAGCCCGATTCATCATATGGTAGACTCATCATATCTAAGTCACTATCATAGGCGCCTATATTGAGGAAACCCATTGGGTCCTTCGTCTCCTCCATCTCATCATCCATTCTTTGTTCTACGGGGCCGATTAGATCAGCCACTATTAGACCCCCTTCATCACGTCATCTGCCGCTCTCACCTAGCACTACATGAGCTTGTAATTGCGTAGGCGGGGTGGTGATCTCCATACATGCTTGTTGAGGTGTGGTTATTGGTGTGCTCTCGGCCGGCTCCAGACAAAGAAGATTCTTCGGCCATAGCAGCACCCAACCCTTGCAGCTTCCAATCCACAATGGGGTCTCGTCATCCTCTCCCCCAAGCCATAATGGAGGAGGCAAATCCTCGTGCCCTAATTTCACATTGGACAAGTTAACCCTGAAGTGCCTAGCGGGCATTGGCTGGTTGTGGAATGTGAGTTGCAAGGGCTTCGTTATCACCCCATTTCCCACGTCCACATTCTAGTCTTTGATCAAGTAGAGTATGGTGCATGGGGTTTAGTCGGCCTGCAAACACATGTCGGCGGCTTAAAACATCCTAAAGGCAAAGAAAATGGAATATTCTAGATATATATGTTGGTGTGACATGTAATTACCGTGAGGGCGTCGAGCTCAGCCAAAGATGAAGGCCCGCATAGCGCGCCAGAGACTGAGGACGAGCTTCTATGAGCGGGTGCGGGTGCGGGTGCGATAGCAGGCCCGGTTGCGTCAGCAGGTGATGGTGCGGTGGTGTTGTTCACCGAGTTGCTCCCGACGAAACTGGGCATGGGGAAATCATGTACCGTCTTGTCTGGATTTCGCTTCGTCCATTTGATGATAGCCGGGACCAAGTTAGTAGTGAAATCATTTCTGCAGGCATTTACAGCTGCATCTACTTCCTGCTTTATCAAATCATGTTTCTCCTCGGCTGCTTTTTGCGCGTCCTCAGCTATTTTTTTCTCGACCGCAAGCTTCACCTTCTCGTCGATGTCCGCCTGACTAAACTTCTTTTGTTGCTTCTTGGCCTCCGGGCCCTTGATGTAAAACAACTTCCATGTGGCGCCGAGGACACGTCCATATTGCGGCTGCTGGCCCAAAGGGGGCACGCTAAGTTATTCAAGGCCCGGTTGAGAGGGGTGTCCCACTTGGGCCTCATCGGCGAAGTAGGGCTTTCGTCTTCAAACTGGTGTTGCTTCTCATGTAGGAGGAACATGAACCGTTTACAAATGTGTAGTCGACTTGATTAGGAGCTAAATGTAAGGTGGTAATAGAATAATTACCAGTAATCTAATCAATCTCCTTGTGATCTCGTCCGTGTAAAAAACCTTCTTTTTCTTGTCCCACTTGTAGCGGGCCATGAAGAAGTCACGCTGCAAGGGGTTGGTGAACTTCGTGAAGGGGTGTGGGAGACCCGCAGCTTCACGTTCCGCATCCTCCTTATCCCATATGGGACTTTTGCCATGGTAGCCATGGCTTCCGAGGCAATGCTTCCCGTGTTCCTTTGATGAAGGCTCTTGAATTTCATAGCCTTAGCCTTGGCTGCCTCAGTAGCGCAAGTGTCCTTGAACTTTCCGAACTCCTCTTCCATAAGTGTCGGATTTCCATCCAGAATCTTGGACAGGGGTTCCTCAGCCTCAATAGCTCGTTTCACCCTCCCTTTCCAAGAGGCCAAATCATTGCTGAACATGCCCATGGCGTGATTGTTAATCTTTTTCATCTTCGGATCATCCTACGGTTGCTCTATGCCATCATCCCGGTCGGGGAACTTGAATCTCTTGTGCAACTTCGTCAGGAGCAACTGCCTCAAATGTTCTTTACTCCTTAAGTCATTGTCATTGATGCTCACACACTCCCATAGGATGATCCTACTTGGTTCCCATAGCACTTGTGAGGTTCTTCCGGCTCGAATGGCTCAAACTTGCCAGGTGCCATCTTTGTGATCACTAGTCGTCTGATGCTGAGTTTGTTAGGTCTTCGTATCCTCTACTTCTTCTGCTTCTTCTCTCCGGTATCAGCGCCGGTATCTTCCCCGCCTGCACCTTCCGCGTCGGTACGTTCCCCGCCGGTCTCCGCGCGCCATCAGTGCCGGTACCGTCAGTGTCAATGTCGGCGTCAGTACCATCATCGAGGCTGACCTGCAAGCCTTGACTATGCTTAGTAGTCAAAAAGTCGAGGTAATCTTCACTATTAGAAAGCAGGGCTTTGTTTCAGCTCGGGCCAGTCCATTAGTCCCGGTTCAGCCCAGAAACGGGACCCATGGGGGCATAGGTCTCGTTTCGTGATGCTAGGGGGCCGGACGGGCCATCGTGGGGCATTGTTCCCGGTTCATATGGCACCTTTGGTCCCGGTTCGAGGCTTGAACCAGGACCTATGTGCCTCGCTCCTGGCCCACCATCATTGATCCCGGTTGGTGGCTTGAACCAGGACCAAAGGGTCTCCTTTAGTACCGGTTCCAGCCATGAACCGGGACCAATGATATGCCTATATATACCCCTTGCCCACGAGCAGAGCAGTGGAGTGCTCTATTTTTTTGGGAGAGGTGTGTGAGAGGTGTGTTGTGCTCTAGCTCACCTCCTATGCACATGAGGTGTTCGATGAAATGCCCGAGCCACACTTAAGCTTTCTCCTCTCAAAGCTCCTTGTCCAAGCTCCATTTTCCTCGAGATTTGTCTAGGTTTGGCTGTCCGTCCTATCCCATCCCCGTCCTCATCGCCATCGATCGCCCGCGCCGATTGCATCGCCTGCACCACCATGGTGAGCCTCTTGATCTTATCTTCTTTCTAAAAGAAAAATTTCTTACTTGTATGATTTAGATAGATACTTGTGTTGCTTTCTTACTAATTATTATTTGTTATTATATAGTGCGATGGTTTTGGTATCCTCCTCCGTCGGCCCTTCTCCTGTCCATGATTCAGATGTGGTATATATATTTTCTTTTATAACTATTAGTTTCATTTAGTGTTTATGACAATTATGCCGAGGAACGTGACATAGATTTTCTTATCGCGGAGGTATGTGAACTGGAAATTCCAACTACCCTATTGTTGAGAGGTTAAATTTATTTGAAGAAGAAAACAATTACTTGAAGGAAAAATTAAAAAAAATGAGGAGGAGAAGATGATATTGGAGTTGCATGTTGCGGATGTCGTCGATGATCACAAGATCAAGATGGATGCAATGCGCTTGAAGATTAGAAAGATTAGAAAATATGCCATTCATACTGAGGCTTGGTATCATGATGCCGTTGGATCAATTGTTACCTTAGTTGCGGTTATGATTGCATTTGTTATTGCATTGAAATGTTTTACATAGTTTCAACGTATGGTTTAATTAGATGCTCTGGGAGCTATGTTGTTCAATGAGAACTAAGTATGTACTTTGCGTTTAATGTGATGATTAACTTCTATTAATTTGGTCACTTATCTATTCATGATGTACGCAGAGATGAACTGACAATGGATATACGGTAAAAGACGCACCTCCGAGTACATTAAGGGCGTGAATAATTTTCTTGCAGTGGCTGAGGCAAACGACCAGAATGGTATGATGTGTTGTCCATGCCCTATATGTGGGAATACAAGGTCTTACTCTGACTTGAAAACCCTTCACACCCACCTTCTTTGTGAGGGTTTCACGCCAATATATAATGTTTGGACCAAGAATGGAGAAAGAGGGGTTATGATGGAAGACAGCGAAGAAGAAGATGATGACAACTATGTGCCCCCTGAATATGGTGATGCTGCAATGGGGAAGATGAATATGCTGCAATAGGGGAAGCTGAAGATCAAGAGGAACCAGACGATGTTCCCGATGATGATCTTTGCCAGGTCATTGTTGATGCAAAGAGATAGTGCGAACGTGAAACGAAGAAGCTGAAGTTCGATCGCATGTTAGAGGATCACAAAAAAGGGTTGTATCCCAATTGCGAAGATGGCAACACAAAGCTTGGTACCATACTGGAATTGCTGCAGTGGAAGGACGAGAATGGTGTGCCTGACAAAGGATTTGAGAAGCTACTGAAAATACTGAAGAAGAAGCTTCCAAAGGATAACGAATTGCCCGACAGTACGTATGCAGCAAAGAAGGTTGTATGCCCTCTAGGATTGGAGGTGCAGAAGATACATGCATGCCCTAATGACGGCATCCTCTACCATGGTGCGTACGAGGATTTGAACGCATGCCTGGTATGCGGTGCATTGCAGTATAAGATCATACGATATGACCTTGGTGATGTTGACGACAAGAGCCCCAGGAAGAGGGGTCCTGCCAAGGTGATGTGGTATGCTCCTATAATACCACGGTTGAAACGCCTGTTCAGAAACAAAGAGCATGCCAAGTTGATGCGATGCCACAGAGAGGACCGTAAGAAAGAACGGAAGTTGAGAGCACCCGCTGACGGGTCGTAGTTGAGAAAAATCAAGAGAAAGTACAGGGAGAAGTTTTCAGGTGATGCAAGGAACCTATGGTTTTGTTTAAGCGCGATCTCAGCGAGATCCTGCCCGAGCTACCCCAGAAGCTACCCCGCCATCTCAGCGGAGAAGCAACGTGGCTTCCATCAAGCTCGTTAAGCAGCCTGACTTCACGGCTCCTAGCTACCCCGTGGATGCTATCACAGAGTCATACCATTGCCAGTTTATGACGCAATGGCAGAATCTCAAAGTCAAGGCGGCTGTCGGCTCTGTGTTCCCTCCTGAACCCGATGCAACTTTTCACTGCCTTCTGATTCCACAAGCCTATGCTATTGTGATACTGGATGAAATAACGGAGGGATTTGAGGATCTCCAGCTTGACTACCCTACAGGTGAAGGGGAGGCTCAGCTGGGTCTTGCTCTGAAGACTCCATGTCTATGGCGGAAGGAGCACATCAAGCTTGTGAACTTCATGCCTCCACCTTCTCCTCCTCCTCCTCCAGCGAGTCAGCTGGGCACTCCGCCTCCTACGCCTCCTCCTCCTCCTCAAGTGAGTGATCAGGGCACTCCGCCTCCTGCTCTGGCGCGTGAGGGCGGCAGTACTCTGCCTCCTTCTCCGCCTGCTCCGGCGTGTCCGAGCAGCCCGCCTCCTCCTTCGCCTCATCGGCAATGGCAGAACATAGACGCCACCACTCCGGTTGCTCTGGCGCGGCATAGAACTCCGCCTCCTTCTTCTCTGCCTCATAAGCAACGAAAGAAGACATCCGCAGTCGCTCCGGCATCTTGCAGTACAGCTAGAGGCAGGAGGCAAAACATATTCGGTCCATCTCTCAAGTCCCTAGAGAGGTTACCATACGAGACGACCGAGGAGGAAAACATGAAGATTTGTAAAGCCCAAGTGAAGGACTTTTTTGCAAAGAAAAATTCACCTCCGGAGGAGAAGATAGATCCGGTGAAAGAGAAGTGCACTTTGGATGCCTTGCAGCGACCACCACTGCCTCCGCCACAAACCGACTATGAGCGCATTATTGAAAGGACATATAAGGAAGTGGAGCGATCGGGAAGTACTTGCAGTGATTGAAGGTTAGCATAATGAAGAAGTGGGGAAAAGAATTCCCTAGCTCGACGAACAAGTGAACCAATCGTGCCCCCACTCAAGGTGTCTAGTGATATCGTCGCTAGTCATCCGGGGATGGTGCCCGGTACCAATCCTGGAGATTACCTGCCCGACGATGCACATTTTGATACAATGGAGGTGGATGAGTTCAAATACCGGCCCGGGAAGCCTCTCATCAAACTTGGTCATCCTCCTGTAACAACGATGATGTGAAGATTCAATGATTGGTACATGGACATCTGCAGCAAGTCTGGGAAGGATACTTTGATGCTGAGAGTTGAAGAGGAGCACGACCTCGTTGGAATTGATCTGTTGCCTATTCCATATGAGAAGTTCTTCCAGTTTTTCAATTAAAAGGCCCTTGATAAAATAATTGTCACTTGCTACTGTCTGTAAGTACTACTTCTGTAATTAAGTCTCTATATATAGATCAGCTCTTTCATTGCATGTATATATAATTATCCTCACTATATTATGCAGATTGAAGATCGCCACATGCAAGAAAAGACAAATCGGTGATATTGGGTTCATTAACACAAATCTCATAGATGAATGGAATGTTAAACATGATGCCAAACAAACCGAGGCCAACTTCCTATGGTCGTTACTTCGAAATAAAAACAAAGATATAATACTCTTTCCTTACAACTTCAAGTGAGTGTTACTGTCTTGTGCGTGTTCGGTTTCCCTTATTACTTGAGGTTATAGTAATGTAATTGATGAGTTATGCATGCATGTGCAGCTTCCACTTTATTCTACTAGAGATTAAGCTTGAGCAGGGACTAGTAACTGTCATACACTCGAGACGAAAAGATCCCAAGGAGTATGCGGCCATGACTAAAATGCTCGAAAAGTAAGTTCAATCGATCATTATCGCACCATATCGGCAACTTTGTTCATTTCCTGATATCAAGTAATTGTTTTCTTTGTCTGGCGGGCTTTGGAAAAAGTTCACCGCTGAAGCTCCAGGACTGCCGGGGGAGCTGCGATTTAAACACCCGGAAGTAAGTACTACTAGCTAGTTCCGCACATCTCCCATTGATTCTAGCTAGTTTCATCAATACCATTTAGCATGCTTGCTTATCAGTTTGATTGACCTCTATTTCTTTTTAAGTGGTTGTGGCTAGAACCCGGGAATAATTACTGTGAATAATACATTTGCGAGTTCATCCGCCACACGACCTGTGAGCGGGGCTACTCTAAAAAACAATATGAAGTGCGTAAGAAATAATTTTTACAATTTTATTTTATTACCATAATTTATGTTGAGTTTCATTCATATATATGTATTGACCCCGTTCTTCAAATTATATGTTTCATATGCGGGATGAATTCCTACCACAAGATTGCATGCAAGCAATTCAAGTGGAATTGGCAGAATTCTTTCTTGACCATGTCATCGATAAAGACGGAGAATACCATGTGGAACTTAAGTTCAGATGTTAGGGGATTGTAAGAGATCTTATATTCTATATATGTAGCCAGTAGCGTCAGATAGATATACGAAAACTTGTTGTTCGACCAATCTCTCGGAGAAGGAGAGGTCGATCACTTCTCTCTGTATATGTTCATGACTATCTTCTGTACTTAATGGTTTCCTTCATTTGCTTACTAGCTAGCTAGCATGTCGAGTCCTCTCTATATCTATAGAATGTATCATCGACCAAGCACGGAGATAAGAGAGGACACTTCTCTCTATTAGCTAGCTAACACAATATACGAAACCCCTAAATTGAGCCCACAAAACCCCCAAAACCCCCAACACCCCCCTTAAAAAACCAAAAACCCCAGCCGGGGAAAAAGGCCCTCCTGCCTGGGCAAGCCGCAGTGGCCACGTGGAACCCCATTTGTCCCGTTTCGGAGGCGAACTGGGACTAAAGGTATTGGGCTTTAGTACCGACCCTTTAGTCCTTGTTCAGGAACCGGGACAATGGGCCTTATGAACTGGGACAAATGGGCCTTTTTCTACTAGTGCATGTTCACCCTCATAATCCATCTCATACGCATCTTAGTCAGAAGGCCAGGTTTCTAAGTTGTTCGACATGTTTCCTATGTTTAAGTCTCCTTGTTTAATTATAAAACTATAAAAAATGAGAAGTGACATAAAAAAAGATCTATGTTTGCCAGAATGCCGTTCCCAGCAACTCCCGACACTCGATATGCCTACTTTCTAGCACAAGTCATGCCAAAATTCATGGAAAATTTTGGCATGACCTTTTCTAAAAAGTGGACATATTGAGCATTTGAAATTCACCAGAACAGAAATGAATCAACATTGCGGCAAAACATAGGCCACTCGGATCATTTGCCCTGCACATCACATGTCCAAATGACATGTCCTAATTCCAATTATGACATGTCCAAATCACATGTCCACATATCACATGTCCACATATGACTTGTCCACTTCAAATTCTCATATAAAAGGAAGAAAATTATAGAACTTGAAGAAAAATGCAAGAAGTCATGTTTTTTTAAATATAGAACTAATCTGTCCACTAAATATTTTTTTCTTAAATAGCAACAATTTCTTTAACTAAAAAGTTAAATAACGACAATAGTTTTAACTAATCAGCCCTAGCACTACAGGAATCAGGCACTTTGCCGTCCGCCATGGTTGACGGCAAAGGGATGGATGGCTGACGGCAAAGACCTTTGCCATCAGCCAGCACACGGCAACAGGTCCAGCTGAATAGGCTACGGCAAAGGCCTCTTTGCTATCTGCTGGCGGACGACAAAGATGTAAAGTGCTTTGCCGTCCGCTGATAGACGGCAAAGAGCCTGGACGGCACATGTTGCAGGTCAGGTCCGTTAAGTGGTTAATGGCACGCTCTGTCGTTAGCCAGCGGGCGACAAAAATTGAAAGGCCTTTGTCGTGTGCTGGCTGACGGCAAATCTACCAAATAGGCCAGCCCCTAAACCCTAGGTTGCACATGTAGCTGCCACGTGGCAGCTTTGCCGTCCGCCAGCAGACGACAAAGTGTCTGTATAGCCCCTGTTTTTTCTGCTTTTTATTAAATTCAATCAATTTTGACAGAATTTCACACACACACACACACACACACACATATATATATATATACACACATTTCAAAATAATTTCAACAATGATACCAACAATAAGTTTCCAACAACATATACACATTTCCAACAACAAGAACATATTAAAGTTTTCAACAACATTTCCATATATACAAGTTTGCAACAAGATATCCAACAAGTTTCCAACAACATGTCCAACAAGTTTGCAACAACTTTCCAAAAACAAAAAGGAATCACAAGCACAAGTAAATGTTTGCAGCAAGTTTCCATCAATGTTGGCTTCCTCATCTCAAGCCAATCTGCAAATTAGGAAATATGAAAGTTAGAAAAAGAAGAAGACTAGCTAGAAGAAAAAGAAGAAGAAAAAGAAGAAGAATAATAGAACTTCTTCTTCTTCTTCTTCTTCTTCCTTCTTCTTCCTTCTTCTTCTTCTTCTAACCAAGGTAGGTAAAAATGCCATTTTTAGCTAAGGTAGGTAAATATGCTAAGTGTGTAGATCATTTTAGAGCTAAGGTAGGTAAATAGGTCATTTTGGAGCTAACCTACGTACTTATGCCATTTTGAGCTAACTAAGCATATTTATTCGTTTTGTAGGACAAAATGGTATGTGTAGGTCATTTTAGAGCTATCCTAGTTACAATCGGTCATTCTGGAGCTAGGTAAGGTTATTTTGTGATTTTGGAGGAAAATAAACTAATTATATGATAGTTTGGTTAATGGCACTAATTATGTCATAAATGAAGAAGCTAAGCTAATTATAGATCATTATTGAGCTATCCTAGGTTGTTATGCCATTTTGTACCTAAGTGAGCTAATTATGTAATAAATGAAGTAGCTAAGCTAATTATAGAGCATTATTGAGCAATCCTAGGTTGTTATGCCATTTTGTACCTAAGTGAGGTAATTATGTCATAAATGAAGTAGCTAAGCTAATTATATATCATTATTGAGCTATCCTAGGTTGTTATTCCATTTTGTACCTAAGTGAGGTAATCATGTCATAAATGAAGTAGCTAAGCTAATTATATATCATTATTGAGCTATCCTAGGTTGTTATGCCATTTTGTACCTAAGTGAGCTAACTATGTCATAAATGAAGTAGCTACGCTAATTATAGATCATTATTGAGCTATCCTAGGTTGTTATGGCATTTTGTACCTAAGTGAGCTAATTATGTCATAAATGAAGTAGCTAAGCTAATTATAGATCAATATTTAACTATCCTAGGTTGTTATGCCATTTTGTACCTAAGTGAGCTAATTATGTAATAAATGAAGTAGCTAACCTAATTATAGATCATTATTTTAGCTATCCTAGGTTCTTATGCCATTTTCTAGCTAACAAAGCATTTGGTAAGCAAAACACTTGGGAAAACTTACCATAATCCGGGAGGTGAATGGCCGGTCGAGGTTGCACCACCGTTAGACGGAGAAGGATTGGTCGATCCTTTGTGGGAGGCATGCTGCATGAAAGATCATTTGCAATGTTTAGTTAGCATGATGCAACTGAAATGTGAATACTAGTAACTAATGACCATTCAAATGAAACTCACCGTGTCTGCTATAGCAATCTGGGGCATCGGTGGAGGGGTCTGGCCAGCTTTCTCGCACACAGACTGCACATTTTGTTTTCACCAGTCAGTCATAATAGTTAGTAATGAAACGAACATTGTGTGCATGATTTGGCTAGTATGCGAGAGAAACTTACCACGAGGATCTCGTATATGGCCCGGTGACTCGCGTCGTTCTGGTTCCTCTCCACCTCCAACATATTAGGCATCCTCTCCTCCATGTCCCTCACCTTTTCCTCCGCCTGCCTGGTTGCCTCTACCACAGGCTCTTGGGCCCTAGCCTCGACAGCGAGATCCACTGGCCATGGTCGAGGCCTCATCTCGGGAAGAGACTATGTCGGCCGCTTCTTGATCTCTGGGAGACTTCTAGGATAACATACGAGCCTGCCCCCAATGGCTACATGGCCATGTTTCCTACCATCACCAGATAGCATCACGAGCTCAGGATCAAAAGGACTCTGGCTTGGGTTGAAGTCCTCTCCTTTCATCTCCTTCCCCCAGTCTCTGTACCTCACAAGCTTGTTATGGGAGGAGATGTTGGTGAAGCTATCTGGATGATTGAGGTCATCCTCCGAGAATGCCTTGGCCTTCTTGTACGGGGCACTATGGGCCATGGCATAGAGGTCGTACAACGTCGGCACCTCCTTCTTGTTGGGTCGCATCTGAAAGAGAGGAACAAGGTAAATTACTAATTAAAGCTAGCATGAAGAATGAAATTGCATGAATTGAACCAGGTCAGTGCTAGTTGTGGAATGTCACCCTCACTGGGCAACATAACCCACCCTGGGAAGTGGTGCCGGACTAGAGTACCAAGGACCTGGTTGGGCCTACGGACACAATTTGCGTGTATCCAACCCCTGCAGTATGACAAGGCCAACACATTAGATATTAATTTGACCAAACATGAAGGCAAAAGGTTAAAAAAGAGTAAATTAATGCACTTAATTCTCCCTGTTAGGCTGAATCAACCACCTCTGGTCGCGGGTCGCCGGCACGGATGGTAGCTTAGTACCACCACGTTGGTAGACCTTCTTGCCCTCCTCAACCCGCTCGCTCTCGCTGAAGCTATCCTCAGATAAGCTCTCCTCGACATCATCATCATGGTCACTAGTCTCTGGAGTCACGTGTGACGAAGACTCTGGGACCCTAGTCTCCTGGGAGGAAGACTGTGGGATCCGAGTCTCCTGGGAGGAAGACACTAGGACCCGAGGCTCGTCGACCCGTGGCTAGGTGACTAGAGGCTCCTGGACCGGAGTCGGACACGGGTCCAGGTTAGATGGGTCCAGCTAAGATGGAGCACTCCGGTGGTCCGGAGACTCAGCGGGGGGTGGTGGCGAGGAAGGCAGAACAACCTTCCTACCTCTCCCAGCGCCCTCTCCACCTCTACCTGCACCCCTCTTCCTCCCCCGACCTACTCTCTTGGCCGAAGAAGAAGCGCCCGCCGAAGGTGCTGAGTGTGTCTGCATGCTGTCTACCAGCGCCCTCCGAAGGTTCTAGGGTGGAATAACAACACCCCTACCACGCGCCGAGGTAGGAGGCTTGGAGCACTCTCGACCCAAGCACACCATCTGTCAACACCTGCAAAGACAAAGAGTAAATGAAATTAGTACAACATAAACATAATAAAAAAATTAGTGTGTATCATCATCATGAACATAATAAAAAATTGAATACCTAATAACATAAACAAATTAATATCGGGATGTTGGTGTCAGGGGTGCGGTGTCGGGATCTCGGGGTGTCGGTAGTGTCGTGTCAGGGTGCTTTGTCAGGGTCGGGGTGCCCTTTGGCAACCCTCGACCATTGGCAACCCTCGGGGGCCGGGGGGTCGTGTCGGGGGTCGGGGTGTCTGTGGTTTCATGTCGAGAGTCGAGGGGTCGGGGTGTCAGGGTGTCATCTCAAGGGTCAAGGGGTCCGGGTGTCGGCGTGTCATGTTGAGGGTCGAGGGGTTGGGGTGTCGGGGTCAGGGGGTCGGGGTGTCGTGGTCGGGATGGCAAATCCACGACACCCCGACCCCTCGACCCTCGACATGACACCCCGACCCCTCGACCCTCAACACGACACCCCGACACCCTGACCACTCGACCCTCGACACGACACCCTGTCGGTGTACAAAAGTAGGGGCTCTGCTTTTGAACCCTTTACTTGTGCACGGGTAGTTAGAGCATCCCGCCACGACCACGCACAGACACAGCAGGAAAGGGGAGCTGGAGAGAAGCCGAAGCCACAAAGACAAACGAAGCGACAACAAGGAACAAGGCCACAAAGATCAGATAGGCGTAGCAGGTTGCCCCGGCAAGGACCCTTGCTGGAGCAGCCTCAACAGCCCCCATAAGACCCTTGCCGGGGCAGCTTGCTTGCGCCAGCCAAAGTGAGCCACCCTTGAGCTCACGAACGCTTGACAAACGCGTTGGGACAAGGCTCGGGAGGCATCTCTGTGGTGGCATGTAGATCTTTGTGAAGACAAAGAATAGACAAGATCAGATGAGGATAGGAGGGAAACCATCCTCACTGAAGAAACCCACGAGACCCCCGGCAAGATCCTTGCCGGGGAAGCCAGCGCGCCACGGCAAGACCCTTGCCGGGCCTCTTGCCGGGCCACCCGAAAAGGCCCTCGCCAAGCGCACCGGCAGGGCCACTGCCAAGCCCGCGCCAACCAAGTCTTCATTGCCGTTCGCATGCAGCTGCCGACCCAACTAGCCGGGCAGGCACCTGCGTGACATCATGCAATCCTTCATGGAGGCTCCACCACCGCGCCACCTCAGCTGCCTGCCTTTCTACATGGCACCGCATGCATCGCTGGCCAGGGCGTGTGTCGAAGCGAGGAGGAGCAGCAACGGACGGGACGGGCCTCACCCCCGTCCCCAATAAAGTGAAGGGACACCTAAGCCTTGCATTAAATGCATCTTGTCCTGTAATACTAGCGATAAACTCACAATGCTGTAGCACTTTCCACCTCCTGTGTGCCACTGTGGCAGCCCCTTTCGCCCATAAAAGGAGGCCCATGGCACACAGAGAAAGGATTCGGCTCCTTCGAACCCCACAACACCTAGAGCTAGTTCAAGAGCGCAAGAACACTAAATACATCCACCAAAGCAGGATCGTAGGGTTTTACCCATCTTTGCGGCCCGAACCTGGGTAAATCCCTTTGTGTTGTCTACTAGTCCCGCTCTTCTCACGATCCCCGCGCCCCGCAACCGTAGAAGGGATTCCAGTGATCCCATAGGTGTCATTTTCCACCGACATCTTTTGCGCGCCAGGTAGGGGGTGCCATTGTGAGAATCTGGTCTAGCAGTTGACCTAGCTATTCTTCATCGCCATGGCTCCTAAGAATAAGACGACCATGGCGATCGGTTCGTCCCGGACCGGGTTGGTACCAATGCGGACTGGTGGCGGGTCACTCGCGGAGAGAACCCGTGGCGCGGCCCACAAACATCCACATCACCCTGGCGGTTCATGCCTGGCGAGTGGCGCCGTTCGCACGCCAGGCGACGAGCCACCATCCGCAGGCTCCAGAGACGGAGTCGGGCCCCCTGCAGGCGGCGCGGGGCCCTTCAGGGGCACCGCCGTCCCGCCAGGCGGCGGCACGGCGACCTCCAAGACACCAACACCAGCGCCCACGACGCGCTCCTCTCAGGTTGTACGTGATGAGCAGCGTCACCCTACCGGTGACCCTACGCGCCTCCCTGGGAAGAGCCCCGTGCACCCATCACATGAAGAAGAGGGCCAGCATGCGCGCCGAGGTGCTGATGGATGTGGCGAACGGTTGTGGAGCCGTGATGGAGCTCCTTCTAACGTGGTTAGGAGTCGAGGTGCATCGCGGTCCACCCAGCTTTCGCCGCCACCCACGCCAGTGGAAGCCCTAGCGCGCACGCAGCTGCTCCTCAATTTTCCTCCCGCTGCGGAGAAGCTAGACGAATGGAGGGCCACCGTCTGGAGCCTTGTCGGCATCGCCAACAACGATGAGTTGCGGCCGGTGGGACCCGTAGGCTGACGCTCCACCAGGCCTCTGCGTGCCAGCGGAGACCGCGCTGGAGGCGATGCTGCCATGGTGCACTCCCCTCCTCCGTCCCGGCCACCCCGAGCGTCGGTTCATCGCGACAACGCTCGGGACGATATATCCATCGCGTCGTCCAACCCGCAAACCAACCGCGACCAGCGCCAAGTCCTTCAGGAGCAGGCTCATGAGTACGTTCGAACCACGATCGAGCGCCGACGTGACACGCACCACCAGTCGGGCAGGCGAGCAGGGCCCGCTACTGACCCCCCAGTGCCGGGGGGCTACGGTGGCCTACCTTACGAGGTGGGTTGTCCGGCCTTCACCCATGAGCTGCGGTAGTTCCAGTGGCCCTCCCACCGTACGTTCAAGCCCGACGTTGACGAGAAGTACAATGGCAAGACTCACCCGTTAGAATTCCTCAGCATCTACACCATCGCGATGCAAGCTGCTGGGGCCCGCGATGATAAGGTGCTTGCCAACTACTTCCCGTTGGCACTCAAACCTAATGTTATGTCATGGTTGATGCACTTGTTGGTGGATTCCATCTCTTCTTGGGCGGATCTGTGCCATGAGTTTGTTGGCGCTTTTACCGGAGGGCACCAAGCTCATGGCCAGGCGAGTGATTTACACATCATCCCCCAGAAGGAAGGAGAAAACCTGTGCAAGTACATCCAAAGGTTGAGCCGGGTGCAGTACAACATCCCTGATGTTCACCCCGCCGTTGTGATCAGTGTGTTCCATCAGAACATGCGCAATCGCAATATGCATGAAGAACTGGCGATGAACAAGGTTAAGGATATGGCCGAGCTCTATGTTCTGGCTAATCGGTGTGCTCGTGCCGAGGAGGGAAGGAAGTACCCCTGCGAAGATGCCGGTGCGGAAACCGACTCCACTGGCGATACCGCCACCCCAGCAAAGAAAGGTCGACGCCGTAACAGGAAGCGCAAGGGCAAGGCCATGCTTGCCATTGAGGGATCTGACGACACCGGCACCACCAAGAAGACCAAGGCGAACGACCCTGGCAAGGAGGTTGCCGGGTGTGACGCTTGCCAGGCCTTGGCGGCTGCCGACAAGCCAGGAGGCTCCGACAAGCAGTACTACAAGATCCACCGCACCAAGGGCCACGATCTCCAAAACTGCCGGCAGGTAGAACTGCTCGCCGAGAAGCAGAAGGCCGAGTATGAGCGGTGGGACAAGGAGAAAGGCCTAGATGGTGCCGAGGGATCCGGCAAGAAACTTGGCGGCCAAGGAGGCCGCCGCGGCAAGGAGAATCAGCAAGAGAGGCCCGCCCGGGGCCGCGATAGAAGCAGGAAGACAATGATCATGACGAGGACTACGAGTCCGGCGACCACGAGTTTCAGAAAGCCACGGAGGCCATGTGCGTCGATGGTGGCGCCTTGCTGCATACATCCCCCCGCCAACTCAAGCAGTTGGCGCGTGAGATCACAGCAGTGAAGCCATCGTTTGATGCACGGAAGCCGCTGAAATGGTCCAGCACGCACATCATCTTTGACACCGAGGACCATCCTGACCACACCACTGCGGTCGGGTGCTTGCCGTTGTTGGTCTCACCAATGATCCGCAACCTCAAGGTGACAAAGATGTTGGTTGACAGCAGGGCTGGCCTGAACTTGATCTCGCCCGTTGTGGTCAGAAGGCTGTAGATCCCTGATGGAGACCTCGAGGAGACGGGTACGTTCCAAGGGGTTAACCCAGGGAAGAGCCAGCCAAAGGGAAAGATCACGCTGCCCGTGACATTCGGAGGCGAGCTGAACCACATGACGGAGAGGATTGTTTTCGATGTAGCCGAGATCCCCTTGCCTTACAACGGGATCCTCGGCCGCCCGACGCTGTCCAAGTTCATGGCGGCTTTGCACTATGCCTACAACATGCTGAAGATGCCCGGGCCGATGAACATCATCACCGTCCCCTCCGACAAGAAAGATGCACTAATCTGCGCCGACCATCTCTATCGGGAAGCAGTTCCAGCAGCTGCCGCTAGGGCGCCTGCTCTTGCCGACAGGGCCTCGGGAGAGAAGAAGACTGGCGAGACCCCTCGCACCCACTCTAGCAAGCGCACCTCTTCGGGGTGTTGTCTTTCCGTTGAGAACATGCCAGAGAGCTCCACCGGCAAGAGCAAGAAGTCGAGGGTACACCACCAGAGACCAAGAAGGTGCCCGTCAATGAGGACAACATGGGAGGAGCTTTTACCATAAGCTCCACCCTCGACGGCAAATAGGAAAGCGAGCTCGTCACCTTCCTGCGGCGAATGTCGACGTGTTTGCGTGGCAAGCCTCCGACATCCCCGGCGTTCCCAGGGAGCTGATTGAGCACCACCTTGCTGTCTGTCCTCATGCGCGGCCCGTTAAGCAAAAGGTTAGGTAGCAAGCTCTGGAGGGGCAAGAGTTCATCACGGAGGAAATCAGAAAGCTAGAGGCAGCAGGCTTGGTGAGGGGAGTACTCCATCCGACGTGGTTGGCCAATCCGGTATTGGTGCGCAAAGCAAATGGGAAATGGAGGCTATGTATTGACTACACAGACATCAATAAGGCCTGTCCAAAGGACCCTTTCCCATTGCCACGCATCGACTAGATTGTTGACTCCACAGCTGGGTGTGACCTCTTATCATTCCTCGATGCCTACTCGGGATACCACCAGATCTTCATCACAAAGGAAGACGAGGAAAATACGGCATTCATCACCCTGTGTGGTACATATTGCTTTTTACGGATGCCTTCCGGGTTGAAAAGTGCTGGCTCAACCTTTGCAAGAGCAGTCCTGTAACGCCCCGGATTCGATGCGCCAGGTGTCTTCCAATTATTCATCGTTGTTGCCATGTCATTTGCTTGTGTGTTGCATTTTACCATGTCATCATGTGCATTGCATTGCATACGTGTTCGTCTCATGCACCTGAGCATTTTTCCCGTTGTCCGTTTTGCACTCCTATGTCCTCCGGCGTTCCCCTCTTGTCTCTTGTTGTGAGCGGGTGTTAAACATTCTCGGAATCGACCGAGATTTTCCAAGCGGCCTTGGTACACCACCGGTAGATCGCCTGTCAAGTTTCGTGCCATTTGGAGTCCGTTTGACACTCCAACGGTTAACCTAGGTACTGTAAAAGCCTCTTTTGTTGCAGCCGAACATCCCTTCATAACAGCCCATAAGCCCATCCAAACCCCCTCCAAGCTCTCGGTCGTTTGATCATGATCGTGTGGGCGAAAACCGCACCCCATTTGGAGTCTCCTAGCTCCCTATGCCTATATAAACACATTCTCCCCCGAAATTCGCGGATGATTTCCACCCTAACCCTAGTCTCCTCCTTCCTTCCGCCGTCGGACGCGTCCACCCCACCGTCGGACACGTCCGCACCGTTGTACCGGCCAATCCAGCCTCGCCACATCACCCTCGCCACCTCCACCTCGCCTCCCACCACCACGGCCCGCCCGGCCCATGTCCGGCCCGCCCCGGGCCCCGCCGGGCCCAGCCGCGCCCGCCAGCCGCACCGCCGTCCTGTCCGCGCGCCGCCCGCGCCTGGCTGCGCCCGAGGCGGCCCACCTCCCGTGCCGGCTGCGGCCGCCGCCGCCCATCGCCCTTGCGCCCCCTGGCGCCGCCCCGCCCGCAGGTCGCCGCCTCCTGCTCCGCCTCACTCGGTCCCTGCCGCCGTCCTTCTCCGCACCGCCCGCGCCAGCTCCGGCCCGGTCCGGCCAGATCCGGTCCGGCCCGGCTTTGCCGGCGTCGTCCCCGACCGTCCTCCGGCATCCCCGTCCTACTCTCCGGCGAGCCTAGCCGGCGAACCTCATTTTCCGCGCTGTCCCGATCCGGATTTGGATCCGAAGGTTGACCCCGAAATTTCCCCAAGTCCCCAGTTTCTTGCATTTTCATGCCCTTTTCGACATTCTATATCTCTTCATCTGTAGCTCTGTTTTGCGTGTAGTATATATCAAAATGTTCATTGTGATATGCTCTGCATTTCATTCCATTATTCCATGTTTGTTTGAGTCCATCGTGATGCCCGAATCATCGTTGCAATAGTTCTATATGATGTTAACTGCTTCCTGTGAACAGAACTTGCTGTTTTGTCTTTTTCATTGCATTTTATGTGTGCATCCTATAAGCTTGATGTGTACATGAGTTTTGAGCTACATCATGCCATCTTAAAGTGGTGCAATCCATGTATTTTTTTGAGTCCTGTAGTGAGTCCATCAAGCTCGTGAAGTAGGGTACTTGCTGTTACTGTTTTGCCAGGCTGAATCTGCTATATCATGATGCTATGTAAACCTGCAACTACAAGTCATTCTATGCATAATCTGGAGATTTTCACTAAGGATGTTTTGTTATACATGTCATGATTTATCCAAAAATGCCCCTGGTTGCATTTATAGCCTGTTGTGGCTTGTTGTAATCTTGCTCTCAAATTGCTAAATAATATTGTTGTCAGCCTGTTAACATTAAGATCAGTGTTGCCATGAGCTTTGCTAGTGATCTATGCACCCTATGAACTTTATCTTGCCATGATTAGCTTCATAAACATGTATTATTACTGTTGGTCACCTTGTAATGCCATGTGTTTCTCTGTGGTGAGTTGTACAAGCTCACCAACATGCCTACTTATTGTTGTTCCTGCCATGTCTGAATCTGTCATATCACTTGCCATGTTTGCATGGATGCTACCAACTTTTCTGTTGATCTTTGGAATTAGTTAAGTAAGGGAGTTTTGTTCTTTGTCTTTAGTACTAGCATGACATGCCTTTGTTTGCCATATTAAGTCCCTATAACATTTTGTTTGATAGCTCTAAACATTGCAACCTGATGTTATTTCTGCTAAGTCTGAAACTGTTATTATTTGCAATCTTGCCATGTCCTTTTGAGCATGTTATATTGTTTTCTGGAGATAGCTCAGTGTTCATGTTTTGTAATGCTTTACCTGTAATTCATTCCCATGTCTTTTGTTTTCACGTGGAGATGCTGTAGCATATTGTTTTGATGCTTGCTAGATGCCTAGTTGCAGTTTTGGACAGCTTGTCCTTTAAACTTGTTTCATGTGTATGTGTTGAACCGTTGCTCCGTTTTGAGCATGCTCTATATGAAACTTGCTTAGAATTGCATGTGGTTTCATATTACCTTGTTGCATCCATGTTTTGACTATGTTTGCTTGATTTTTGAATGCATTTTGCATCAATGCCATGTTTAACTTGTTTTGCTCATATCTTCTAGGACGTAGCTCCGAATTAAATGAACTTTATATGTAACTTTACTAGAATCTCGTGTAGATCATCCTGGTGCATCTTAACTTGCTGTTTAACAACTTGAACATAAAGTTTATTCAGATCTGGACCAATTTCAAAACTTGCATATGAGGACTTAGCGGAATTGTTATATGTTGTTTCCGGCCTCATTTAACCTTGCTTTGATGTGTTGTTCTTGTATGCATCATCTCTTGCCATGAGTAGCTTCATGTAGTCTTGTCTTGCATCGTACTTGGTTGAGCATAATGTCATGTATATGTGTGGTGTGTTTACCATGTTGTGTGCTTCTTCTCGATAGTTCCCGTTTCGTTGCGATCGTGAGGATTCATTCATCTACGTTTGGTTCGTCTTCCTGGCTTCATCTTCTTCATGGACTCGTTCTTCTTCCTAGCGGGATTTCAGGCAAGATGACCGTCACCTTGGATCTCATTACTATCATTGCTATGCTAGTTGCTTCGTTCTATCGCTATGCTGCGCTTCCTATCACTAGTTCTTCAAGCCTCCCCAAATTGCCATGTCAGCCTTTAACCTGTTCACCCTTCCTAGCAAACCGTTACTTGGCTATGTTACCGCTTTTGCTCAGCCCCTCTTATAGCGTTGTTAGTTGCAGGTGAAGTTGAAGATTGCTATATGGTGGACATGATTATGTTGAGATATCACAATATCTCTTATTTAATTAATGCATATATATACTTGGTAAAGGGTGGAAGACTTGGCCTTATGCCTGGTGTTTTGTTCCACTCTTGCCGCCATAGTTTCCATCATACCAGTGTTATGTTCCTTGATTTTGCGTTCCTTACGCGGTTGGGTGATTTATGGGACCCCTTGACAGTTTGCTTTGAATAAAACTCCTCCAGTAAGGCCCAACCTTGGTTTTACCATTTGCCTCACCACCACCTATACCCTTCCCTTGGGTCGGCCAACCCGAGGGTCATCTTTTTTTAGCCCCCTTGGCCCAGTGCTTCTCTAAGTGCTGGACCAAACCGAGCAGCCTGTGGGGCCACCTCAGGGAAACTTAAGGGCTGGTTTTACTCGTAGCTTGACTTATCCGGTGTTTCCTTGAGAACGAGACATGTGCAGCTCCTATCGGGATTGTCGGCACATCGGGCAGCTTTGCTGGTCTTGTTTTACCATTGTCAAAATGTCTTGTAAACCGGGATTCCGAGACTGATCGGGTCTTCCTGGGAGAAGGAATATCCTTCATTGACCGTGAGAGCTTGTGATGGGCTAAGTTGGGACACCCCTGCAGGGTATAAACTTTCGAGAGTCGTGCCCGCGGTTATGTGGCAGATGGGAATTTGTTAATGTCCGGATCTAGATAACTTGACGCCAAATTCGAATTAAAACGCTTCAACCGCGTGTGCAGCTATGATGGTCTCTTTTCGGCCGAGTCCGGGACGTGAACACGGTTTTGGGTTATGCTTGACGTAAGTAGGAGTTCAGGATCACCTCTTGATCATTACTAGATTCACGACCGTTCCGTTGCTTTTCTTCTTGCTCTTATTTGCGTATGTTAGCCACCATATCATGCTTAGTCGCTGCTACAACCTCACCACTTTACCCCTTCTTTTCCCATTAAGCTTTGCTAGTCTTGATACCCATGGTAATGGGATTGCTGAGTCCTCGTGGCTCACAGATTACTACAACAATAGTTGCAGGTACAGGTTATGCGATGATCATGACGCGAGAGCGATGTTTGCTTGTTTTGGAGTTCTTGTTCTGCTTCTTCTTCGATCAGGGGATAGGTTCCAGGTCGGCAGCCTGGGCTAGCAGGGTGGTTGTCATTTGAGTTTCTGTTTGTGTTTCATCTGTAGTCGGATGTTGATCTCTTGTATGATGTTGATGTATTCTTTGGGTGTTTGTGCCTTATGTATGTATCCCCAACTATTATGTAAAGGTTTGATGTAATGATATCCACCTTGCAAAAGCGTCTTCAAGATGTGCTTCTATCCTTGGTGGGACCTTCGAGTTCCTTTAGGATAGGGTCGCATCTTGGGCGTGACAAGTCCAAATTGGTTTTGAGCCCCAGCTACATAGAAACATGGAAGCTTATATGGATGACATAGTGGTCAAAACCAAGGACAAAGCAACGCTTGTGCAAGATCTGGAGGAAACATTCAGGAACCTGCACAAGATCAACCTCAAATTGAACCCTGAGAAGTGTGTCTTCAGCGTCCCGTCCGACAAGCTTCTCGAGTTCTTTGTGTCCCAGCGCGGGATTGAAGCAAACCCTGATAAGATCAGGGCCATCGAGCAGATTGAGGCACCCAAGCGGATCAAGGACGTGCGTCGGCTCACTGGCTGCGTTGCTGCCTTAGCCGGTTCTTCTCCAAGTCCGTGGAGCGGCCCTTCATTTCTTCAAGATCTTGAAGAAAGCAGGGCCAGTGGAGTGGACCCCAAACCACAAGAACCGTTGCTGCTCTATCTAGCGGCAACGAATCAGGTGGTTAGCGCCGCACTAGTGGCGCAGAGAGAGGCCGACGAAAAGGCAGCGACAGCGGCAGAGCCAACAAATGGCAGGCCAAAACCCTCTCAAGCAGGGCTCGATCCCGGCAAGATCGAGTCCCCAGCAAGGGCTGACGGCAGCGTGACAGGACCCACGCAACCGGGTGAAGAGGCACAAAAGAAGAAGATGGTGCAGCACCCAGTGTACTTCGTTAGCTCCCTCTTGCAGGGGGCTAGGTCGAGGTACTCAGGTGTGCAAAAGCTGCTCTTCAGCCTCCTCATGGCCTCGAGGAAGCTGCGCCACTACTTCCAAGTGCACGAGATTACGGTGGTCACCCGCCTCCCATTGCAACGGATACTACACAACCCAGATGCAACGGGGAGGATCGTGGAATGGGCCCTGGAGTTGTCAAGTTTCGGTTTGAAGTTTGAAAGCACCTCGACGATCCAGAGCAGAGTCTTGGTGGAGTTTGTTGCGGAATGGACCTCGATGCCCAACAAAGACGTACAAGAGACCACTCTCCCCGGCAAGGAAACGAGCTGCAACTGGATCATGTACTTTGATGGTGCCTTCTCGGTGCAAGGCGCCGGAGCTGGTGTGCTGCTTGTCGCACCCACTAGAGAGCACCTCAGGTATGTCATCCATATGCACTTCCCCCGGAGATGTCGACCAACAACACCCCCGAGTACGAGGGTTTGCTTGCCGGCCTCAGGATCGCGGCAGACCTCGGAGTTAAGAAGCTCATCGTCAGGGGCGACTCACAGCCCGTCGTCAGGCAGATCAACAAAGATTACCTGTCAAAGCGCACGTCCCTCGGGCGGAGAACGACGTCGCCGATTACCTGTCAAAGCGCACCGCCCTCAAGCTACCTATGGAACCAGGTACTTTTGTACTTGAGTTGACCCAACCATCCGTTGAGCCATTGACCAGGCAGAGCAAGCGAAGGAAGCTAGGCCCTGGCAAGTACTTCCCCACCGAGCTCCCCGGAGCCGCCGGCGAAGATGTTGCCGTGGATGCCGACCCTGCCGCAGGGCGACCGACTCCGGCAGGACCTCAGGTCATGGCCGTGGAAGCGGCCGCTCCCGCAGCAGAAGAGATGCCTTTGGTCCCTGCCGTCGAGCCACAGGCTCTGGCATCGGCACAGCACACCATCTAGCTCCTTCAAAAAGGAGAGCTTCCTGAGGAGCAGGAAGAGGCAGAAAGAGTAGCCCGCTGGTCTGCTCTGTACCAATTCGTTGATAACGTATTGTACAGAAGGAGACCGAATGGGGTGAAATTAATGTGCATCTCCCGGGAGGAAGGACTAAGGCTGTTGGTAGAGAGACATCAAGGCATATGTGGCTCCCACGTAGGGTCGAGGGCCCATGCCGGCAAGGCTTTCCAGCAAGGTTTCTTCTGGCGCACCGCCCTCCAAGATCCGACGGTGCTAGTAACCAAGTGTGAAGTAACGGATGTCGACTCCCTCCTCCCCACCACCCCATGGCGACTCCAATGGTGATTTCGGCCTTCGGCCCTAATTACACCTCCCGGTTCCCCCAATGGACGGCCTTCTCCATTGGGATTTCTCCCCCGGCCTCAGGGTCGAGGATCAGGTGCATAAACGTTTTGGATCTACGGTCCACTTCGTTCCTAACCCTAACTTCAAGGAATTCTACCTTGAAGTTTCTTTCTCCTCAGCCTCTTTTCCTCTCTCGGTGGAATCTGTGGGATTGGCTTTACAATCCTGCATTGGAGGGCTCAGTGATGGTTTCAAGTTTCTACGTTTGGGTGATCGCAGTTTTCGGTTCTAAGTGGCCTCAAACCATGTGGGACATTTCATTTTTGGTCTACGGGATCGCATCTGGCCGGACTTCATATGTCATTTTAATCTACATCGTGGTGCCAAATCTAGGCCTCCGAGTGTTGGTTGGCATGCGGATACTGAGTTAAGTGGATTGGCATCTTCGCCTGGTCCGGCTATTAAATCTAAGTGGCCTTCATCCAATACTGGTATTGATTCAGCATCTCTCAAGGTTTTTCATTCTTTGGGGTTGTTATCCTCCACGACGGCGACACATTCCAGTGAGGCCACCGCTCCGAAGATTTCTCGTGGCAGTTCTTCTGGTCCAGATTCTCAGGAACCGAATATTCGTTTCCGAATTGGAGGTTTCAATTTTCCACATCTGGCGGATTCTAATTCCACACTTCCTTCCTTCCGTGGCCATCGTTTTTTCCAGGGTTTATGGGATGATATTCCGGATGAATCTCTTTTCCATATCCTGATGGTTGGCAAGCAGGGTATGATGACGATTCTTTCAAGCTAATGGTGAATGTACCATCCATACCCACTAAGGATTATATATATGTCCGGCTGAAACATTGTTCTCATTGTGATAGATTTGGCCGTTCACCCTTAACTTGCTCTAGTGTTTTTTGCCAAAGATGTGGGGATGAGTCTGGAAATTGTCCATGTTACTCCTCAGTTTCGACACAGCCTGCTGCTCCGATCAGTTCACATCATGAGACATGCATTTTGGGCCGCCAGACACCTTCATTTACGTGCTTAGCTTGCCTATCTGCTGGTCACATGACAATTAAATGTCCTGGGCTTACGCGTTGCACGCTTTGTCACCACCTTGGCAATAGAGCCCAACAGCCCAATAAATGCAGCCGGCTGCCCAAAGTAAGATGGACACATAGTAGCTTGCATGCCCCGAATCCTGATGAGATCCTACATAGGAAAACCGTGCTATCTTCTACGGCAGATAATCCTATCAAGGTTGGTATGGCCCGTACTAATCGGGATACATAGGTACACAAAGTTTGGATTCGGAAACAGAATATCTCCAGCCCATTGAACGTGGCCGCTTCCCATTGCTTGTCGATACGACTCCCTCCGCCTCGTCTAGTCAATTCCACCTGCCAAAAACACCAATCGTCAGCCGAGCCGTCTCCCTCGAGCACGCCACCCTTGTCACCTCCACCAAAAACCACCATCGATCCCTCGCCGCCGGGGGTTCCAACGACTTCTCTCCACCGACGGACTGAGGTGATGGTGAACTTTCTGGTGCGCCCGTTCGAGTTCGCTCCAGTTGGATCGACCTTTGACAGAGGTCCAGGACACCGCATTCAGCGCCAGGTCATGGTGGTAGATGATCCTCCTCTGAATCATGATAGGTACGCAATAGTCTCTGTTGACCCCCTGTCCTGGATCACCTGAAGGAGTATTGGCTTGCTGAGGTCTGTTGCATCATTGTTGGTGATTTGGAGTATGAGCTATGTCACGACTTGGCCTGATATAGAGGCACCACACACCCCCTTTTCTTCACTGACGAAGTAATGGAACATGATTTCCCGGAAGGGTTTAAACCCGTGAACATCGAATCATATGATGGCACAACAAACCCCGCGATATAGATTGAGGACTTTCTTCTCCATATTCATATGGCCCGCGATGATGATCTTCACGCCATCAAATACCTCCCGCTCAAGCTCAAGGGACCAGCTAGGTACTGGTTGAACAGTCTGCCCGAAAACTCCATTGGTAGCTGGGAGGACTTGGAGGACGCCTTCCTCGACAACTTCCAAGGCACATATGTACGACCTCCGGATGCCGATGACTTAAGTCACATAATCTAATAGCCCGGAGAGACAGCCGGGAAATTCTGCACTAGGTTCTTAACTAAAAAGAACCAGATTGTCGACTGTCGGGATGCCGAAGCCCTAGCTGCATTTAAGCACAGCATCCGTGACAAATGGCTGGCCATACACCTTGGCCAGGAAGAACCGAAGTCCATGTCAGCCCTTACGGCACTCATGACCCGCTTCTGTGCGGGCGAAGACAGCTGGCTAGCCCATAGCAATAACAATACAAGCAAACCTGTCACTTCTGAAGCTAGAAACCGCAACGGCAAGCCCCGACGCAATAGACATAAGCGTCGAAACAACGGTGATAACACCGAAGACACGGCGGTCAACGCCAAATTCAGTGGCTTTATGTCCGGTGAGCGGAAGAAGCCATTCAAGAGAAATAATCCGGGCACGTCTAGTCTGGACCGCATACTAGATCGACCATGCCAAATGCATGGCACTCCTGATAAACCATCCAATCATACCAATAGGGGAATGTTGGGTCTTCAAATAGGCCGGTAAGTTAAATGCCGATAATAAGGAGAAAGGGTCACAAAGCGATGACGATGACGAGGAACCCCGACCAACGAACACTGGGGGACAGAAGAAATCCTCCCCCCCAGTAAAAACGGTGAACATGATATACGCCACCCATATCCCCAGGAGGGAGCGCAAGCGTGCACTCAGGGATGTCTACGCGATGGAGCTAGTCGCCCCAAAGTTCAACCCATGGTCCTCCTATCCGACCACCTTCAATCGCAGGGACCATCCGACCAGTATCCATCATGGCGGTTCAGCCGCACTGGTCCTTGACCCAATTATTGATGGATTCCACCTTATGCGAGTCCTCATGGACAGTGGCGGCAGCCTGAACCCGCTCTATCAGGATACGATGAGCAAAATGCATATCGATCCCTCAAGGATCAAGCCCACAAAAACAACCTTTAAAGGTGTCATACCAGGTGTAGAGGCCTGCTGTACGGGCTCAACCACAATGGAAGTGGTCTTCGGATCCCCGGATAATTTCCGAAGCGAAGAGTTAATCTTTGATATCGTCCCCTTCCATAGTGGCTATCATGCACTGCTTGGACAAACCGCATTCGCTCAATTCAATGCGGTGCCGCACTACGCCTACCTCAAGCTCAAGATGCTCATACCACGCTGAGGGAGTCCTGCATTAGGGGGTGTCCGGATAGCCGTACTACCATTGTCAGCCGAACTATCATCGGCCAGACTATCATCATCGACCGGACTCCTAGACTATGAAGATACAAGATTGAAGACTTCGCCCCGTGTCGGGATGGGACTTTCCTTGGCGTGGAAGGCAAGCTTGGCGATACGGATATGTAGATCTCCTACCATTGTAACCGACTCTATGTAACCCTAGCCCTCTCTGGTGTCTATATAAACCGGATGGCTCTAGTCCGTAGAACAACAACAACCTTTACAATCATACCATAGGATAGCTTCTAGGGTTTAGCCTCCTTGATCTCGTGGTAGATCCACTCTTGTAAACATCCACAATATCAATATCAATCAAGCAGGACGTAGGGTTTTACCTCCATCAAGAGGGCCCGAACCTGGGTAAAACATCATGTCCCTTGTCTCCTGTTACAATCCGCCTAGACGCATAGTTCGGGACCCCCTACCCGAGATCCGCCGGTTTTGACACCGACATTGGTGCTTTCATTGAGAGTTCCTCTGTGTCGTCACCGATAGGCTTGATTGCCTCTTCAATCGACAACGACGCAGTCCTGGGTGAGACTTTTCTCCCCGGACAGATCTTCGTATTCGGCGGCTTCGCACTGCGGGCCAACTCACTTGGCCATCTGGAGCAGATCGAAAGCTACGCCCCTAGCCGTCAGTTCAGGTTTGGAAGCCTAAACTTCACGGCCGATATCCGCGGGGACTTGATCTTTGATGGATCTGAGCCACAGCCGCACGTGCCGCGCTATCACGATGGGCGTGACCTAACTCTGCCGCCGGACAGCACCTTGGAGGCCGCACACGAATCCGCTCTGACCCATAGTCCGGAGCCGATCGCTCAGATCGAGGACGGATGGCTGGACACCGCCTCGGGAGCTGCAACTTCTACGGCGATGGAGGCGAACACTTACCTTGTCCTGCATAAAGCTCATGACTCCGAGGTGCAGGACTCTCTGCCGGACTCCGAACCTCCTACGCCCCTGCCAGTCGAACCTGACTGGGCGCCGATCATGGAATTCACCACTGCGGACATCTTTCAGCACTCACCCTTTGGTGATATCTTAAATTCCTGAAGCATCTCTCGCTATCCGGAGAGCCCTGGCCGAACTACGACCAGGATGGTTGGGATGCGGACGACGAAGAAATTCAGGGCCCACCCACCACCCACTTCGTAGCCACCGTCGACGATCTAACCGACTTACTCGACTACGACTCCGAAGACATCGACAGAATGGACGATGATGCCGGAGACTATCAAGAACCAGTGCCTACAGGACACTGGAAGACCACCTCGTCATACGACATATATATGGTGGACACCCCAAAAGATGGGGACGGCGAAGAAGCAACGGAGGCCGATTCCTTAAAGAAACAGCCCAAGCACCGGCATCAGCGGCGCCGCTCTAAATCCTGCCACAGCAAGAATAGAGTTTCCGGCACAGGAGATAATAACACCCCAGAAAGTGCCGAAGACAACCCCCTCCAGCATGATTCAGCGCAGGAGGAGGTAGAAGCAAGCCCTCACGAGAGGGCGACAGACAAAGAGGTCGAGGATGATAATTACTTACCTCCCTCCGGAGACGAGGCAAGCCTCGATGACGATGAATTCGTCGTGCCTGAGGATCCCACCGAACAAGAGTGTTTCAAATGCAGGCTAATGGCCATGGCACACAGCCTAAACAAAAAGCAGCAACAGCTTCAAGCTGATCAAGACCTACTGGCCGACAGATGGACCGAGGTCCTCACGGCCGAAGAGTATGAACTCGAACGCCCCTCCAAAAGTTACCCAAAACGCAAGTTGCTCCCCCCACTAGAGGAGGAAGCGTACAAACCTGCATCACCAATGCACAATACGGCAGACCGACCACCTCGTGGCCGGGACAGAGAGGCGTGCAAGCCCTCCACCAAAACCGTTCCCCGGCATCGCTCAAAAAGCATGAAGCCACGGGGGAACGCGCCGGACTTGCGGGATATATTGGAGGACATGGCAAGACAATCCAGATCTATCTATGGATCACGTGGGCGCCCCAAGACCCACGACGAATACTGTCGCGCCGGATACAACTACTCCGGCCGGGCCGAACACAGCAGACAACGCTCTCTCGAGCTACGTCGCGATATTGCTCAATACAGAGGCGCCGCACACCCACTATGCTTCACTGACGAAGTAATGGATCATCAAATCCCTGAAGGTTTTAAACCCGTTAATATCGAATCCTACGATGGCACAACAGACCCCGCGGTTTGGATTGAGGATTATCTCCTCCATATTCATATGGCCCGCGGCGACGATCTTCACGCCATCAAATATCTCCCGCTCAAGCTTAAAGGACCAGCTCGGCATTGGCTTAATAGCCTGCCCATAGAGTCAATTGGATGCTGGGAAGACCTGGAAGCCGCATTCCTCGACAACTTCCAGGGCACGTATGTGCGACCACCGAACGCAGATGACTTAAGCCACATAATCCAGCAGCCAGACGAATCGTCCAGGCAATTCTGGACACGGTTCTTAACAAAGAAAAATCAAATTGTCGACTGTCCAGATGCAGAGGCCCTCACTGCCTTCAAACATAACATCCGCGACGAGTGGCTGGCCCGGCACCTAGGACAGGAGAAGCCGAAATCCATGGCAGCCCTCACATCACTCATGACCCGCTTCTGTGCGGGAGAGGATAGCTGGCTAGCTCGCAGCAACAACCTCAGCAAAAACGCTGGCAGTCCGGATACCAAGGACAGCAATGGCAGGTTGCATCGAAACAAAAACAAACGCCGCATTAACGGTGACAGCAATGAGGATACGGCAGTCAATGCCAGATTCCGAGGCTCCAAGCCCGGTCAACGGAAGAAGCCATTCAAAAGAACCACTCCGGGCCCGTCCAATTTGGACCGAATACTCGACCACTCCTGTCAAATACATGGAACCCCCGAAAAGCCAGCTAACCACACCAACAGAGATTGTTGGGTATTCAAGCAGGCAGGCAAATTAATCGCCGAAAACAGTGACAAGGGGCTACACAGCGATGACGAGGAAGAGACCCGGACGCCGAACAACAGAGGACAAAAGGGATTCCCCCCTCAAGTTCGGACGGTAAACATGATATACGCAACGCATATCCCCAAGAGGGAGCGGAAGCGTGCACTAAGGGACGTATACGCGATGGAGCCAGTCGCCCCAAAATTCAACCCATGGTCCTCTTGCCCGATAACTTTCGATTGAAGAGACCATCCGACCAGTATCCGCCATGGCGGATTCGCCGCATTGGTTTTAGACCCAATCTTCGATGGATTTCACCTCATGAGAGTCCTGATGGACGGCGGCAGTAGACTGAACCTGCTTTATCAGGATACAGTGCGCAAGATGGGCATAGACCCTTCAAGGATTAAACCTACAAACACAACCTTCAAAGGTGTCATACCAGGTGTCGAGGCTAGTTGTACAAGCTCAGTTACACTGGAAGTGGTCTTCAGATCCCCGGATAATTTCCGAAGCGAGGAGTTAATCTTCGACATAGTCCCATTCCGCAGTGGCTATCACGCTCTGCTCGGACGAACCGCGTTCGCAAAATTCAACGCGGTGCCGCATTATGCATACCTTAAGCTCAAGATGCCAGGCCCTTGTGGAGTCATCACGGTCAATGGAAACACGGAACGCTCCCTCCGAACGGAGGAACATACAGCGGCTCTCGCGGCAGAAGTACAGAGCAGCCTCTTAAGGCAATTCTCGAGTCCGGCCGTTAAACGACCGGACACGGCCAAACGCGCCTGGAGCAACATCAACCAAGACCACCAGGCACGTTCCGAGCACGCGTAGCAATGCGGCCTCAACCCCAGCCCTCGCACAATTGTAAGACAAACTCTCCGCGTACATAAATACGCCCTGGAGATACCATGGGCATAGGGGGAGAGGCACAACCACAACAGACCCAGAGTGCGGTTCGACCACACCAGGGGTTACCAAGTGTGTCGCTCTTTTTATCTTTTATTTCTTTCTTTTTTATACAGAACTCTGTCCAGCAGCGAACCTGCCGAACTCATGCTGCAACAGAAAGGGAGGGACAAAGGCTGCGACGAACACTCAGGTGGTCTCCATTACAAGCATTAAATTTGTTAAATACACCATTCCGCGGCCTCCCCCTGGAGGGAGACGCCTTTAATTCGTCCAATCCCTTGCTTTTCGCACTATTTGTATCATTCCGCACTCATAGCAGATCTTCTCGAATAAAATGCAGCACTTTTTGCCCATAATTGCCTTACCTTATATATATATATGTTCATTTACGACATGTTGCATCCGTACATTTTGGTACGGCCAAATACACCAGGGGCTTATATTCCCCGCATTACGGTGTGATAAAGTCCGCACACTTTCACAAGTGTGGCACCCCGAACTTATAGCATTATATGAATCGGCTCCGAATCATGTCTTGGGTCAATAGTTGGGTTTGCCCGGCTCCCATGTTTGGCACCTTACGTTTCCGTTCTATCGGCTAAGGTAGCACTGGGAGAACCACTGCGATTGCGCCCCGGTTGAGCTGGGTTAACGCCTCAGTGGAGAAAGCTAAAACTGACTGTCATGATAAGGCGAGAGACTGGTCACTGTTCGAGAGGTCCTTTCGGGTCCTTAAAGACCTACGCCGCTTCGAGCGAAGTTCCGGATAATGTCCAATGAAGGCGTGAATAGCGCCCCTAATTCGGTCATCCGAATACTAGGGGCTTCGCCGAAATTTAAAATTATAGAATTCTATGGCTAAGTGAGAGTGTTCAAGCACTATAAGTCCAGTTGCCTTGTTCGTTGTGTTGAGCGCCTCCCTAGATGGACCCAAAAATGGGAACAAGAGTGCTCAAGTTTATCCCGAACACCCCAGCACTCGTGGCATGGGGGCTGAAGCCGACGACTTGCCATCTCTCAGATTTAATAAACGGCCGCACAGAAGGTAATATGTTAAATTAACAAGCGTTGCTTAGCGCAAATGAACAAAGTTTTCAGCGCACAGGATAACACATTGCGAATTTACTCAATAATTACATCCCTGGGGCACTCATCCCCAATCTTGCGGGCACCCTTCAGGACAGTCTTATAGTACATCTCGGGCGTATGATATTCCTTGCCCATTGGTGGCGCGTCAGTGATTAGCTTCTCCGCATCGAGCTTGCCCCAATGCACCTTTGCGCGTTCAAGGGCCCGACGAGCACCTTCAATACAGGCGGAGCGCTTGATAACCTCCACCCAGGGGCACGCATCCACCAACCGTCGCACGAGACCGAAGTAGCTCCCAAGCATGGCATCTCCAGGCCACAGCCGGACTATGAGGCCCTTCATGGCCTGCTCGGCCACCTTGTGGAGCTCGACCAGCTGCTTCAGCTGGTCACTAGGAGGCACCGGATGGCCGGCCTCAGCATACTGAGACCAGAAGACCTTCTCCATTGAGCTCCCCTCCTCGGCTCGGTAGAATGCGGCAGCATCAGACACGCTGCGAGGCAGATCTGCAAACGCCCCTGGAGAGCTCCGAATTCTGGTAAGTAACACGTAATTTACATTCACATGCTTGCTTTGCATGAAAAATGCCTTACCCGCCGCTATCTTCCTCACCAACTCAATCTCCTGAAGAGAATTATGGGCATCAGCCTTGGCAGTCTTGGCACTTTCGAGAGCCGAGGCAAGCTCGGACTCTCGAGTCTTTGAGTCACGCTCCAAACTCTCATGCTTTTCCATGAGAGCCTGGAGCTCTTGCTGAACCACCGCCACCCGCGCCTCCTGCTTTTCTCGCTCTGCCCGTTCCGCGGCCGCATTGTGTTCGGCCGCAGACACGGCCTCCTTCAGGGTTGCCACCTCATTCGTGGCCCCTGCAGTCCCCATGTTATCCTTGTTATTTTTTGTTGCAACCTAAATCCTTTTCTGTAAGGTACAAGTTCAAAGTGGTGTTACTCACCCTCTTTGTCCTAGAGCTGCTTCTTGGCGCGGCCGAGCTCTTGCTCGGACCGCTCGAGCTCCTGCTTCAAAGCATCGACCTCCGCAGTTAGTGCAGCAGAGGTCAGCAGCGCAGCCTGCAACCCATATTGACATAATTTTTTAGCAACCCTGCGTATATCTTCTTTTTTTTCAGATCCTCAGTTCGGCTTTTCTTTCGGAACACCGAACCGAGCATCAGGGGCTACTGTCTATGCGGTATTACATTGCATATTTTTAACTTCTTACCTCAAAGCCTGATAGAAGGCTACTGCAGGCTTCGGTCAGCCCACTCTTGGCGAGCTGCACCTTCTGAATCACCGCACTCATAATAGTGCGGTGTTCTTCCTCGATGGAAGTGCTCTGCAGCGCCTCCAACAAATTGTCCGGCGCCTCTGGTTGGACGGAAGCCGCCGGCGTCACAGTCTTGCCCTTCGTGCGAAGGGGCCGCCGGCCGGACTCCGGAACCACTGCGGGTTCTGATATGGAGTCCGACGCAAAGTCTAGGAGGACGCCTTGTGGCGCCTCCGGAGCCTCCCCCTCATGGGTCCCTTCTTGGGATCCCACCTCGATGTCCTCGGTGTCGCGAGGGGTGGAGGCGGTCGGGATGGAGTCTACATCCGACGGAGCCAACGACCCGCTCGATGAAGCGGGGAGATCATCATTGGCCGGACTACAGGAAGCATGCGGCATCAGAACGACACTATGTGACACAAAAAAAGAAATTAAAATCACTCAGGAATCCGGATACTTACAATCTCGCTGGAGGCCTGGCCCTTGAAGGCCATTCTTCTTCGCCAACGTTGATGTTGGCGGAGCTGTCCGGGGGAATAGTCCTTCCCCTCTTGGACCCTTCGGCCTCCCCTGTTGGGGAAGCCTTCCTCTTCCTCTCTCCCTCCTCTGGGAGAGAGTCCTCTTTCTCCTCCTCGTTTTCGGGGGAGGAGTCCGCCCCGGAGTCGTCGGACACCTGAAAACGGGAACTCTTTCGAGCACCCATGGCCTCCTTCTTGGCCTTCTTCTCCGGCACCACGTGCGGTGCCGGAACCAGCAGCCTCACTAGACGGGTGTCTACTGGGTTTTCTGGCATAGGAGCCGGGCAGATAATCTGCTCCGCCTTCCTCATCTAGTCCTGTCAAAGGAAAAGGGGAAATTAAAACCCGCATAGAGTCAAACTATGAAAAGCAAATGTCCCGTCAAGGGGTAGAATCACTTACCTCATCGACTTGGCGCTGCGAGCGAAATCCGCGATCTTCAGTCGCGGATGCGGGGGTTTCGGCGCCCTTAAACAGCACCCTCCAGGCGCTTTCGTACGTCGTGTCGAAGAGCCCGCTCAGCGCCTGGTGCTGTTCCGGATTGAACTCCCACAGATTGAATGCCCGCTCTTGGCATGGGAGAATCCGGCGGACGAGCATGATTTGGACCACGTTAACCAGCCTGAGCTTCTTCACCAGCTTCTGGATACAGGCTTGGAGTCCCGTTAGCTCCTCCGAACTACCCCACAGCAAGCCCTTCTCTTTCCCGGAGGTGAGCTGCGTGGGGATACCAGATCTGAACTCGGGGGCCGCCGCCCACTTAGGGTCGCGCGGCTCGGTGATATAGAACCACCCCGATTGCCACCCCTTGACGGATTCCACGAAGGCCCCTTCGAACCAAAGGACGTTGGGCATCTTGCCCAACATGGCGCCTCCGCACTCCGCTTGAGTGCCCTTCACTACCTTCGGCTTGACATTGAAGGTCTTGAGCCACAAGCCGAAGTGGGGCTGGAATGCAGAGGAAGGCCTCGCACACGACGATAAACGCCGAGATGTTGAGGATGAAGTTCGGCGCCAGATCATGGAAATCTAGGCCGTAGTAGAACATGAGCCCCTGGACAAAGGGATGAAGTGGAAAACCCAGTCCGCGGAGGAAGTGGGGAATAAAAACGACCCTCTCATGGGGCCTGGGGGTGGGGATGAGCTGCCCCTCGTCGGGCAGCCGGTGCGCGATGTCGCCGGACAGGTAGACGGCGCTGGGCAGTCTTTCGATGTGCTCCTCCGTAACGGAGGAGGTCATCCACTTGCCTCCCGCTCCGGACATAACTGGGGAAGGTTGAGACGAGATGTGCGGGCTTGGGCGTTGGAGCTCGAGTGCGCGGAGATGGATAAGCAAAGGAGGAAGAAGGCGTAGTTGAAAAGGTGAATCCTTATCCCTTATATGGGCGGGCGAAGTCTACGCGTCCCCCACCGGCCTGGTAAAACTCGCTTATCCCCCAAGCGTCACCATGAATGGCGCGGTTGGGTTACCCACGTCCGTATTGATGAGAATCCCGGATTAAGGGGGAACATGATCTCTGCTTCGACAAGACGTGCCAAGGAAACCGCTTTGCTAAATGCGCTGAGGTGGTAGAGTAAAAAACGATTCAAGTAATGGCTTGGTAGTGGCGTGACGTCATGCCGCAAAAAACGTCGGCAAATTGAACTTGTGTATATATTATTCTCTCTACGGTGGAATGTGGAATTTATTTTGCAGAGCCGGACACTATCCTGGTGTTCACAATCTTCTATCATTTGAAGGAGGAACCCGCCTTGCAATGCCAAGCAATATACGCGCCGGACTTATCGTCATTGAAGCCTGGTTCAGGGGCTACTGAGGGTGTCCTGGATTAGGGGGTGGCCGGATAACCGGACTACCATCATCAGCCGAACTATCATCGGCCGGACTATCATCATCGACCGGACTCCAAGACTATGAAGATACAAGATTGAAGACTTCGCCCCGTGTCCAGATGGGACTTTCCTTGGCGTGGAAGGCAAGCTTGGCGATATGGATATGTAGATCTCCTACCATTGTAACCGACTCTATGTAACCCTACCCCTCTCCGGTGTCTATATAAACTGGATGGCTCTAGTCCGTAGAACAACAACAACCATTACAATCATACCATAGGCTAGCTTCTAGGGTTTAGCCTCCTTGATCTCGTGGTAGATCCACTCTTGTAAACATCCACAATATCAATATCAATCAAGAAGGACGTAGGGTTTTACCTCCATCAAGAGGGCCCGAACCTGGGTAAAACATCGTGTCCCTTGTCTCCTGTTACCATCCGCCTAGACGCACAGTTCGGGACCCCCTACCCGAGATCCGCCGATTTTGACACCGACACACGCCGTGTCATAACGGTCAACAGAAATACCGAACGCTCCCTCTATACTGAGGAGTACACTGCAGCCCTTGCAGCAGAAGTATAGAGTAGCCTTTTTAGGCAGAACCTCAATTCGACAGTAAAGCCCCCGGACACCGTCGCGCGAGTCTGAACTACTCTGCAGCAAGACTGTCCAGCTCGTCCAAAGCTTGACTAGCAATTCGGCATCCGTCCCATTCCCAATCAAGCGGTGACATTTGTGCCGCGTGTACATAACTACGCACTCAAAATACCATGGGCATGGATGGAGGCACAGCTAGACCGTGGTCCATAATGCGGCTCAACCGCCCCTGGATCCACATACCTTCACTTTTTATTTTTCATTTCAGGTTCTTCTCTTCTCGAGGATTTTTTGATAACATGATCATCGTACCTATCACGGGATGGATACACCAAGAAGGCAAGGGGCTTTGACATACAAGGGAATTCCCAGGTGGTCTCTGCTAATGATCGTTATACCTATTTTAAATACCTGCACGCAGCTCGCCATTGGTCATGGCATGCCAAATAGCCTTATTTGCTTATCGCATTACTTGTACAAATACACGTTGACGTATTAATCAAATTACAATGGAAAATAACTTGCGGCTCAATATTTGTGGCGTTAGCTTATTACGTGATTTTTTTCCTTGTCTTTATATTTTTTATCAATTGCAGCCATACACTCTTGTACGCCTTAATTCGCCAGGGGCTTCATCATACCCCATAACACGGCAATAAAGTCCGAACACTTTTATAGTATAGTTCGGCACCTCGAACATATAACATTATATGCATCGACTCCGAATTATGTCTTTGGTCAATAGTTGGGTTGCCCAGCTCCTGTGCTTACTACCTTACGTTCCGCTATATTGGCTAGGGTAGTAAAGGGAGAACTACTGCGATTGTGTCCCGGTTCTTCCGGACGAGCACCTCAGTAGAGAAAGCCGAAAACTGACTCTCATGATGTGGCAAGAGTTGGTCAGCTGTTCGAGAGGTTTCAAATCATTAGAGATTTTTTCCGCATTCTGCGAGGAATCGGTTTTTATCCAATTGGGCGTGTATAGCTCCCCCTGTTCGGACTTTCGAACACCATGGGCTGCACTAAAATTTTCGTTGCCAAACTCCTATGGCTAAGTGAGGGTGATAAAGCCGTGTAGTCTGATTGCCTTGTTCGTTGCACTAAACACCTCCTTAAAGGACCAAAATTTGGAATAAAGAGTGTTTAGATTTATCCCGAACACCCCCGTACTATCTACGTGGGGGCAGAAGCCGATGACTGTCCAACCCTCAGATTTCATAAACGGCCGCACAGGAGGTAAAATTTTAAATAAACAAGCATTATATTACATAACGATCTTGTTTCATATTACAGGACATGATAACATGAATGTTTTCATGGGAATATGACATCCTTGGCACACTGCTCCGCCACAAGGCGGGATCCCTCCAGGACACTGTCAAAATACAGTTCAGGTCAGCGGTGCTCCTTGCCCTTAGTCGGCCCCTCGGTCATCAGCTTCGTGGCGTCCATCTTCACCCAGTGCATCTTAGCTCGGGCAAAGGCCATTCGCGCGCCTTCGATATAGACCGACCACTTGATGGCTTCAAGCCATGGGCAGGCACTGACAAGCCGCTTTATGAGTCCGAAGTAGCTGCTGGGCATGGGCTCGGCAGGCCATAGCCTGATTATTAAGTCCTTCATGGCTAGTTCGGCCGCCTTATGTAGCTCGACCAGCTCTTTCAGCTGATCGCTAAAGGGCACTGGATGTTCTGGTCCAACGTATTGCGACTAGAACAGCTTCTCCATTGAGTTCCCCTATTCGTCTCGATAGAATTCCGCAGCGTCTAACACGCTGCGCGGCAGATCCACAAACGCCCCTGGAGAGCACCAAATACGGGTAAGTAAAAGGAACCTTTCCTTCACATATCTGCTTTGCATAGCGAAAGCCTTACCCGCCGTAATCTGCTTGGCTGCCTGGATTTCCTGGAGGGCGATCTAGGCTTCGGCTCGAGCATCTTGTGCGCTATGGCAGGCCTTGGCAAGTTCGGACTCTTGATTCTTAAAATCACGCTCCAAGGACTCGTACTTCTTGACGGCATCCTGGAGCTCTTGCTGAACATGATTGACCCGGGCCTCATGCTTTTCGCGTGTGGCCCACTCCTTGGCCGCCTTGTCCTCGGCCTCAGCCAGCGCCTTCTTGAGGGCAGCTACCTCGGTCGTTGACCCTAATAAAGTTCATGACACTTTAGTCAGCACAAATCATTCATCCTTCCTGAATATATACAAGGTTACTGCATTCCTTGATTGTCCTCTAGCTTCTTCTTCACATGGCTGAGCTCCTCCTCGTCCCGCTCCAGATCCTCCTTCAATCCAGAGAATTCCGCAGTGTGAGCAGTCGCAGCCAGCAGTGATGACTGCTTATTCACATAGACATATCAGATTAGACTCCTCCAAAAATTATTAGATCCTCTGTTCGGCTTTTCTTTCCGAACACCGGATAGAACATCAGGGGCTACTATCTATACTGTGACATTCTTTTTTTAATTATGTTGCTTACCTCAAATCCTGTTAGAAGGCTAGTGCAGGTCTCCCAATCACCGTACCCATCAGGGTACGGTGTTCGTCAACAATGGAAGCACCTTTCAGCGCTTCCAGCAACCTGTCTGGTGCCTCTAGTTGGACAGAGGTCACCGGCGGTTAGCCGCACCCCTTCCCCTCGAAGGGGGCTGCTCACCTGATTCCGGAACCGTAGGGGTCTCCGGAACTATATTCGGATGAGGGCCGAATTGAATATGGCCCCATCATCAGTGTCCATGGGGGTCTGCTCGCCCGTGTGTCCGGCAGCCGAGGCTTCACCCTCTGGCGCCTCCCGGACAACCTCCGGATTCTCTCCTGGGCTAGGGATCCTTCGAGATGACGCTTCGGCGCCATCCAGGTCCCGGGGAGAGGACGCCGACGGAAGGGTCCCGCTGTCCATCGCTGTTGGGTCCAGAGAATCCTCTCATAAAGACCGCTCGAGGCGGGACTGAGCCGGACTGAAAATGCATGATTAAAGCACATTAAAACAATAAAATAAAGAACCCAGATACAAATACGTGTCCGAACACTTACGATTCAGCCAGGGGCTTCTCCCTAGGCTTCCACTCCTAGCTGTTGTTGGTGTCCGCTGTGGAGCTGCCCGGGAAGGAAGCTTTCCCTTTATTGGATGCCTCGGCCTCCGGATACGTGGAGGCCGTCATTTTCTTTTTGCCCCCTATAGGAGGCAGTGGATCTCTTCCTCTTCCTCCTCTTCCTCGTCATCTTCGGTGGAGGAGTGCGCCTCGGCGTCTTCAGACGTCATGTCCGAAGTGCCCTTGCGGCGAAGGCCACTTCTAGTCCCCTTGGCCTTCTTCTCCGGCACCTCGTAAGGTGCCGGAAACATCATCTTCGTCAGGACCAGAGTCTCTGGGCCTTCGGGCAGCTGAGCAAGGCAGTCAATCCACTCTGCAATCTCTGTCCAGTCCTAAAATAATCAATAGGGAGACTTAGATGCCTTCCTCTAATATGCGAGTAAAGGGTACACCTTGAAAACATGAGAGAACTTACCAGATTAGCTGGGTGAGTTAGGTCGTCCCCACGTTCCTCGTCCGTGGCCGGCGACACATCATTGTCCTGAAAGAGCACCTTCCATATTTCTTCGTGCATCGTGCCGAGGAGCTCTAATAGGGTCTGGTGCTTGGCCAGATCAAACTCCCACAGATAGCAAGTCCGGCTCTGGCACGGAAGAATTCGGCGGACGAGCATAACCTGGATTACATTGACAAGCTTGACTTTCTTGATTAACATGCTCTGGACGCGCGTCTGGAGCGCTGTCAGCTCGTCCGAAGAACCCCATGCCAGGCCTTTCTCTTGCCAGGAAGTGAGCCGCATCGGGACTCTGGCTCGGAACGCGGGGGCAGCCGCCCAATTGGTGTCACGTGGCTCGGTGATGTAGAACACCCCGACTGCCACCCTTTGATAGTCTCCAGAAAGGAGCCTTCAGCCCAGGTGACATTGGGCATCTTTCCCACCATGGCACCTCCACACTCTGCTTGTTGGCTGCTCTCCACCTTCGGCTTCACATTGAAGGTCTTCAGCCATAGGACGAAGTGAGGTGGGATGCGGAGGAAGGCCTCGCACACGACAATAAATGCCGAGATGTTGAGGATAGAGTTGGGGGTCAAATCATGGATGTCCAGCCCGTAATAATACATCAGTCCGCAGATGAACGGGTAGAGGGGGAATCCCAGCCCGCGGATGAAGTGTGTGAGAAACACCACCCTCTCTTGGGGCTCCAGGGTGGGGACGATTTCTCCCTTGGCCAGAAGTCGATGAGCAATGTCCTTGGCCAGGTACACGACCTCCCGGGGCTCCTTGATGTCCTTCTTCTTCACGGAGGAGGCCATCCACTTGCCTCATGCTCCAGATCCGGACATGATTGGAGTGCTTTTTTGGGCCGAGAAGGCGAGAGCTTGGGTGCTGGAGCTCGAGAACGGATGGGGAGAGGAAGGAGAAGGCGTCGGTGAACAAGGATGAGTCCTTATCCCTCTATAAAGGCAGTAAAAATCATGCGCCGCCCTGGTCGCCTTAAAATTTGCCTATTTCCCAAACGCCGTGCAAATGACATGGTTGGGTTACCCATGCCCGTATTGATGAGAATCCCATGATAAGGGGACACGATCTCTGTTTTGACAAGACGTGCCAGTGAAACGACACATCGAAATATGGAGTGGCAGGCTAAAAATGGTATGACCGGGCAGTGGCGTGATGTCATGGTACAAAAAGCTGTCAGCGGATTGGACTCGTGAAATATTATACTCTCTATGGTTGTGTGTGGTACTTGTTTTGCAGAGCAGGACACATTTTCTATGTTCGGAGGGCTATGTTGGAGTATTCGAAGAAGGAACCCGCCTTGCAATGCTGAAGACAATCTGCGCGCCGGACTCATCGTCATTGAAGCCTGGTTCAGGAGCTTTGGAGGGAGTCCCGTATTAAGGGGTCCTCGGACAGCCGGACTATATACCTGGTCCGGACTATTGGACTATGAAGATACAAGATGGAAGACTTCGTCCCATGTTTGGATAGGACTCTCCTTTGCATGGAAGGCAAGCTTGGCGATTTGGATATGTAGATTCCTTTCTCTTAACCGACTTTGTACAACCCTAGTCCCCCTGGTGTCTATATAAACTGGAGGGTCTAGACTTCTAGGGTTTAGCTACAACCATCATAACCTCATAGGCTAGACTTCTAGGGTTTAGCCATTAGGATCTCGTGGTAGATCAACTCTTGTAATACTCATATTCATCAAGATCAATCAAGCACAAAGTAGGGTATTACGTCCGTAGAGAGGGCCCGACACTGGGTAAACATTATGCCCCCCGCCTCCTGTTACCATTAGCATTAGACGCACAGTTCGGTACCTCCTACCTGAGAACCGCCGGTTTTCACCGACAATAGCCAATGGGCCAAACACCTTCTTTGTCGTCAGATAGCGGACCACAAACATTCTTTGTCGTCCACTAGCTGACGACAAAATTTTGGCTGATGGCAAAGCATTCCTTTACCATCCGCTGCCTCTTTGCCGTCTACTTTCTCGTGGCTAATGGCAAAGACATTCTTTGATGTCTGCTAGCAGACGACAAAGAGGGGGCAGACAACAAATCTTCTGATTCCAGTAGTGTAGGTTTCATACTAATTCTAATTAACTAACTAGCACTATAAAATTTAAATAACAACAATTGCTTTAACTAAAGAATGCAAGAAACCTATATAATCAATTCTATTTTTTTCTTACACTAAAAAATAACCTAGGGTTCATACTATTTCATACTAATTAGCACTAAATAGAAGAGAAGAAGGGAGGGAAGAGGGCTTAAAGAGGGCAGAGAGAGAGATGGGGTCGGGGAATATGGCACGGCAACGAGGCAAGGCGGGGTCGGGGGAGACGGCACGACACCGAGGGCCGCCGGGGTCGTGGAAGATGGGGGCGAGCGTCGGGGTCGGGGGTGAGCGTCGGGATGGGGGCGAGCACGGGGACGGGGGAGAGCGTTGGGATGGGGCCGAGTGCCCGGGTCAAGGGCTAGCACCGGGGTCGAGGGCTCCGGCAGCGACGACACGGGGGAAGAGAGACTGGGATTTGGGGGAAGAGCAGAGGTGGGAAGAAGCAGAAAAAGTGAGCATTTTGGACATTAAGTGGAGGTAGCAGTAGCGCGATCCGTACAAACGCGCTATAGCTAAGTTAGCTATAGCACTTTTGCAGAGAACGCGCTGCTGCTAGTGTAGATAGCTATAACGTTTTTGTCAGAAAGCGTAGCTCCTATTACAGATAGCAATAGTGTTTTTTCTACAGAAAATGTTACTGCTATTAACTGTAGTAGTTTTCTTGTTTGTTTCTTCTATTTTGTTTTCCCTTATTTTCTCTCCCTTTTCTTTTATTTTCTTTTCCTTTTTTCTGAGAGCAGTCAACGAAGGGAAGGTGATACAATGTATATAACTAAGGCGATATATATTGCATCATTTGACGGTTAAGTATGTATAATAAATAGGAACATATATATTACATCATTTGACCAATGCATAATGGCCAAGTGTGTACACAAAATGGGAACATATATATTACATCATTTGACCGATAACATACGGTTCCTTAGCGTTGACGTTTTTGTTTTTGAGTGAGCTTCTTTCCCTTCTTGTTTGTTGAAGAATAATTGAGCCCCTCACTGTGACTTTTCCTTTTCCATGGAGTATGATCTTTCTTAGGTAATGTAGTATTGATTCTTCTATTGACATATACCTCATCGTCATATTCATCTTCCCTCATTGGGTTGTCGTATTGGTCTTAGTGTTCCTCGTTGGTGACTCCATCCATTCCAATGAAGTTCCTTTTGCCACTCCTCGCGACAACACGGCTGGGGTTGAACGGGTCGGTTATGAAGAAGCATTGTGTCACATGCTTAGCGTGTACCCATGGTTCGTGTTTTGTGATAGCGTTCACGGTAGCTCTCTTGGCGTCAGGTATAGTCATGGTAGTGAAATACCGGTTTTATCTTTTGACATTCTTAGGCCATCTGTCACGGAACATCGTCGTGTTGTGCAGTCCAGAGTAGTCAAGATCCCATATCTCCTTGACCCTTCCGTAAAATCTCTTAGTTGTGCTGTTGTCGCTGCCGGTCATGCATTCCATCGTCACCCCTGAGTTCTGATCATCACTGTCCATATCTTTGGCCTCCGTGTAGAACGTGTATCCGTTGATATCGTATGCTGATAGGTGATGAGGTTGGGTGAGGGGCCATGTGCTAAGGCATATATGAGCAATCCGTCCTTAGAGCCCTCTTCCGTCCTTAGAGCCCTCTTCTGGGGAATTAGCAATAATATGCTCTTCGAACCAATGCACAAAAGTGGAGTTGTGCTCTCTAGTAACTTCGATGTCCGTCCTGCATACACCCCAGTCATGATACTTCTTTGTGATAATTTCTTTGTGCAGTGCCATGAAAGGATCTACCTTGTCTAGGTGTTGTAGCACTACCAAGTTTGCTCTGTCAAAGTCGTTGCATCGATCTGAGTATGCCACATGTAGTTCCCTGTGACCGTTGGAGTGACCTTCTCCTTCGAGCCTCCCATCACGCTTGTTAATTGGCAAACCAACACCAACACCAGGCGGCTGGTCTGCGCCATACAGAAAATTATCGCAGAAAGAGATGTACTCTTGTGTGAGATAGCCCTAGACGATGCTTCCATCCGGACGGGACATGTTACAAATGAATCCTTTGATGATCCCATCCATCCTCTCAAATGGCATCATGTTGTTAAGGAATGACGACCCCAGGTCTATTATGTCGTCCACAATATGGACACACAGATGCACCATTACGTCAAAGAACGCGGGCAGCAAGTACATCTCAAGCTCATTCAGTATCACAACGCTCTCTTCCTGTAGCCTTCGGAGCTGCTTCGCACTGATCGACTTTCAAGAGATGATGTAGAAAAAGTTGCAGAGACAAATAAGTGTGTCATGGACATGCTTGTCCATTATCCCTCTAAGGGCAACAGGTAGTATTTGCATCATCATCACATGACAGTCATGGGAGTTCATCCCACTAAACCTTTTCTTGTTCGTGTCTAGACATCTGCTTATCTTGCCACAGTAACCAGAGCTAACATTGACTCCATAAGGCACTTATTGAATTGATCGATCTCAGTCAGACTTAAGGTGAAGCAAGAAGGGCAGGCAATAATCCTCTTCCTTTACATTTTTGCCCTTCTTCTCCCGCGCCTCTGTCTCTGTCTCTGTCTCGTCTTACTTTTTACCGGGCAGGATGTGTAGATCTTCCTTGATTTCCAAATCTTGCAGGTCTTTTCTTGCCTTTGGTCGATCCTTGGTCTTATCCGGCATGTTCATCAGTGTCGCGAGCAAGCTCTCAAGGACATTCTTACAGATATGCATTTGATTAAGGAAATTAGGTGTGTCGAGTTTGTACTAGTACTCCAAGTCCCAGAACACAGACCTCGTCTTCCATAACTTCACCAGCGGCTCCGGCGCCTTTTTCATCATATTTCCCGGCATGGGGCACTATTCCCAGTTTTTCAACAGCTTATCGATTTTGGTGCCACTCCGCTTACGTGGAGATCCTCGATGCTCAGCATGACCATTGAATATATCTCCACGGTTTCTCCATGGGTCGTCCTTCTCGAGCCATCTTTGATGCCCCATGTACACGATTTTACCACACCCGCCCTCTTTCCTTGACGTTATTTGCTGAGACGTCGTATCATCTATGCACCGCGTGCATCCGCAATATGCATGGCACACCAGGCCTGCGACATATCCGTAACCGAGATAGTCGTGCACCATCGTGATCAGCACGGCTCTCATGTAGAAATACTCTCCTTTGTTGGTGTCCCATGTCTTGGCCAGATGTTGATGGAAATGACACCTATGGGATCACTAGAATCCCTACTATGGTTGCAGGGCGCGGGGCTGTGAGAAGAGCGGGATCAACAATCAGCACAAGCACACGGGTCGTTTACCCAGATTCGGGCCGCGAGGATGCGTAATAGCCTAGTCCTGCTTTGGTGTCTATATCTGTGTTCTTGGAGTTGTTGAGCTAGCTACTATGAGTGTAACTTGTCCCAGGGTCCGAATCCTTCTCCTGGATGCGTCGGGCCTCCTTTTATAGTCAAGGGGATCGCCATAGTGGCACACATGAGGTGGCATCCGTGTACGGGGCTAAGCTTATCGCTTAGCCATTACGGGACAAGATGCATTTAATGCGCCCCTTAGGTGTCCCCCTCACTTTATCTCTGCCTCGTCCTGCTTCGACACGTGCCCGGGCCAGCGAGGCGGTCAGCGCCATGTAGGCTGGCAGGTTGCTGAGGTGGCGCGGTGGTAGGGCCTTCACGAAGATTTGCATGCCACCACGTAGGCATGCGCTGAGTTGGCCTGGAAGCCTCATGTCGACACGCATGTACCTGCCTAGACGGTGGGCTGGTAGCTACATGGGAGCGGCGGTGGAAACTTGGGGGGCGTGGGCTTGGCTGTGGCCCCGTGGATGTCCTCGGCAAGGGCCTTGCCATGGCCCCGACAAGGGTCTTGCTATGGCGTCGTGGTCGTCCCCGGCAAGGATCTTGCTAGAGGTCTTCCGGGTTTCCTCGGCAAGGATCTCACCAAGGTTTGTCGTCTTCTAATCCTCATCTGATTTGCAGTACTTCTTGTCTTCACAAAGATCCGTGTACCATCATGGAGGCGCTTCCCGAGCCTTGGTCCCAACATGGTTGTCGGGAAGCTTGGGCTCGAGGGTGGCACGCTCCGCTAGTGTTGGGCAAGATGCCCCAGCAAGGTCCTTGCCGGAGTCGTGGAGGCCGCCCCGGCAAGGGTCTTGTCGGGGGAACCCACCTCGTCTCCTTGCTCTTTGTGTCTCTATCTTGGCGTTGCTTTGACCACCTTGTGGCGTTGATTCGCTGCCCCTGCCCCGCTTAAGTGTGGCCGCAGGCATGGCTCTAACTGCCCGTGCACAGTTAAAGGGGTACAAAGTAGTGCCCCTACTTCTGTACACCGACAGGAGCCCCCGGGTTAGGGACACACATAAGCGCAACATGTTGTTGGGCCAGGCCTAAAACGGTGCGCGGGCAGGCGGGGTTGATTTTATTGAGGAGATTTTTCCGCCCGCTGCGCTTCCCCATGATCCGCGTGGAACGCATGATGTGGGGATCATGCGCGGGGGTGATCTAAGCATGCTTGTGTCATCTTTCGATGAATAGTAAAGAGCCAGCTTGCATGTCTCTTCAAGACCGCAGGGTCGCTGCTCATTTACTCTCCTCGCCTGGGAACCATTATTCCACGCGTCCCACTACGCCCGCCCCCTTGTGCAACTTATGCCGCATGCACGACGCAGGACGGGTGGCAGGCGTGCGGAATATGGGAAGACTTGCACGCGAGGGTCGATACCCACGCGCCTTCAATTGGGTGGGGACGGCAATCGACGGCTTCGGCAGTTGTCATCTTAATGAGCTGGGTTGGCTGAGAGGGGCGCCCGAGCCCTGACCCCGCCTCTTTATAAGGAGAGGAGCGGGAGGGATGGCACCCTTCAACTTTTCGCCATCCGCCTCTTCCCATCTTTGCTTCTTCCTCCCCTCTGCCATGGCGAGAGGGCGTGGTTGATGCTTCAAGGGTGGAGGCGAGGGTATCCGCTCGACAACGCGCCGCTCCTCCCCAAGAGCTCGTGGCGGTGGAGCCGTCCATGAGGGGAAGGGGGAGGGGGCGAGGCCGAGGCCTCCATGGTGCTCGAGGAAGAGGAGGACGGGGCGGCGCATCGGCCTCGCCTCCACCAGCGGTCCTTCCCCCAATGGAGGGCCATGTTGGGGACCAGCCCCGCGAGTTCTTCATCAGGCTGCGCCGGCCGGTGCGTCGTCATCTTCGTCTCCTTACCCCATTCGCTCGGGAGATGAAGCTCGGCCCACCGTAGGCGCTGAGACTGCATATGAGGAGCTGTGTGAATAGCGGCACATGGGCCAATGTCGATTTCCCAGCCCCTCATGTCATGTATCTCCATCGCGGTTGGAAAACCTTCGCTCGCATCCACAGCCTGACGGCAGGGCTCATTCTCTACTTCAAGCTAATGGAGAATGGCCTCCTCTCCGTCAAGGTTTTCGACGACTTTGGAACTCGCCTGAAATGCTGCCTGGAGAGCTCCTCAGATGACGAAGACTCGTCCTCGAGCGAGAGTGATGAGGAGGACAGCAGCAGCGATGACGAGGGTAGAAGGCAAGAGGATGACGGGTCCGACTAGGTGTCGGACCTGCCGCCCCAGGGCGGCGCCGGTAGTAGCAGCATCTACACCGGGCTCCTTCTCCCGATGGGGCCGGCTCCTTGAACTTCTCAGGGTCGCCTCCTTGGGCGGCTGGCACGGGGAGGCCGGAGAAGGCGAAGAAGGCAGGTGACAGGCTGTCAAGTCGGAGTACGATGGCACTGACGCCTTCGTAGCGTATTGGCGGACCGCTGCCTCACCTTTCAGCTCTTTTCCCGGCACCATCATCACCAGCCCTCTCTCAGGCGGCCGCCGACATGTTCTCTTGGCGCCTTCTGCTGCTTGTACCTCGCCTAGGCGCTCCTTTAGCCCTCTTGTCTTCTTGTTCCGCTTCCTGGGGAGAGGGACAAGAAAGGGATTACGGGCACCATATCTTTTTTTAGCTTGTAAGCCTATGGGCCTTAGTTAATTTTAAAACTTGTAATCCCCCTGTTCATGTTTACATTCCGTACGAGCTGTACTTGTGTGGGGTGTATTAATGAAAACGGGTGTTTGCTGGGTTCTTTGTGCGTGAGCGAAGCCCATACCAAGGAACAAATCCTTGTTACTTTAAATGTAAACATTGTCGCCCAGCAACAGGCCTTGCCGCTCCCATTCTTCATTCGACCATACTCGCGCTCTTAGCAGAGACAGGGGTGAAGTAGGGTTAAGCCCAACGCTAGCCTCCTCGCCACCACGGCTACAACCATACCCGACCGAAGAAATAATTCTTGGGCACGGGCAGGGGGGAGCATGGTAACTTTGGAGAAAAATGAGGTTTCACATGTCCCAACCCACACGGAAATGTAAAACAGGGGAAGGAAAGGCTTATCTGAATCTGCAGCCCCGGCGACCTTAGTTTTCCGGGGGCGGACCCTTGCATCTTTAGCCCTTGACAAGCTTGGCTTGCCGGGGCTGGGGCGCCGGCCCGTTCTTTTTTCCCCATCTAGCTTGGCAAGAGTGCTCACGTTTCCTGCGAACCAAAGGAGATGGAAAAGAAACAGGGAGGTGCAGACTCAACCTCTATGCTAGGGGTTAGTCACCGCAAAGCACTATCAACCCTAACCGAGGGAGAGACTCAACCTAGCATGCATGCTATAACTTAGGGCACCCGCGCTTTCTTTATTTATGCTCAGGGTCTGCGCCTGGCTTTGTACAAAGGGTTACATGCCTTTTTGGCAAGGCTTGTACAAAAGGTGGCTTGCCGGGGGGCCCGGCAGCCGCGCCTTATGTGTAAAACTTGTGAAGATGCTCGATGTTCCAGGAGTTTCTCACTGGAATGGCATCTTTGGTCTCTAGGCAGACTGCGCCGGGCCTGGTGACTCGTGTTACCCGATAAGGGCCTTCCCACTTTGGCGTTAACTTGTTGGAATTCTTGGCCGACTGAATGCACCAAAGAACAAGGTCGCCTTCCTCAAAGCATCGGGCATGAACCTTGCGGCTATGGTAGCGGTGCAAGGCTTGCTGGTAGCATGCTGCTCTCACACCCGCCCGAAGACGATCTTCCTCGAGGAGCATCGCGTCATCTTGCGGAAATCGCTCTTGCTCAAGCTCGTCATAAGCGAGCACTCGAGGTGACCAGTATACGAGTTCTGTGGGGAGAACTGCTTCTGCCCTGTATACTAGGGCAAAGGGTATCTGGCCGGTGGCTCGATTTGGTGTCGTTCTGATTGGCCAAAGAACCGCCGGCAACTCATCAACCCAGCGCCTTCCACTCCTGTGCATCTTGTCAAAAGTCTTCGTCCTCAGGCCATGCAACAATTCAGCATTTGCCCTCTCAGCTTGGCCATTGCTCCGTGGGTGTGCCACGGAAGCAAAATAGACCTTGCTGCCGAGGTCTCCAATGTATTGCATGAAGGTGTGGCTTGTGAACTGCGTGCCATTGTCGGTGATGACTCTGTTCGGCACACCAAAGCGGCAAACTAGTACCTTAAAGAATTTGACGACTGACTATGCGGTCACCTTCCTCACTACTTCCACCTCCGGCCACTTTGTGAACTTGTCGAGTGCAACGTACAAGTACTCAAAGCCGCCGACGGCGCGGGGAAAAGGGCCCAGTATGTCGAGCCCCCAGACCGAGAATGACCAGGAGAGAGGGATTGTCTGCAAGGCTTGAGCTGGCTGATGAAGCTTCTTCGAATGGAACTGGCATGCTTCACACTTGGTTACTAGTGTCGTCGCATCCTGGATGGCAGTGGGACAGAAGAAACCTTGCCGGAAAGCCTTGCCGACAAGGGCCCTCGACCCTATGTGGGAGCCACATATGCCTCCGTGTATCTCTGCCAACAGCTCCAGTCCTTCCTCCCAGGGGATGCACTTCGATTTCACTCCATTTGGTCTTTTTCTGTACATAACATTGTCAACGAACTGGTACAGGGCAGACCGGCGGGCTACTTTCTCTGCTTCTTCCTACTCCTTAGGAAGCTCCCCTGTTTGGAGGAATCAGACGGTATGCTGCGCCCATGTTGGAGCCTGTGGCCCGACGGCAAGGACCAAAGGCATTTCCTCTGCAGCGGGAACGGTTGCCTCCACGGCAAGGGCTTGGAACCCTGCCGGTGTCGGTTGTCCCATGGCAGGCTCGGCGTCCACGGCAGCACCTTCGCCGGCAGCTCCAGGGAGCTCGGTGGGGATGTACTTGTCGGGGCCTAACTTCCTCTGCTTGTTATGTTCTGTTGATGGTTCAACAGATGGTTGAGTAAACCGAAGCACAAAAGTACCTGGTTCCACAGGTAGCTTGAGGGCAGCGAGCTTCGATAGGTAGTCGGCGATGTCGTTCTCCACTCGGGGGACATGCTCTACTTGTATACAGTCAAAGCACTCCTCCAGTTTCCTCACTTCATCCACGTAAGCTTCCATCAACGGGATTTGATCATCCTTGTTGATTTTCCTGACGACAAGCTGTGAATCGCCCCTGACAATGAGCTTTTTGACCCTGAGGTCTGTCGCGATCCTGAGACCGACAAGCAATCCCTTGTACTCAGCAGTATTGTTTGTTGACATCCCCTGGGAAAGTGCATCTGGATCACGAACTTGAGGTGCTCTTCGATGGGTGCGATGAGCAGCACACCAGCACCGGCGCCTTGTAGCGAAAAAGCCCCGTCAAAGTACATAATCCAGTGCAACTTGTTTCCTTGCCGGAGAGAGTGGTCTCCTGGATCTCTTCATCTGGCGTCGAGGTCCATTCGGCAATGAACTCCACCAAGACTCTGCTCTGAATCGCCGAGGTGCTTTCGAACTTCAACCCAAAGCATGACAGCTCCAAGGCCCATTCCACAATCCTCCCCGTTGTATCTGGGTTATGCAGTATCCGTTGCAACAGGAGGTGGGTGACGATGGTGATCTCGTGTGCTTGGAAGTACTGGAGCAGCTTCCTTGAGGCCATAAGGAGGCCGAAGAGCAATTTCTGCACACCGGAGTACCTCAACCTAGCGCCCAGCAAGAGGGATCTGACGAAGTAAACCGGGTGCTCCATCATCTTCTTCTTCTGCACCACTTCACCTAGTTGCGTGGGCCCTATCGCACTGGTGTCAGACCTTGCTGAGGGCCCAGCCTTGCCAGGACCAGGCCCTGCCAGGGAGTGTTCTGGCCTGCCATCCATCAACTCTGCCGCTGCCACTGCTTCTTCATCGACCTCCCTCTGCGCCACTGGTGCGACGCTAACCACTTGATTCATTGCCGCTAGATACAGCAGCAACGGTTCTTCTGGTTTGGGCGCAACCATCACAGGGGTGGAGAAGAGGTATTTCTTCAAATCCTGCAGTGCTGCCTCGGCCTCCGGGGTCCACTCCATTGGGCCCGCCTTCTTCAAGGTCTTGAAAAAGGGAAGGGGATGCTCGGTGGACTTGGAGATGAACATGCTCATGGCAGCGATGCAGCCAGTGAGCCGGCGCACATCTTTGATCTGCTTAGGTGCCTCAATCTACTCGATGGCCTTGATCTTGTCTGGGTTCGCCTCAATCCCATGCTGCGACACAAAGAACACTAGAGTTTGCCGGACGGGACAACGAAGACACACTTCTCAGGGTTCAGCTTGAGGTTGATCTTGCGCAGGTTTGCAAACGTTTCCTCCAGATCTTGCACAAGTGTTGCCTTGTCCTTGGTTTTGACCACTATGTCATCCATATAAGCTTCCATATTTCTATGTAGCTGAGGCTGAAAAACAATTTGGACTACTCTTGCAAAGGTCGAGCCACCACTCTTCAACCTGAAGGGCATCCGTAAAAAGCAATACGTACCACATGGGGTGATGAATGTTGTCTTCTCTTCATCTTCTTTCGTCATGAAAATCTGATGGTACCCTGAGTAGGCATCGAGGAATGATAGCAGGTCACACCCGGCCGTGGAGGCAACAATCTGGTCAATGCGCGGCAACGGGAAAGGATATTTTCGACAAGCTTTATTGATATCTGTGTAATCAATACACTTCCCATTTGCCTTGTGCACCACTACCGGATTGGCCAGCAACGTCGGATGGAGCACCCCTCTCACCAAGCCTGCCGCCTCTATCTTTCTGATCTCTTCTGTGATGAACTCTTGTCTTTCCAAAGCTTGCTTTCTAACCTTCTGCTTGATGGGCCTTGCACGAGGAGAAACGACAAGATGGTGGTCAATCACCTCCCTGGGAACGCCGGGGATGTCAGATGCTTGCCATGCAAACACATCGACATTCGCCCGCAGGAAAGTGACAAGCTCACATTCCTATTTGTTATCGAGAGTGGAGCTTATGGTAAAAGCTCCTCCTGTGCCGTCCTCCTTGACGGACACCTTCTGGGTCTCTGTTGGTGCAGTTCTGGATCTCTTGCTCTTGCCAGTGGAGCTCTCTGGCACGTCCTCAATGGGAGCGCAACACCCCGAAGAGGTGCGCTAGCTGGAGTCGGTGCGAGGGATCTTGCCGGTCTTCTTCCCTCCCGGAGCTTCACCAGCAAGAGCAAGTGCCTTGGCGGTAGCTGCTGCAACTGCTTCCCGGTAGAGTTGGTCAGCGCAAATCAGCGCATCTTTGTTGTCGGAGGGGACGGTGATGATGTTCATCGGCCCAGGAATCTTCAGCGTGTTGTAGGCGTAATGGGAAACCGCAATGAACTTGGCCAGCGCCGGGCGGCCGAGGATCCCGTTGTAGGGCAAGGGGATCTCGGCCACATCAAAGACGATCCTCTCCATCCTGTAATTCAACTCGCCTCCAAACGTCACGGGCAGCGTGACCTTTCCCTTCGGCTGGCTTCTCCTAGGGTTGACCCCTTGAACCGTGCCCGTCTCTTCGAGGTCTCCATCAGGGATCTGCAGCCTTTTGATCACAACAGGCGAGATCAAGTTCAGACCGGGCCCGCCATCAACTAGCATCTTTGTCACCTTGAGGTTGCGGATTGTTGGTGTGACCAACAATGGCAAACACCCGACTGCAGTAGTGCGATCAGGGTGGTCCTTGGTGTCGAAGATGATATGTGTGTTGGACCACTTCAGTGGCTTCCGTGCGTCAAGTGATGGCTCCACCGCTGTGATCTCACGCGCCCACTACATGAGCTGGCGGTGAGATATGTGCGGTGAGGCACCACTGTTGATGCACATGGCCTTTGTAGCTTTTTGAAACTCGTGGTCGCCGGACTCGTTGTCCTCGTCATGATCATCGTCTTCCTGCTTCTTGTCGCGGCCCCGGGCGGGCCTCTCTTGCTGATTATCCTTGCCACAGCGGCCTCCTTGGCCGCCATGCTTCTTACCGATCCTTCGACACCGTCTTGACCCTTCTCCTTGTCCCGCCTCTCATATTCAGCTTCCTGCTTCTCAGCGAGCAGCTCAACTTGTCAGCAGTTCTGGAGGTCGTGGCCTTTGGTGTGGTGGATCTTGCAATACTGTTTGTCCAAGCCCCCTGGTTTGTCGGCAGCCGCCAAGGACCGGCAAGCGGCACACCCAGCAATCTCCTTGCCTGGGTCGCTTGCCTTGGCCTTCTTGGCAGTGTCGGTATCATCGGATCCCTGAACGGCAAGCACAGTCTTGCCCTTGCACTTTCTGTTATGACGCTGGTCCTTCTTTATCGTGGCGGCGGTGTTGTCATCTATGGAGTCAGTCTCCACACCGGCGTCCTCGTCGGGGTACTTCCTCCCCTCTTCAGCTCGAGCGCATCGATCGGCCAGAACATAAAGCTCGGCCACATCCTTGACATTGTTCATTGCCAGCTCCTCACGCATCTTGCTGTTGCGAACGTTCTGGTGGAACGCGCTGATCATGGCAGCTTGATGAACATCTGGAATGTTGTACTGCACTCGGCTGAACCTTTGGATGTACTTGCGCAGGTTTTCTCCTTCGTTCTGGGGGATAATATGCAAATCGCTTGCCTGGCCATGAGCTTGATGGCCTCCAGTGAAGGCGCCAACAAACTCATGGCACAGGTCTGAGCAAGAAGAAATGGAGTCCACCGGCAAGTGCATCAACCATGACATGACATTGGGCTTAAGTGCCAACGGGAAATAATTGGCAAGCACCTTATTGTCGTGGGCTCCAGCAGCTTGCATCACGATGGTGTAGATGCTGAGGAACTCTGACAGGTGAGTCTTTCCATTGCACTTCTCGCCAACGTCGGGCTTGAACGTGCGGTGGGAGGGCCACTGGAACTACCGCAGCTCACCGGTGAAGGACGGACAATCCACCTCGTAGGGTAGGCCACTATAGCCTCCCAATGCCAGGAGGTCCATAGTGGGTCCTCCCCGCCTATCTGATTGGTAGCGTGCATCACGCCGGTGCTCGATGGTGGTTCGAGCGTCTTCAATGGCTCACTCCCGAAGAACTTGACGCTGGTCGCGGTGGGTCCAAGGGTCGTATGATGCTATGGAGATATTATCGCAAGCATCATCGCGACGGATCGACACCCGCGCTGGCTGGCGTGGGGGAGGAGAGTGCACCATGGCTGCATCGCCCATGGCCCTTCCACCGCTGGCATGCGGTGGCTCGACGGAGCGACGGCCTACAGGCCCCGCTGGTCGCAACTCATCTTTGTTGGCGATGCCGACGAGGCTCCGAACGGTGGCCCTCCACTCGTCGAGCCTCTTCGCAGCAGGAGAAAAGTCGAGGAGCAGCTGTGCGTGCACCAGACCTTCTGCTAGTGTGGGCGGCGGTGAAAGCTACGTGGACCGTGATGCGCTTCGACTTCTAACTATGTTAGAAGGAGCTCTATCACGGCCCTGCGGCTATCCGCCATTTTCACCAGCACCTCGGCATGCATGCTGGCCTTCCTCGTCCCGTGAAGGACGCGCGGGACTCTTCCCAGGGCGGCGCCCAGGGTCACCAGCAGGGTGGCGCTGCTCATCGCGCACATCTTGGGAAGAACGTGTCGCAGGCGCCAGTATTGGTGTCTTGGAGGCCACCGCGCCGCCGTCGGGCGGCATGGCGACGCCCATGGAGGGCCCCGCGCCACCTGCGGGTGGCCCAACTCTGTCTCTGGAGTTCGCGGTGTGTGGCCCATCGCCTGGCGCACGAACGACGCCGCTCGCCAGGTCTGGACTGCCAGGGTGATGTGGGTGTTCGCGGGTCACGCCACGGGTTCTTTCCGCGACCGGCCTGCTACTGGCCCGCACTGGTACAGGCAGTCCTGTTCTGGATGAACTGATCACCGTGGTCGTCTTCCTCTTGGGAGCCATGGCGACAAAGAACTGTTCGACTAGCTGCTAAACCAAATTCTCACTACTGCGCTCCCCTGCCTGGTGCGCCAAAGATGGCAGTGGAAATGACACCTATGGGATCACAAGAATCCCTACTACGGTTGCGGGGCGCGGGGTCGTGAGAAGAGTGGGATCAGCAATCAGCACAAGCACACGGGTCATTTTCCCATGTTCGGGCTGCAAGGATGCGTAATACCCTAGTCCTGCTTTGGTGTGTATATCTGTGTTCTTGAAGTTCTTGAGCTAGCTATTATGAGTGTAACTTGTCCCAGGGTCCGAATGCTTCTCCTGGATGCCTCGGGCCTCCTTTTATAGTCAAGGGTATCGCCATAGTGGCACATAGGAGGTGGCATCGGTGTACGGGGCTAAGCTTATCGCTTAGCCATTACGGGACACGACACATTTAGTGTGCCCCCTTAGGTGTCCCCTCACTTTACCGCCGCCTCGTCCTGCTTCGACACGTGCCCGGGCCAGTGAGGCGGTCAGCACCATGTAGGCTGGCAGGTTGCTGACATGGCACGCTGGTAGGGCCATCACGAAGATTTACATGCCACCATGTAGGCATGCGCTGAGTTGGCTTGGAAGCCTCATGTGGACACGCAGGTGCCAACCTAGCTGGTGGGCTGGCAGCATCATGGGAGCAGAGGTGGAAACTTGGCGGGCATGGGCCTGGCTGTGGCCCCGCGGATGTACTCGGCAAGGGCCTTGCCGGGGCCCCGACAAGGGTCTTGCCGTGGAGTCGTGGTCGTCCCCGGCAAGGATCTTGCCGGAGGGCTTGTGGGTTTCGTCGTCAAGGATCTCGCCGAGGTTTGTTGTCTTCTAATACTCATCTGATTTGGAGTACTTCTTGTCTTCACAAAGATCCGCATGCCATCATGGAGGTGCTTCCCGAGCCTTGGTCCCAACATGGTTGTCGGGAACCTTGGGCTCGAGGGTGGCACGCTCCGCTGGAGTTGGGCAAGCTGCCCCGGCAAGGTCCTTGCCGGAGCCGTGGAGGCCGCCCCGACAAGGGTCTTGCCGGGGGAACCCACCTCGCCTCCTTGCTCTTCGTGTCTCTGTCTTGGCATTGCTTTGACCGCCTTGTGGTGTTGATTCCCTTCCCCTTCCCCGCTTAAGTGTGGCCACAGGCGTGGCTCTGACTGCCCGGGCACAGCTAAAGGGGTACAAAGTAGTGCCCCTACTTCTATACATCGACACCCGTGTTTTCCATAACGTGTCTAACTCCTCTTGAAGTATCCCCAAATACAAATTAATATTATTTCCCTGTTGTTTCGGCCCTTGAATCAGCATGCTCATGTGAATGTACTTCGACTTCATGCACAACTAGGGTGGAGGTTGTCCATCCATACAAACACAGGCCATGTGCTATGGTTGGTGTTCTGGTTGCCAAATGGATTCATGCCATCGGTACACGCGCCGAGCACGATGTTCCTTGCATCACATTCGAAATACTGATAGAAGTCATTTAACGCTCTCCACTGGCTTCCATCCTTGACGTGTCTCAACTTCGGATCATCTCCATCGTCGGGCTTCACTACAAAAAGAATACACTTCTGTGATGATATGTGTTTGTCATAGTAGGTCATGTTTTCTGTCATGCATGTACATCCATAACGATTTTATGACAAAATCGAGATAGTCATACCTGTGCTGTCAGAGAAGTGTTCCATAAAATTACCAAAATTATCATCACGGAAGTGTCCACATCCATGATGATAAATCGCGAGTCATAGAAGTGCTTTCATCAAGGGTGACCGACACGTGGCATCCACCGTAACGGCTTGCCGTGAAGCTATTGGGTCCGGTTTTGGATCCAATAACCTGTTAACAACCCGGACCAATGGTGATTTTCCACGTGTAAAATTCTCATTAGCCGGAGGAAACATGTGTCTGCTCCTCGGTGGGCCAGATGTCGCCCGTCCATTGGAGGAGACATGCTTATGATACGTCAACACGTTGCAGGGCCCAATAGAGGCCCATATAGGTTAAAAAGGCTAGCCTAGTCAAAGGCCCGTACTACTTACTCAGGTACTAGTGGGCCAGCCCAATAACGGCATATATAATAAAGGCCCATTTACGGCCCGAAGCCAGATCTAGCCCATTAATTGTTCGCCGAATATTTGGGCCCAATTACAGCCTAGTGACTTTCGGCATGTTAGAAGCTCGATGTAGACATGGGCCCATTTCAGCCGGTCTGTGTTTCGGCTTGGGAATGACCCATGCTGCCCATGGGCCATATATGGTCCGACGCAACGTCTGGCACACTAACGACCCGTGATAAAGGTGGCAACAGTTCAGCCCAACATGACTTTGGGCCTGTTAAAGGCATGTCGTACAATTCGGCCCATTGATGCCTATACTAAGCTTTCGGCCTCTTAAAGGCCCATGATATCAGTGGGCCAACTAAGGCCCAAGATATGTTTCGTCCTGGTAATGACCCGTCATATAACTGGGCCAAAAAAGGCCCGGTCTACATTTCAGCCTGCTGAAGGCCCGTCGACGACTAGTGAAAATTGAGGCCCACCATGCATTTCGGCCTGCTAAAGGCCCATGGTTTCTTGTAGGCCGCAACAGGCTAGTAGAATATTCAGCCTGTTAATGGCCCAACCGCTACCTGGGCCAAACTAAGCATTGGGTCCACAAAAGGCCCAACTAAAATTTGGGCCGAATATAGGCCGGAGTAAGTTGTGGGCCTGGCGCAAAGTGTGAAGGCCCCAATGGCTATTCGGGCCCAAGAAAGATGCAGGCCGGCCCAATTGTGGCCCGCTAAGAACCAGGCCCATTAGAGGAAAATGTTTCGACCCGGTCGACTACATCAGATTTTTTTAGATAGCGAATGATGGCAGTAACTAGTAGGAATTAAGAACAAACCTACTCTATACAATAAATAAATTACGGCATAGTAACTTAGAACAAACCTACACTATACAATAAATGATTTATGGTATATTCATCCACTGGGCATCGAAGTTCGCCACCAGTGATCATAGAGCGCAACGAAGAAGAAGATTACAAAAACTGGGCACCATTGTAGCGTAACAAAATAATATTGGACAGAGACCACTTCCAAAATAGTGCAAGAAAGGTTAGGCTTGCGCGGGAACTGCTGCGCAAGCTGCTGAGCAAGGCTGTGAGACTGGCCTAGCATGTCGGTCATAGCTTACAGGTGTGGCTGTTTAGCAATGAGGTTCTCATTGGTGTTCTCCGCAATCTTTCTTAAAGATAGGACTTAAAGTCAAAGTTGAGTTGCAGAATGCCTTTCTGCTGGAACTTGGGACTACAGAAGTCGAACTGATTCAGACAGCGAATTCTATCAGCTTGTCTGACTGCTAGTCTCAAGTAACTTGAACACTGCATCAAGACAAGACTTTTGGGTTGTCTCGCTATCTTCAAGATGTTTTGCCTTCTTTGCTGCAATATATGTTGGGTTTGTCTCACAACCTTCAGCAGACTTGTGCATGCCATCAGGCATATCACCCTGAAACAAGCAGATAGATGACAGGTTTTGCACGTGTATAAACAAAGATGATAACTGTGTTGTCAATTCCATCCAATTTCAAATTAGAAAATGAAGAGTAAGTTCAAAATATCAATAGCATAATTTGGCATTGTTCATATGCAGGGAGCTTCACCACACTACTGGATTACCATGTCAACATAACAAGCATAGATGAAGGGCAAAGACAATCATTGTATCTATTTTGGTTAATGTGCATGGCATGTTGTTCATATCATCAGCCACATCAATAAGATAAAACAGGAGATGAGAAGGTGCAAACATGGGCTGTTTCACCACACACTGGATTATAGATCCAAAAGAACAAGCATACATATAGGGAGTATTGAGTAATGTGCATGGTATGAATAAGGAATTTGGTTTTACAAGTAAAACTTGGACCTTACAGTTCTTGCGAACATGGATCTTGATAGGAACAACAAACTAAATAGTAGTAAACCATAGGGAATATGAGCAAATTAAATAGCAGTTGAGGATAAAGGCTTTAGAAGGACTGGCTTACATTAACAGATAACATCGGCTTTATAATTCCCTTCTCCATGTCAAGGGAAGGATACCTCAAAAATTTCAGCACATAATCTTCTTCATAAGCATTGCCTGTACTCTACATTTTGTAGAGAGTAATTATAGATATGATAATACTGGAAGGGATAGAGGATAATGAAGATAAGATGCAGATTGATGCTACATAATCAACTACCAATCCTTGGAAGTACAAGCGTTATAGGACAAAATGTACCGACAAGAGCAATGGGCTACACTTCTGCACTGGCATTGTCTGTGTATTCAACTTTTTGGTAATATTAAATATAGATCTGATCTTTTTTAGTACATGGTGGGCGAGGGAGATAAGATGCAGAATGCTACACAATGAACCAATACCTCTTCCCATAATACAAGAGCGTTTTGAACACTAGTGTACTGTACAAAACATTCTTATATTATGGGATGGAGGGAGTAGCTATTAATGTAAGTATAGTGATAGATGACGTTCAGTCCTTACAAGAGGACTGAAAAGCTAAACCTCTTCAAAAACATTGGGTTGATTCTAAATTTATGAAAGAATCCATACGGATATTATAATGTCCACCAAATGGACGATAACGAGGCTAACATGTGTAGAGATGCTACATAATTAAACAGCTATGAAAGTAAGTATGGTCATACAGGGCAAGAGGTACTCACAAGAGCAATGCAGTGTGCAGTATAGTTGCGAGATTCTGTGGCCCCTTAAGAATGAATGTTCTTCTGCTAATAGTTTTTGTCCGAGTGAGATGTTAAGGCAAATGCATAAATGTAGTTCAAATTGTGATGTGATATCATAGACAGTACCTTACACTCTAGACGAGACCAATATGCAACAAGATTATTCCAGTCACTGTCGGATAAATGTAGCACCAGAGACTTTACAGAAATTTTGTTTAGAGGCTTGCCATCGAAGTGCGCTTGCCTTAGATAGGATCGATACTTCATCAACAAGTGCTTGAAAAGCGCAACCAACCCTTGCTCGTCTTGACAATCCAGTTTGGTCCTCGCCTATTTAAAAGAATGAAATCTTGTGTCTTCTATCAGCAGAAACATATGCAGTAATTACCATGAATAACATTAGTACATTACTTACGCGTAAGTTGCGGACGAAGACTGGAAATGGTCTGTATCTTAATCTTTCCATGAAGGAATGATGCACACAAAGTTCCTGACAACAATATAAGCTTTGTCTTCTAAACGGGGAAGAAATGGAACATGGGTCTTATTTGCTGCAGTTGGGGTTCTCTCTGGTTCAAAAAGGGATTTGGCAACTGGATTTGGTGTACTCTTTGCTGGAATGGGGGTTTTGCATCGTAGAGCTGGTGCTATGTCAACTGGCATCATCATACTGTTTGCTGCAGTTGGGGTCTGCTGAGTTGGGGCATCAGAAATGACCAGTGTAGTAGGGCTAGAGTCTGCTAGAGTTGGGGTGTTTTGTGGGTCAGGTGATATTGCAACTACACCTAATGGGCTATTTTAGTTATCAGGTGTCACTACCTTTTCCAAATACTTTGCTTGTGCTCCTCCGTGATCAGCAATCACCCTCTTTCTTTTGAATGTCTGATACACAAGAACAACATTGGAATGGATAAATATGGTATCATGACAGATGGAATATGTACTGAAAATGGATAGGCAGGGCGTATTCACATACACGATGTTAAACTAAGCTAATGGCAGTGCAACAAAGTAGAAGCAATGCAAAGCATCAGTTGCAAGATATGTGCGACCAATATAACCTTGGAAAGTTAGAGCAAGCACCTTGATGGGTGAATAAGATAGGGCATCTGCCTTTGACTCCTCCACTAGGGAGCTACAATGACTTAGGTCTCCCTCAAGCTCAGAATCACTGTTAGGATCATATTTTGAGCATGAATCTGTAGGTGGAGAGCGTTTGCATTCCATTGCATTGCATCCAGACTTGATTTCAGTCCCTTAATGCCAAGTTTGACAGCCATGGCATTATTCTGCTTTATTCTTTTCATGCGTGCAAGCTCATAATCATTATGATGCTGTTCAGAATCTGAGATTCGTGAAAACATGAAAAGTAGTCAGATTATCTATGGAATGCATTGCGGATTCAACTCAAAGAGTGTCTCCCTCTAAACCCCTGCATATGCAAGTTCACCCCCAATCATGCTGACCAGACCACAAACAGAAATACAAACCCCTTATGTCTCTATAACAGGCAGACAGACATTTCAAAACTGAAGTAGGAACATTAGAATCATATCAAATTCGTATTTGAACAAATAAACTAAAGAATTATGAGTGGCATAATGTTTATCTTCAAGGTGGAGTGTTGGTAGTGTGACACAAAGCAAGTAGACATATTGTATTCCATGTAAAAGATCGTAGCCTATGTAAAAGCTGGAAATGATACTTTCTTTCTATACAATGCAGTTTCGTTGCCCACACATGATGGAAGAGATCACACAGAGAAATACTATTCACTCATGTCTACGATTCTAGTATTTTGAAACAGGGTGGTCCACCCTAAAAGAATATTGACAACAAATATGACAAGGCAAGCATAGATGTAGTGAATCAATCATTTACTTGTGAGCTTACTAGGACAAGTATGTAGAACTGTAACTGCAGTAAGAGACAGTCCAAAATCTGAATCAAGAAGTTTGTCTAGCACTTATTGTTTGCATCTAATCGACGTAAATAATTGGATATCATATCAAATGAGTAAGAAAGACAAGTAAAAATGTCAACAAACCAGGGCTGCAGTAGTAATCTGGGTCAATGTCACTATGACCAACAATCCAAAATGACTAGTGTCTGTTCCTGGGGCCGGAATTTTGAAACCCTGTGAACTTTACAGGTACTAAAGATTACTGAAATACATCTAAACCATTAAGTGTAGGTAGCACTCAACACACAACTAACTCTTATGACAGTCCTGCCTAATGAGTAACGAATCAATTAGAAAATGGGTGATGAGGAGTAGCTGCTGTGTGTTGAGGACGTATCACAGGATTAATCGGGTTAGCTTAGTGGGTGCTGCATGCCTGAGCCTTGAACGGACTAGGAAGGTAGGCACGACGGTGCACCCGGGCAGCGGTGACGCTATTGGGCGAGCAGCTCCTGACCTCCTGTTAGTTCGACATCTCCTCCTAGGGTCATGACGTCCAGGGACGGCAAGTCGCCGGCAAGGCAGGCGGCTGGGGGCGAGTAGAGATCAGAAGCGCGCAGTAGAACAGAGGGGAATCGGGGCCTGGGACGACCGAAAATCCCAGGGTGGGCCGCAGCCCACCATGGGCACCCTGTAGAGATACACACCGAGCGGCGAAATGCATTTTCGAAACTAAATTAGGAACATTTAGCTGACAAATTAAACGACTCTGTTTTAATAATATCAGATTCGTATTTAAACAACTAAGCTTGTTTAGCTTGATGGGTGGAGCAGTGCTATTATGACACGAAACACGTATTCTGATTGTATAGTGATCATAAAAGGGGGAAACCCAAAGCATTTTTTAGCAAAAGAGGGTTTCCCCTCCGATTTCAATTAAAGAAACCACCACGGAACCAACATGATCAATTAAACCCTAAGCATGATCAATTAAACTGTATTATGAATGTGCCACGGCAGATTTAAAGCTACAAACCGGAGAAATTGTATTTAGCATCCATTGTTTTCTTCGAACTAAGAACTAAATTCTAAGAGCTGAAAAGAAAGTAGAGTAACCAAGTTACAATCTATTTTTTGGTTGAGATAAAAAAGTTGAGGAGATATTTAGTACCACCTCTCTTGCGGCAGCGTGTAGGCATCGGGGGTGCGTTGGCTGTCGGTGGCGTTGAAGCAGATCTGCGACGATAGACGGGTCCATCGAGGGATAAGTCCCATTGCGGTGGAAGAGAAGGCCGTGTGAGCGGCCCTGGCAAAGAGGACGACGGTGCCGATGAAGCAAGAGGACGTGAGATAAGGCTCTTGGTCCGTCACCGTGGATGAGAAATGTCCATCTCTAGCAGTGGACGACGCGGTCTTGGTAGGCGCTTCGACATGGTGGAGGACGGTGTCGATGGATGGGGTGGAGGACAGCGGCGATGGATGGGGTGGCAGACGGAGGAGGCTGGTGTTCTAGTGCGGATGGTGTATGAATGGGAAAATGGAGGGACAGGTACAGGGAACCATGTTTTTGGGACGCAGCTGTCAAAAATATGGGAAAGTTATGAACTTAGCCCCCATTTAAAATTTCGACGTCTCGTCGGTTGGGGATAGGACGGTAATCTCGCATCTCGCCAATATTTGCCCAGAGCAATTTCGGGCGAGGAGAGGGTGTTTTGGCGCCCATGGTTGGCGCACACGGTGTATGAATGGGGCTGACAGGTAGGGCGGTTGTGTCATGTCTGAGTGAAGTTACAAACCTGCCCCTATTGAAAATATTTGCCTACATCGATTTTGGCCGAGCCGAGTTTGTTTTGCCGTCCACCTTGTATGAATGGGGAAATGGAGGGAGAAACAGAGGTCTTTCAGACAAGCTTGAATCAAATGTGTTTTGCCGCCCATGTTTAGCGCCCACCGTGTCGGAATGGGCTCAGAGGCGGTCGTGTCACGTCTAATTGAAGTTACTAACCTGCCCCTATTGAGAGAAGTGGAAATCGGGCCGATGGATTGTCCGTGTAATTGGTAGACAGTAATTTCCATCTCCCAAACACTTGGCTTTGGGCAACCAATGTGGGAGTGGACATTTTGCCACTTCTTTCGAATATTGGGACAATAAGCATCCACGTTTACACTGGCAACTAAATTCGAATCCATTTTGTATTCCTATACGAATCTTTATAAATCGTTCTCTGTGTTTTTATATATCTTCAAAAGCACGACAATGATGTATTCCACTGTCATATATGAATATCATGTACAAATGTCGATACTCAAATTCAGAAGCTAGAATCCAGTTTAAGGTGAATTCGAATATTTGGAACACTTTATGTCGAACTCAAATGTCACACGCATCATAATGTGTACTCCCATTTAGATATGTGCACAAGCGATGTATCAAGATTCAAATACCGAGTCAATCAACCAAGAAAGTACATAACTAATAGACATATAAACACTTATAGAGTATATGGATCAATAATATCAACTAACATATACTTTTTTTGCTAGAATAACATCCTTGTTTTAGCGAAGCTACTACATCATCTTGGCCCTTTCCGATGTGTGCCACTTATGGTCCATCTATACTACTATTATTGTTGAATGCACATTCAGCCCGATTGGCATATTTGTAGGTCTGGCACAACAATCAAAATGAAATGTCTCCGAGTCTTATCAATTAATACGAACTTGTGCGCAAATAAAATTACAAGCCAAAAAACAAAAAGAAATTATTACATGATCTCTAAAACAAATGGTTTGATTGATTACATGAACAAACAACACAAAGGTTATTCAACGATGGAAAAAACATTTCACCTATGATTTACCAAGTGGGAATTTAATTTCCTTTTTTCCTTCAGGACCTTAACAATGCGGTCAGTCTCAGCTTGCTTCATTTTGGAATCCACAAAATATTTAATGGTTGCCTTGAGTACTGCTAGTGATTGTGTTGTTTGCTTCCTCAACATGTCAACTTCATCTCTAAGTGCAGAGGCAGAATCTCTTTCTACCACTAGTTTAGCCTCTAGAGCATCAGCAATTGACAATTCATGATGCACGATTGGGCTGGTGCCACTGCTGTGGGATGATACAATGTCAATGGGGACCAGGCTCTTTGATCTTGGGCTAACCTGTTTTTCCATTAAAGTTCCGATTGGATTCCGAAATGTTGAAGTAGCAAAACATCTCAACTAGGAGTTATAACAGCAAACCAGTTAAATAAACAAGGAATTAAAGAGTTTCAATTGGATGCTGAAAAGTAGTTATTAACATCATTGTAACCGGTTGTTGCAGCAGCAAAGCAGTTAAACAAACAAGTTTTGCAAAAGGTACCTGTTGTGGCATTGGAGTTTCTCTTGGATCTTGAAAAGTTGAGCAGCCAGTAACGTGATTAGAGCAATTGGTTGCATCAGCAAAGCTGTTAAACAAACAAGTTTTGCAAAAGGAACCTGTTGTGGCATTGGAGTTTCTCTCGGATCCTGAAAGTTTAGTAGTGAGTAACTTGATTAGAGCAACAAGTTACAGCAGCAAACCTGTTACACAAATATATTTTTGAAAATGTACCTGATGTGCAATTGGACTTCCAATTGGATCCTGAAAACTTGAAGTTGGTAAGATGATTACAGCAACAAGTTACATCAGCAAACCAGGTAAACAAGGAAGTTCCTGAAAATATACCTGTTGTGCCAACGGAGTTTCAGTTGGATCCTGCAAACTTGAATGTTAGCAATCGATAAATAAAATTTTGCAAGAGCCATAAGAAACTAACATCAAACTAGTAAAACTAACCAGTTTTGCCAACATATTTAAGTACAGATGAACTAGTAAAACTAACAAGTTCTTGGCAATGTACTAAAGTAACAAGTCGGTACCGTTTACCAGCAACACAAACATCTATAAATGTCCCTCATATAAACCCGACATCTGTCTATCTATGAACGTGCAAACATTACTAGTGCTACAAGTGATAATAGCAAACCATTTAAACAAACATGGTATCAGAACATAAATTACACATGAATTCTTCTGCACCCTAGAAGTACATATGACCAGCTATCTACGTGATTAAGTAGCTATTTAAGTTCAGGCAAAGAGGTAATTCTTAACAGTAAGTATCAAACACATAGATAGGCGTAGTCTATAATAGGATTAATAGGCTATGACATTATGTAATCAGTAGCAAACTAAATTAAGCCAAGCAACATAATTGAACAATTTTGCAATAAGTGGCTAACTAAAATTCGGAGAAGCAGGCAACTGAACTTACGCTAGCTCTTTGTACAGGGACAGTGCAACTTCTTTTTCGCTTACAAGGTTCTACGAAGGAGTCCATGGCATCAATATCTTGGATACGCAGTCCCAATACTTCTTTCTTCCCACACTGCATTGGTAAGTCGAATGGTTAATCTGGTAATATGGTGTGTCCTTGATATGTTATATGAGGACATGTAGTCAGACTAGTTGTAGCCACACACATCACACTGTCTTTTACTGTATATTTCATGCGATTACATTGGGCATATCGAGATATAAGCAATCTACAATAGGATGAAAAGACTGGCGTCCTTCACATTATTGTCAAACTCAGTTCATAGAAACAAGCAATTCATACATTCTGTGGGTAAATCAAAAGCTCCACTAGAATATTTTTCACGACCCCAGTCATACACGCAAAAAGGTGCGACGCCATCATAGGGGCTGATATGGGCGGCCATCTCGGGTGGCTGGAAAGTGTGCACCAAGTTTGAGTTATCCAGGTTGGCCCAGGCTAGTTTTGTTTGTACCAACGCACGAGCAGTGTCAGGACCCGATTCTATGCCACACCGATCTAGCATGTAACACCTCATATCACTTTGCGGCCTAACGCACGGTATTCCCACGGGTGTTGCCTTACCATGCCCGGGACAGTTTGCGCCTTTTGGCACACGTATATGATAGTGTCGCTAACATCCATATGACAAAGAACCCGGGCTGACATGGCTAGTCGTGAACCCGAAGTGGCACTAACTTACAGGGATGAGCATACATGACCCAGCAACGAACGTGTCGGTCATTGGCGAGTGAATCCGAGCTGTAGCAACTGGGCTAGCAGGACTCCAGAGAATTCGGGCTGTAGCAGGCTAACAAGACTCCGATAGACACCGCGTGACATTGCCCCTAAGGGACAGACATAGGAACGAAGAAGGACACATGCCGGCCAGCTTAAGTGTTCCATAGCAGTAGCAAGCTACCAAGGCTTAGTGGAAGCACTAGGAGACATTTCCTGGTAAGAGAGGCTACCAGGGATAAACAACTAGATAGTCAGATCCCACACATACCAAGCATTTCAACAACATACACACAATATGCTCGATATGTGCAAATACAACATGTCATCACAACATGGCTCCACAACTCAAGTACTTTATTCAATAGACTCCAAGGAGCGAGATATTACAAACATGGGTCTCATGACCCAACATTCAGAGCATACAAGTCAAGCACAAGTGGAAGCTTAACATGTCTGAGTACAGACACCAACAAATGAAAAGGGCTGAGAAGCCTGACTATCTACCAGATCCTGCCAAGGGCAGAAGATCGTAGCTGAGGTAACAAGCTAAACATCGAAGTCCACGCGGAACTACTAGTGAGACGGAAGTCTCTCTGCAAAACATAAAATAGGCAAACATGAGTACAAATGTACCCAGCAAGACTTACATCAGATCTAACTACATATGCATCATTATCAACAAAGGGATGGATGGGTTTAACTCCAGCAAGCTAGCTTTCACTCGGTGGCTGTCTTGAACTACAACTGCAAGTAACTCTTTGACGTGGTGCACACGAGTCCACATATACACCAACCAATACACCACTATGGATCCGCTCCCGTTTCCCTACGAGAACGCCATCCATAGCAATAACGCTTATCTTGCGCATTTTAGAGTATCCACTTTCACTTGTCTATGAACTGTATAGGCAACCCAGAGGTCCTTTACCACGGACGCGGCTATTCGAATAGATGATGTTAACCCTGTATGGGTGTACTTCTTCACACACGCTCCCACCACTTACCGTTGTTTACATGACATGTACTCGGCAACATTCAAGCGGAAGCCCAATGAGGGTATCGGCCACGGCCTACCTAAACACTCAAGTCTCTAGTCCAGGTCTATCACCTATTCAGGTTCCATCCGCAGGGAGTCCTGCCGAAGTTTCCACATACGGCCCCGAACGATGTGAGCAAGGTTCCCGAGACACCAATCGGGCGCCCGGTACACCATGCCACCTGCCTACCGCATCACAGCCCACCCCTCGGGTCAGTGCTACCCACGGCCTCCAGCATACTACAAACACCAGAAACTACTTGCAACTCCTGGACATAGGACAAGGGTCGTTAAGAAGCCGAGAGGGTCAATTAAGGATCCCAATGAGTGGTAGTAGTTGTTCATGGATCAGAAACACAGAACTCAGTTCCTGAGGACGGCTTCAATGAGACAACCCACCATGTACTCCTACATGGCCTCTCACCGCTACCTTTACCAAATTGTGTTCACACACAGTAGGACATTTTCAACACCATTCCAATTCATCCCCGATGAATCAGACATGACTCAACTCTAAGCAATAGCAGGCATGACAAAAAAATCATGAATGAGTAGGCACATCAGGGCTCAAACAACTCCTACTCATGCTAGTGGGTTTCATCTATTTACTATGGCAATGACAGGCCATGCAGAGGAAAAGGGGTTCAGCTACCGCAGCAAGTAACAGATGAATCGTTGTTTTCCTAATGCAGTAAATCAGAGTAGAAGCGGGGCAGTGGGATTGTATCGGAATGAACAAGGGGTTTTTGATTTCCTATCACTTCTGAAGATGATATAGCTCTTCTTCGGTGTCATCGAACTCGTCGCTGAAATATACGTCTACCGAGAGGGAACAAACACCAGCAATAGAGAAAGAACACAATCAATGCAATGCAGCAATATGATGCATGATCATGACATGACAATATGCTGTTGATTGAGCTAATGCAACTAGCAACGAGTCAAATGAAGCTCCTTTGAACTCAAGGTTCAAAATCAAACTCCATATGTGGCATTTTCAAATGCCATTTAACCAAATTGTCTTCAGCAACCTTAAGTTGTTCAAACATGCATGAAAATGCTGTAAACAGATTCTTCATATTTTTTTGATGATTTTTCATATATAAATTATTTAATTTGGAGTTACGGTTGAATTTCTATGATTTTTAGAAGTTTTGAGTATTTTCTGAAATTTCCTGAATTAATAAAAATCCAAAAAATGTATTACTGCGCCAGCATGACGTTTGAGTGACGTTAGCGAGTCAACGGCCAGCCAGGGTCAAACCCACAAGCAGGGCCCACTGGTCAGCGAGACAAGGGTTAACCCCTTGTTGACTTGGACTTTGACCCGTGGCAGGGCCCGCTGTCAGTGACTAGGTGAGGTCCAGATAGCCGGGATTAGCGTGATGCGGCCACGTCAGCACGCCGGAGTTTGGCCGGCGGCAACCTGAGGCCGCGGCGGAGTCCGCTCGGAATTGAGCTACGGGCGACGGTTTCGAGCGAGGTATGCGGCTATGGATTGCTGGCGCACGCGCGCATCCACTGGTGGCCATGGGAGGGAGCGAGGTGGACTGTAGCGGCGGTGGCCTTGAGCCAAGCGGCGGCAGGAGCTACGGGCGTGATCGGGCGTGGGGCTGCATTGCACGGGTGGGCAAAAGGAGTAGCTAGTCAGCCTCCTGGAGGTGCTAGGAGCACTATGGTGACACGAGGGCAAGTAGAGGAAGCTCGGGAGCGCAAGGCTCAACAACCATGGCATCGGCAAGCTTTGGCCAAGGTGGGTATCGCGGCTAGGGGGCGACCGCGTCGACATGGAGAGTGGCGAGAGGCGCAGGGGCTCAGAGTGATTCCGTAGGGTAGGTCAGTGGGCTCGGGGACGGCTTGGACGAGGCGGATCGACACCGGCGATCTCCGGGCGGAGGCGGCAGGGACGAGCTCGATGGCGACGCTTACGGGCGTCTCCGCTTGCTTCCTTCTTCGGGGAGACATAGGAGACAATGGCGTAGCTCCTAGACACGGAGACAGGCAATCAAATATGGCATGACCTCAAGCTGGCGTGACACGCCAGGTCAGTACATTGAATGTACTTGCAAGGTCACAACAACCAAAGCAATCAAGACAAACAATTGCATGGCAATTACAGGTTAACAAGGATTATCATGATACTATCAGGTCAACATGGCATGAATAACATGATACATCTAGAAAAATATGAGCATGTCATAAACATATGAACATGGTGAAACTAGCATGCAACATGATGACACTATCATGCACCAACTTACTCTGCTCGGGTTACATCGTAACCATCACTGTCGGATGTGGGGTTCCGGCAAAACCCTTAAGGTTCGAACTCTGGGGTGCGCACGAAGATCTTCCCCTACCGATCCACGTCTGAACACCTCGCTGAGAATCTAAGCTAAACGATGAACATCACAAGGGACACAAGATTTATACTGGTTCGGGCCACCGTTGTGGTGTAATACCCTACTCCAGTGTGTGGTGTGGTGGATTGCCTCAGGGGCTGAAGATGAACAGTACAAGGGGAAGAACAGCCTCGCGAGAGGTGTTCCTTGGCTGGTGCGAAGAACTACTTGGGTGTGTTCGATCGCCTCTCCATCTAATCCTCCCCTCTACTGTGGTGGCTATCCCTATTTATAGAGGCCCTGGTCCTCTCCCCAAATATTGAGCAGGAAGGGCGCCAACAACGGCCATTTTGAAGGGGAACATCTAGTACAAGTTATCCTGACTAAAGTTGGTCTTCGGATGCCAAAGGAACTGGCGATGACGCCGTCTTGGGCTCCACGGTGACCTCCATCCTGCCGCTCTGCTGGTCTTGGTCTCATTCCACCGAAATGGTAATCTTTTCTTGATGCCTCGGTACTCCATGCCTGTGCTTGCCCTCTTTGCACCAAAGAGGAAACAAGGACACTGCATAGGCCCGCGCCCGCCTGGTCTCGATCGTCATGGCTTGCCTCATGGGCACCTCGTGAGGTACCCTTGCACTGATCTCTCCGCCTCCTTGCGAGCCTGCCTGGTGAGGCCGCTCCTGAGGAAGCCTTGCATCGTCCTCCCCGCGAGGCTTGGCCCCTCTTGAGGGTCTTGAGCTTGAGTTGATGAAGATAGGCCATACAGGGCCACCACTTGAGCCACACCGCAGGCCGCAGGCAGGCAAGTCTGGGGACCCCCGTTCCCAGAATGCCGATAGAAGCCCCCGGGCCCAAGGCGCGCTCGGGCTTGGCTTAGCAGAGAAGCGAAGGGGCAAGTGCGGAGCGTCACGGGCCCCATCAGCCTGCGGTCTTGGGCGCCACGTGGCAGTTGATTGGACGTGGGCGTTTCCGCTTCCATACGCTGCCTCGGCAACTGCCCGACTTGCCAAGTCCCTGCATGCAGAAATGAGTCATGATTACCTGCGATCGTGGAGGCCGGCGGTTGGCCTCCCTCGGGTTATAAATGCGGGAGGGCGCATGCCCCCGCTGCACATCTTCCTCCTTCCGCTTGCTTCTTCTTTCTCCCTGCTCCAGCTGCTCGCTGCGTCCTATGGCGCCGCCAGAGAGGTTCTCGGCCGTGGAGAAAGGAAAGGCTCGTCGGGAAGGGCCTGACTCTCCTCTGCCCAAGCGCGGCCGAGGTCGTCCCCGCAAGCACCCCACGTCTCCCGCAGCGGCTCCTCGTGGGCGCGGCGGCGATCTCCCGCATGGTGATGGGCATTCGGTGGGTGAGGGAAGGCGCGTTGTGGCTGCGCGGCCTCCCAGGCCACACTTCCACTCGGCTGAAGTGTTGCCAGAGTTCGTCATGTGGTCGGCGGACCTAACCGGTAGCTGGCTCCAGCTTCCCTGCTCCTTTGCAGGCGAACTCCCGGCCGGCGCTCCTGGCGGACTCTAAATCCAAGCGGACAGCTGCTGCAGCAAGGCTTCCTGGATCTCATTGGAGATCTCCGTCGCCGGGAACGTGGCTTTGGCCTGCGGCTGGCAAACGTTTGCCCGCGCGCATGGCCTGGGCCAGCGGTGCACACTGCATTTCAACTTTGATGGTGACGCCACCCTCTACGTGAGGGTGTTCGGGGAGGATGGCCGCCGCATCGGGTGCTGCCCTGAAGATGATGACGGTGACCGGTGCTTAGCCATGGTGACGGCCGTTATGACGGTGAAGGCGAGCCTGCACCCGGCGGCATCCGCAGCTCGCCAAGCTTCGGCGGCTCTTCCTCTGATGACAGCTCCTCCAGCGGTGGCCGTGATCAACCACCGCGTCACCGTGCTCTCTTCGAGTGGGGTAGCGGGTCATCCCGTCGTCGCGCCTTGGTGAAGCGTGAGGAGGGGTCTGATTGAGCTCCGGAGGGCGGTGCGCATCCCCCTCCACGAGCCGTAACCGGGCAAGCCATGTTTATTTGGTTTTTCTCCTTTTCCTGCATAGAGAGAGAGAGAGAGAAGGGTGGAGCCCCGTGGGGGCGTGCTGGACTATTGCATTTAACTATTATGCTATTTCCATTATTCCCATGCCGTGTTGCGGTATCGCGTGCTAGTGCGTAGGAACTACTTAGCTCGGGGGACTCGCTGCAATCTTCGCCTCGCGAGGCTCCTGCCTGAGGCCTCGTCGAGCGTCTTGAGGCCTGCAAAATTTAGCCCGAGGGATACCTTTCGAACCCTAGTCGTGAGGGTGACTGGCTCGGGTCTCGTGTTCATGTCGCGATGCCCGTGGGGCATGGACCGGGAGGGGTGCTCCCGCTATGAACTTGAGTAGGGAAGCCTCACGAAATTAGGGCAGAAGATACTCGCGAGGCTTGCGAAAGAGAAGATGAGTCAGGAGAGCAACAAAGACAAGGAATCATGGGCCGGGGAAGTCAAAGAACACTAAAAGCAACTCCAATAAAGTTTCGAACAAGGGTGAACAAGCCAACTGCAGAAAGCAAATTAAAAGCCGTGTCCGGCACCTAATCTAGTGTTCGACGTCTTCTCACCAGCGCGGAGCTAAGTGTTGCCAGTGCGCGTGGACGGGAGCCCCCGAGGCCCGAGGGCGGCCCTCCGGAGACTCTAGGGCGTGTACATCCCCAACTCATTATTATGTGAGAGTGTCACGGGCGGCGAGATTCACAGGCATTGGCCTTCTTCACAGGCATCAGGCCTTTTCTTGGGGCGATGAGCTTCACAGGCATTGGCCTTCTTCACAGGCACCGGGCCTTTTCTCGGTACGACAAGCTTCACAGGCGCTGGGCCTTCTTTACAGGCACTGGGCCTTGCTTCAAGGGTAAAATTTCCGGAGGTGCTGAATGTTCCATGCGTTCGGGATGGGCACCCCCTCCTGGGTCTCCAAGCGTGTGGCGCCAGGTCTAGAAACATGAACAACCTTGAACGGGCCTCCCACATGGGCGAGAGCTTGTGCAGGCCTTCCCTGGAGAGCACCCGCCTAAGCACGAGGTCACCTACCTCGAGAGTCCTGGGGCGGATGTTGCGGCAGTGGTACCGTCGCAGCGCCTGCAGGTATCTCGCCGCTCGAAGCGCAGCCTCCCGATGGTGTTCCTCTGATGACCCACAAGTGTAGGGGATCTATCGTAGTCCTTTAGATAAGTAAGAGTGTCGAACCCAACGAGGAGCAGAAGGAAATGATAAGCAGTTTTCGGTAAGGTTTTCTCTGCAAGCACTGGAATTGTAGGTAACAGATTGTTTTGTGATAAGATAAATTGTAACAAGTAACAAGTAAATAAAGTAAATAAAGTGTAGCAAGGTGGCCCAATACTTTTTGTAGCAAAGGATAAGCCTGGAAAATTTCTTATAATGAGAAAAGAGCTCCCGAGGACACATGAGAATTATTGTCAAGCTAGTTTTCATCACGCTCAACATTAGACATATGGATCCGAATCGGCCCCTTAAGAAGCAACGCATAAACTAGGGTTTAAGCTTCTGTCACTCTAGCAACCCATCATCTACTTATTACTTCCCAATGCCTTCCTCTAGGCCCAAATAAAGTTGAAGTGTCATGTAGTCGACGTTCACATAACACCACTAGAGGAAAGACAACATACATCTCATCAAAATATCGAACGAATACCAAATTCACATGACTACTAATAGCAGGACTTCACCCATGTCCTCAGGAACAAACGTAACTACTCACAAAGCATATTCATGTTCATAATCAGAGGAGTAATAATATGCATTAAGGGTCTGCACATATGATCTTCCACCAACTAAACCAATTAGCATCAACTACAAGGAGTAATCAACACTACTAGCAACCCACAGGTACCAATTTGTGGTTTTGATACAAGATTGGATACAAGAGATGAACTAGGGTTTTGAGAGGAGATGGTGCTGGTGAAGATGTTGATGGAGATTGACCCCCTCCTGATGAGAGGATCGTTGGTGATGACGATGGTGATGATTTCCCCCTCCCGGAGGGAAGTTTCCCAGCAGAACAGCTCTGCCGGACCTCTAGATTGGTTCCGCGAAGGTTCCGCCTCGTTGTAACGCCCCGGATTCGATACGCCAGATGTCTGCCAGTTATTTGCCGTCGTTGCCATGTCATTTGCTTGCATTTTGCATTTTACCATGTCATCATGTGCATTTCATTTTGCATACGTGTTCGTTTCTTGCATCCGAGCATTTTCCCCATTGTCCGTTTTGCAATCCGGCGCTCCTATGCTCTCCGGCTTCCCCCTCTTCTCTCTTTTCATGTGCGGGTGTTAAACTTTCTCGGAATGACCCGAGGCTTGTCAAGTGGCCTTGGTATACCACCGGTAGACCGCCTGTCAATTTTCGTGCCATTTGGAGGTTGTTTGATACTCCAACGGTTAACCGGGTAACCGTAAAACCCCCTTCTCTTTGCAGCCCAACACCCCTTCCAAACTGGCCCAAAACCCATCTAACTCCCCTCCATGCTCTCGGTCGTTCGATGACGATCGCGTGACCGAAAACCGCTCCTCATTTGGACTCTCCTAGCTCCCTCTACCTACAAAACTAGCCCCTCCCACGAAATTCGCGGTCCAAACCCCCCGAAACCCTAGTTTTCATCCTCCGCGCCGCGCCGGACATGTCCGCCCCTGGCTGGACACGTCCGCCGCTGTGCCCCGTCCAATCGGAGACAGCCACGTGGCAGCCGCCGCTGCCCCGCGCCGCCGGCCCGCCCAGGCCCGTGGCTGGCCCGCGTGGCCCGCGCGCCGCCGCCGCCCGAGCGCGCCCCTCCGGCCGCCCGCCGCCTCGCCGGCCGTCGCCCTCGCCGGTGCCCCCGCGCCCATCCGCCGCCTCCGCTAGCCGCCGAGCACCGCCGCCCCTGCGTCGGGTCGCCGCCGACCTCGCCGCCT
>NC_041391.1:290384766-290391102 GCF_002162155.2 Triticum dicoccoides
GGCCGCGGCCGCCGCCGTCGCCGTCGGCCTCGTCTCGCCAGACCCGCGTCCCGTCCGGCCGGAGCTCCTCCGCCGTCCCGCGCCTCCGGCCGCTCCTCCCGTCGCCTCGCCGGAGTTGGGATCCGGTCAGATCTGGATGAGATCCATCGGGATCCCAACCAAACGCGCCCTCGCCCCGCCCGGATCTCCTCGTCCCGGATCCTCCTCGTCCCATTTTCGGAGGGTAAAAATCTGCTAAGTCCCCAGATTCAGTAATTTTCATGCCATGTTTGACCTGTCGTATCTCTGCATCCGTAGCTTCATTTTGTGCGTGTAATATGTCAAATTGTTCGCCTCAACAAGTACATCATTTCATTCCGTTGCATCATATTCATTTGAGGTCATCTAGATGCCGGAATATTCGTTGTAAGAGTGCTTCATAATGTTTTCTGCTGTCTGTTATCAGAACGAGCTCTTTTGTCATTTTTGCCATGATTTATGTGTGCATGCTATGAGGTTGATGTCTTCATGTGTTTTGAACTATGCCATGTCTTCTATACAGGGGTGCTTACCATGTATTTTTGTGATCAATGTGGTGACTAGCACAAGCATGCAAACTAGGCATCGTGATGTTGCTGTTTGTCCCTGTTCTGCTGTTATTTTGATGCCATGTAAACATGTTGCTACTAATCATTCTATGCATAATCTGGAGATGTTCTATAAACATGTTTTGATCTACATGTCATCCTCTATCCATCCATGCCCCTGGTTGCATTTATAGGTTACTGTAGCTTGTGGTAATCTTGCTCCAAAGTTGCTTCATAATGTTGCTGTCAGCCTGTTTACATTAAGTTCACTTGTTCCCATGTGTTTTGCTATTGATCCATGCACCCTATGACCTTGGTATTGCCATGCTTAGCTTCACAAACACGCCTTCTTACTGTTGGTTGCCTTGCCATGCCTTGTATTGTTCTGTAGTGAGCTGCACAAGCTCATCTACATGCCTTCATAATTCTGTTTCTGCTATGTTTGAATCTGTATAATAACTTGCTATGTTTACATGGGTGCCATCATATTTTATGATCCTTTTTGGCTTATGGTCAGTAAGGGTCTTTTGATCTATGCAATTAGTAGATTCATGCCATGCCTTTGTTTGCCATTATAAGTTCCTGTAACATGTTGTTTAATAGCTCTGAACATTGCATCGTGATGTTATTTTCTGCAAAGTCTGGAATTGTTATAACTTGCAATCTTACCATGTGTGTTTGAGCATGTTCTAGTGATTTCTGGAGATAGCTCAGTGTTCATGTTTTGTAATGCTTTACCTGTACATCATGCCCATGCCTTTTTTTTCTTATTGTGGTACTATAGCATGTTGTTTTGATGCTTGCAATATGCCTAGTTGCTGTTTTGGACAGATTGTTGCTATAACTTGTATATGGTGTGTGTGTTGAACCGTTGCTCCGTTTTGAGTGTGCCCTATATGAAACTTGCTTGATTTTGCATGTAGTTTCATATTATCATGTTGCTTCCATGTTTTTAGGTGTTTGCTTAATGTTTGGGTGCATTTTGCATCAATGCCATGTTGATCTTGTTTTGCTCATATCTTCTAGGCCGTAGCTCCGAGCTAAATGAACTTTATATGTAACTTGACTAGAATCTCGTGTAGATCATCCTTGTGCATCTTAACTTGCTGTTTAACAACTTGACCATAAGGTTTATTCAGATCTGGACCAATTTCGAAATATGCATATCAGGACTTACCGGAATTGTTATATGTTGTTCCCGGCCTTATTTAAACTTGCCTTGAGGTGTTGTTCTTGTTTGCATCATCTCTTGCCATGAGTAGCTTCATGTAGTCTTGTCATGCATCATGCTCGTTGTGCATCATGCCTTGTTCATGTGTGGTGTGTTTACTATGTTGTGTGCTTCTTTTCGATAGTTCCTGTGTCGTTGCGATCGTGAGGATTCGTTCGTCTACGCTTGGTTCGTCTTCGTGGCTTCATCCGTTCATCTTCTTCATGGATTCGTTCTTCTTCCTTGCGGGATTTCAGGCAAGATGACCGTTACCCTGGATCTCAGTACTATCATTGCTATGCTAGTTGCTTCGTTCTATCGCTATGTTGCGTTACCTATTATCTGTTTATCGAGCCATCCCATATTGCCATGAACCTCTAACCTTTGACACCTTTCCTATGCAAACCATTGTTTGGCTATGTTACCACTTTTGCTCAGCCCCTCTTATAGCGTTGCTAGTTGCAGGTGAAGTTGAAGATTTCTCCAAGGTGGACAAGATTTTGGTTGGGATATCACAATATCTCTCATTTTATTAATGCATCTATATACTTGGTAAAGGGTGGAAGACTCGGCCTTTTGCCTAGTGTTTTGTTCCACTATTGCCGCCCTAGTTTCCGTCATACCGGTGTTATGTTCCTGGATTTTGCGTTCCTTACGCGGTCGGGTGATTTATGGGACCCCCTTGACAGTTCGCTTTGAATAAAACTCCTCCAGCAAGGCCCAACCTTGGTTTTACCATTTGCCTCACCACCACCTACCCCTTTCCCTTAGGTCGGCCAACCCGACGGTCATCTTTATTTTAGCCCCCCCCCGGGCCAGTGCTTGTCTAAGTGTTGGTCCGAACCGAGCAACCTGCGGGGCCACCTCGGGGCAAGTCGAGGGCTGGTTTTACTCGTAGCTTGACTCATCCGGTGATGCCCTGAGAACGAGATATATGCAACTCCTATCGGGATTGTCGGCGCATCGGGCGGCTTTGCTGGTCTTGTTTTACCATTGTCGAAATGTCTTGTAAACCGGGATTCCGAGTCTGATCGGGTCTTCCTGGGAGAAGGTCTATTCCTTCGTTGATCGCGAGAGCTTGTCATGGGCTAAGTTGGGACACCCCTGCAGGGTATAATCTTTCGAAAGCCGTGCCTACGGTTATAGGCAGATGGTAATTTGTTAATGTCCGGTTGTAGATAACTTGACACCAGATCCGAATTAAAACGCATCAACCGTGTGTGTAGCCGTGATGGTCTCTTTTCGGCGGAGTCCGGGAAGTGAACACGGTTTCTGTGTTATGTTTGACGTAATTAGGAGTTCAGGATCACTACTTGATCATTGCTAGCTTCGACCGTTCCTCTTGCTCTCTTCTCGCTCTTATTTGCGTATGTTAGCCACCATATATGCTTAGTCGCTGCTGCAGCCTCACCACTTTACTCCTTCCTTTCCCTTTAAGCTTTGCTAGTCTTGATACCCATGGTAATGGGATTGCTGAGTCCTCGTGGCTCATAGATTACTACAACAACAATTGCAGGTGCAGGTTATGCGATGATCATGACGCGAGAGTGATGCTTGCTTGCGTTGAGTTCTTCTTCTGCTTCTTCGATCAGGGGATAGGTTCCAGGTCGGCAGCCTGGGCTAGCAGGGTGGATGTCTTTTGAGTTTCTGTTTGTGTTTTCATCCATAGTCGGATGATGCTCTGATGTATTGTGATGTTGTATTCGTGTGGCACTGTATGCCTCTTGTATGTATCCCCATCTATTACGTAATGTTGATGTAATGATATCCACCTTGCAAAAGCGTTTCAATATGCGGGTCTATCCTTGGTGGGACCTTCGAGTTCCTTTTGGATAGGGTCGCATATTGGGCGTGACAAGTTGGTATCAGAGCCTCGACCGACCCTAGGAGCCCCCTTGATTGATCATGTAGTTTGGGCCGTTGTTGAGTCTAGAATAAACTGTTTTCGGAGTCTAGTTATATCGGAGAGTACGAATTCTTTTTACTCCTCAGCCCCTTCGTCGCTCTGGTAAGGAATCTGACGTAGGTGTTTTGAATTACTTCTCTTCCCCTTCAAATTTTTCTTTAGGTTCACGCAATTTGCTTTTCGATCGTTGGCTCTCAGCTCTTTTCATCCGGTGCATTTCTTGTCAAGTCGACTCGAGCCTCTTCATCTTGAGTTCAATCCTCAGTTCGCTCTCAATGAAGTTGTTTCTCTGTCCTCAGTTGTTTTCTTTCCCACCCGCCCTCCATGTTCTTCTTCTCGGAACCGGAGTCCGTAATCGAGTATCCATCCTACTCGTGCGAAGTCTTTGCTTTCTTTCCTCAATGATTTCAACCGGTGTTTTCCCTTCAAGATATTCGTCAATTTCCCCTTCCAGGTTGCCTTTGTCTTCCCGCCCTCCCACCCTTTTTCTTCCCGGAGTCTGTCTCTCTCTCGACCATCTATTTCATTCGTGCGGAGCCTCTTCAGTCTTCCCTCAATTATTTCAACCAGTGAATTCTTGTCTCGTTTGTCATTCTTCATCCCTTTCTTTTCCGGTGCACTCAATTCAAGTTTTTCGGGTTGATCATATTCTTCTCCTCGGCAAATATTTCAATTGTTCCGGTGCATCATCTATCTTTTCAAGAATCCTTTTCAACGGTGTTATATCTTCAATGGGCCCTAACCCACAGGTCTTTTCCCAGGATCTTACCTGTCTCTTCTAATTTCCCCGGAGTTATTCTCAAGTCTTTTCAAGTGTGACGTAAGAATGAATTTCATCAGTCACGTGCCTTTTCAAGATCGATTTAAAATCATTTCATTGTTGGCTCAACCTCTTCGCTTTTTATTCTACCGGAGTACTTCAGTTATTTTGGTGTTGTTTCTCGTCGGCATTTGAAGATTGAAGAAGAGTTTTTCCTCTCATCATTGTCCGTCCTCTCGAAGATTCGTGGTTCTAGCTTCATGTTATCCTCTCAATTATTCCATTTGTCAGATATTCTTTCCATCCGTCCGGAGTATGTCAGAAGTTGATTTCCGTTTCTTTTCACCGTAGGCCATCATTCCAGTTATCATTCTCTATCTATTCCGGTGCTTCGTTCAAGTGTTCTTTAATCAACTCTTGATCTCTTTGTTCTTTTGCATATAAATCCCCTCTTGCATATTGGTTCTTCTAATTCTTCCCGGTGATTCATTCTCTTTCGGCAGTCATTTCTGAATTCTTACGGTGGCTCGTTCAAGATTCTTATTTCATCCTAGTGATTAATCCCTTCCTACAGAGTTTGTTCTTAATGAATAAATTCTAGTTCCAAGTGTTTTCATGTTTTCCTTTCCGGAGTTCAAATTTCCTCAGCCATTTTCGTCGGAACCTCCATCTAAATCATCGCAACGCTCATCTTATTCTTTCATCCTTCATTTTATCTCGTCATCCTTTTGTTACCGGAGTTCTTCATGGTGGTTCTTCATGATTTAATTCATTCTCAAGAGTTCGTCAAGTATCAATCCATCCTTTCTAGCTCGTGTTTTTTCCTTCCATCTTCAGTTGGAGTGCTGCCTAAATCCTTTCAGTCTTATTCGTTTCTTTTCTCATTCTAACCACTCCGGTTAGAACGAGTGCTTTCATAGTCTATCTGATTCAGTGAGCTTTCGATTCTCGTCATTCTCGTCGTTCCTCTCTTCTTCTTGAGTGCTCTCGATTCTATGCTTCTTCTCTTCAGTTCTTGTTTCACCTCTTCCTTTTTTTCTCTTCTGTCTCGGTCCTAAGATCTCGGGACAAGATCTCTTGTTAGTGGAGGAGTGTTGTAATGCCCCGGATTCGATGCGCCAGATGTCTGCCAGTTATTCACCGTCGTTGCCATGTCATTTGCTTGCATGTTGCATTTTACCATGTCATCATGTGCATTTCATTTTGCATACGTGTTCGTTTCTTGCATCCGAGCATTTTCCCCGTTGTCCATTTTGCAATCCGGCGCTCCTATGCTCTCCGGCGTCCCCCTCTTCTCTCTTTTCATGTGCGGGTGTTAAACTTTCTCGGAATGAACCGAGGCTTGTCAAGTGGCCATGGTATACCACCGGTAGACCGCCTGTCAAGTTTCGTGCCGTTTGGAGGTTGTTTGATACTCCAACGGTTAACCGGGTAACCATAAAACCCCCTTCTCTTTGCAGCCCAACACCCCTTCCAAACTGGCCGAAAACCCATCTAACTCCCCTCCATGCTCTCGGTCATTCGATCACGATCGTGTGGCCAAAAACTGTTCCTCATTTGGACTCTCCTAGCCCCCTCTACCTATAAAACTAGCCCCTCCCCCGAAATTCGCAGTCCAAACCCCCCGAAACCCTAGTTTTCGTCCTCCGCGCCGTGCCGGACATGTCCGCCCCTGGCCGGACACGTCCGCCGCCGCGCCCCATCCAATCAGAGACTGCCACGTGGCAGCCACCGCCACCCCGCGGCGCCGCCCCGCCCGGGCCCGTGGCTGGCCCGCGCGGCCCGCGCGCTGCCGCCGCCGCACGAGCGCGCCCCTCCGGCCGCCCGCCGCCTCGCCGGCCGTCGTCCTCGCCGGTGCCCCCGCGCCCATCCGCCGCCTCCGCTCGCCGCCGAG
>NC_041391.1:290391444-290445559 GCF_002162155.2 Triticum dicoccoides
CCGGCCTCGTCTCGCCGGACCCGCGTCCCGTCCGGCCGGAGCTCCTCCGCCGTCCCGCGCCTCCGGCCGCTCCTCCCGTCGCCTCGCCGGAGTTCCTCCTCGCCGGAGTTGGGATCCGGCCAGATCTGGATGAGATCCACCGGGATCCTAACCAAACGTGCCCTCGCCCCGCCCGGATCTCCTCGTCCCGGATCCTCCTCGTCCCGTTTTCGGATGGTAAAAATCTGCTAAGTCCCCAGATTCAGTAATTTTCATGCCATGTTTGACCTGCCGTGTCTCTGCATCCGTAGCTCCGTTTCGTGTGTCTAATATGTCAAATTGTTCGTATCAACAAGTACATCATTTCATTCCATTGCATCATATTCATTTGAGGACATCTAGATGCCCGAATCTTCGTTGTAAGAGTGCTTCATAATGTTTTCTGCTGTCTATTATCAGAACGAGCTCTTTTGTCATTTTTGCCATGATTGATGTGTGCATCCTATGAGGTTGATGTCTTCACGTGTTTTGAACTATGCCATGTCTTCTTTACAGGGGTGCTTACCATGTATTTTTCTGATCAATGTGGTGACTAGAACAAGCATGCAAACTAGGCATCGTGATGTTGCTGTTTTAGTCCCTGTTCTGCTGTTATTTTGATGCCATGTAAATATGTTGCTACTAATCAATTTATGCATAATCTGGAGATGTTCCATAAACATGTTTTGATCTACATGTCATCCTATATCCATTCATGCCCCTGGTTGCATTTATAGGTTACAGTAGCTTGTGGTAATCTTGCTCCAAAGTTGCTTCACAATGTTGCTGTCAGCCTGTTTACATTAAGTTCACTTGTTCCCATGTGTTTTGCTAGTGGTCCATGCACCCTATGACCTTGCTATTGCAATTCTTAGCTTCACAAATACGCCTTCTTACTGTTGGTTGCCTTGCCATGCCTTGTATTGTTCTGTAGTGAGTTGCACAAGCTCATCTACATGCCTTCATAATTCTGTTTCTGCCATGTTTGAATATGTATAATAACTTGCTATGTTTACATGGGTGCCATCATATTTTCTGATCCTTTTTGGCTTATGGTCAGTAAGGGTCTTTTGATATATGCAATTAGCAGATTCATGCCATCCCTTTTTTTGCCATTATAAGTTCCTGTAACATGTTGTTTGATAGCTCTGAACATTGCATCGTGATGTTATTTTCTGCAAAGTCTGGAATTGTTATAACTTGCAATCTTACCATGTGTGTTTGAGCATGTTCTATTGATTTCTGGAGATAGCTCAGTGTTCATGTTTTGTAATGCTTTACCTGTACATCATGCCCATGCCCTTTGTTTTTCTTATTGTGGTACTATAGCATGTTGTTTTGATGCTTGCAATATGCCTAGTTGCTGTTTTGGACAGATTGTTGCTATAACTTGTATATGGTGTGTGTGTTGAACCGTTGCTCCGTTTTGAGTGTGCTCTATATGAAACTTGCTTGATTTTGCATTAGTTTCATATTATCATGTTGCATCCATGTTTTGAGGTGTTTGCTTGATGCTTGGGTGCATTTTGCATCAATGCCATGTTGATCTTGTTTTGCTCATATCTTCTAGGCCGTAGCTCCGAACTAAATGAACTTTATATTAACTTGACTAGAATCTCGTGTAGATCATCCTTGTGCATCTTAACTTGCTGTTTAACAACTTGAACATAAGGTTTATTCAGATCTGGACCAATTTCGAAATATGCATATGAGGACTTACCGGAATTGTTATATGTTGTTCCCGGCCTCATTTAAACTTGCCTTGAGGTGTTGTTCTTGTTTGCATCATCTCTTGCCATGAGTAGCTTCATGTAATCTTGTCATGCGTCATGCTCATTGTGCATCATGCCTTGTTCATGTGTGGTGTGGTTACTATGTTGTGTGCTTCTTTTCGATAGTTCCTGTTTCATTGCGATCGTGATGATTCGTTCGTCTACGCTTGGTTCGTCTTCGTGGCCTCATCCGTTCATCTTCTTCATGGATTCGTTCTTCTTCCTTGCGGGATTTCAGGCAAGATGACCGTTACCCTGGATCTCACTACTATCATTGCTATGCTAGTTGCTTCATTCTATCGCTATGCTGCGTTACCTATTACCTGTTTATCGAGCCATCCCATATTGCCATGAACCTCTAACCTTTGACACCTTTCCTATGCAAACCATTGTTTGGCTATGTTACCGCTTTTGCTCAGCCCCTCTTATAGCGTTGCTAGTTGCAGGTGAAGTTGAAGATTTCTCCATGGTGGACAGGATTTTGGTTGGGATATCACAATATCTCTCATTTTATTAATGCATCTATATACTTGGTAAAGGGTGGAAGACTTGGCCTTTTGCCTAGTGTTTTGTTCCACTCTTGCCGCCCTAGTTTCCGTCATACCGGTGTTATGTTCCTGGATTTTGCGTTCCTTACACGGTCGGGTGATTTATGGGACCCCCTTGACAGTTCGCTTTGAATAAAACTCCTCCAGCAAGGCCCAACCTTGGTTTTACCATTTGCCTCACCACCACCTACCCCTTTCCCTTAGGTCGGCCAACCCGAGGGTCATCTTTATTTTAGCCCCCCCCAGGCCAGTGCTTGTCTAAGTGTTGGTCCGAACCAAGCAACCTGCGGGGCCACCTCGGGGCAACTCGAGGGCTGGTTTTACTCGTAGCTTGACTCATCCGGTGTTGCCCTGAGAACGAGATATATGCAACTCCTATCGGGATTGTCGGCGCATCGGGCTGCTTTGCTGGTCTTGTTTTACCATTGTCGAAATGTCTTGTAAACCGGGATTCCGAGTCTGATCGGGTCTTCCTGGGAGAAGGTCTATTCCTTCGTTGATCGCGAGAGCTTGTCATGGGCTAAGTTGGGACACCCCTGTAGGGTATAATCTTTCGAAAGCCGTGCCTGCGGTTATAGGCAGATGGGAATTTGTTAATGTCCGGTTGTAGATAACTTGACACCAGATCCGAATTAAAACGCATCAACCGTGTGTGTAGCCGTAATGGTCTCTTTTCGGCGGAGTCCGGGAAGTGAACACGGTTTCTGTGTTATGTTTGACGTAAGTAGGAGTTCAGGATCACTTCTTGATCATTGCAAGCTTCAACCGTTCCTCTTTCTCTCTTCTCGCTCTTATTTGCGTATGTTAGCCACCATATATGCTTAATCGCTGCTGCAGCCTCACCACTTTACTCCTTCCTTTCCCTTTAAGCTTTGCTAGTCTTGATACCCATGGTAATGGGATTGCTGAGTCCTCGTGGCTCACAGATTACTACAACAACAGTTGCAGGTGCAGGTTATGCGATGATCATGACGCGAGAGTGATGCTTTCTTGCGTTGAGTTCTTCTTCTGCTTCTTCGATCAGGGGATAGGTTCCAGGTCGGCAGCCTGGGCTAGCAGGGTGGATGTCGTTTGAGTTTCTGTTTGTGTTTTCATCCGTAGTTGGATGATGCTCTGATGTATTGTGATGTTGTATTCGTGTGGCATTGTATGCCTCTTGTATGTATCCCCATCTACTACGTAATGTTGATCTAATGATATCCACCTTGCAAAAGCGTTTCAATATGCGGGTCTATCCTTGGTGGGACCGTCGAGTTCCTTTTTGATAGGGTCGCATATTGGGCGTGACACTCATGGCGGTGGAGTTTCTTCCCGTAAGCTTGCCCACGATTTTTTCCAGGGTAAAAGCCTTCATATAGCTGAAGATGGACACCGGAGGGCCACCAGGGGTCCCAGGAGATAGGGGGCGCGCCCAGTTGGGGTGGGCGCGCCCCCACCCTTCTGGCCAGGGTGTGGGTCCCCTCTGGTGTTTCTTTCTCTCAATAATTCTTATTAATTCCAAAACTTACTTCCATGGAGTTTCAGGATTTTTGGAGTTGTGCAGAATAGGTTTCCAATGTTTGCTCCTTTTCCAGCCAGAATTCCAGCTGCCGGCATCCCCCCTTTTCATGGTAAACCTTGTAAAATATGGGAGAATAGCCATAAGTACTGAGATATAATGTGTAATAACAACACATAATGCAATAAATATTGATATAAAAGCATGATGCAAAATGGACGTATCAACTCTCCCAAGCTTAGACCTCGCTTGTCCTCAAGCGGAAGCCGAAATCAAAAAATATGTCCACATGTTTAGAGATAGAGGTGTCGATAAAAATAAAATACGGACATGAGGGCATCATGATTATTCTTATAACAATAACATATATAGATTTTTTCATATGATTTCTTATGTTCAAGTAACAATCAATTCACAATGTCAAGTATGGTTCAGAAACTTCATCGGGAACTAACAAACTATAATCTCAGTCATTGAAGCAATTGCAATTTATCATAACATCAGAAAGAGTCAAGAAAAGAGCTTTTTAGCAGGTCCACATACTCAACTATCATGTAGTCTTCTACAATTGCTAACACTCACGCGGTACTTGTGGTTATAGAGTTTCAACCAGACACTGAGAAAGATAGGGGCTTAATGTGTTGCCTCCCAATGTATTCACGTTTAGGTGATGTCAACAATAATAGTTCACGCTAACTTACATCCAATTGGATATATATATCAAGATCTTTCAAACACAAGGAGCTTGCCAAAGGATAAAATGAAAAAGGGAAAGGTGAGGATCACCTTGACTCAAGCATAAAGTAAAAACATAAAGTAAAAGATAGGCCCTTCGCAGAGGGAAGCAAACGTTGTCATGTGCGTTTAGGGTTGGATGCATGAAATCTTAATGCAAAAGAACGTCACTTTATATTGCCACTTGTATGTGGACCTTTATTATGCAGTCTGTTGCTTTTATTGCTTCCACAACAAGATCGTATAAAGCTTATTTTCTATGCACTAATAAGTCATACATATTTAGAGAGCAATTTTTATTGCCTGCAACATGACAACATCCTTGAAGGATCTTACTGAATCCATAGTTAGGTATGGTGGACTCTCATGGCAAAACTGGGTTTAAGGATATTTGGAAGCACAAGTAGTATCTCTACTTGGTGCAAGGAATTTGGCTAGCATGAGGGGGAAAGGCAAGCTCAACATGTTGGGAAGGTCTATGACAATATACTTTAACTGAGATGTGCGAAAACATAAACCATTACGTTGCCTACCTTCTCCAACATCAACTCTTTTAGCATGTCATACTTAATGAGTGCTTCACAATCATAAAATATGTCCAAGATAATATATTTGTATGTGAAACCTCTCTTTCCTTATTACTTCCTATTAATTGCAACGGTGACCAAAACTTCGTTTGTTAACTCTCAACAACTTTTATGCCTCATACTTTCTATGTGTGAAGTCATTACTATCCATAAGATCAATATGAACTCTTTTATTCTTTTTATTCTTTCTACTTCCTCAAGATCATAGCAAGATAGCAAAGCCCTTGACTCAACACTAATATTTATTATAGATAGCTCACGGACTCGATTACATAAAGAGATCATAAAGAAAAACTCAAAACTACTTGATACCAAAACTTCAATCTACTAGATCAAGACACTACTAAAAGGATCGAACTAAATAAAACGGTAAAGATAGGAGCATGATGGTGATACGATACCGGGGCACCTCCCCCGAGCATGGCAGTTGCCAAGGGGAGTGCCCATACCCATGTAATTATGTCCTCGGAGGTGGTGAAGTACGAGTTGTTGATGACGTAGGCTTGTCGTCCATCTTCCAAGGCATAGGCTCACCATCATAGAAGGATGATCGAGTCTCCGGGATCCTTAAATCTGCAGCCAAACTCATCCTCTTGAATCTATATTCATACTCACAGTTTTGGTTTTGTAGGTCATAGATCTGGGCTTGGAGGTGCTCGATTTTCTCTTGAAGCTTGAAGATGGTCTCCCCAATGACCTTGGCATCTAGCTTGTGGTTTTTTGTGAACTCCGTGCTCATCATCTGGTTGGCGTTGAGTCCACGCTCCACCATCCCTTGGCACTTGAAAACTTGTTGCACCATGGCTTCGAGCTTTGTCTCCATGCTTCCGGTACGCCTTGGTCCCTCCACATCGCGGATGTGCAGCACCCCCTCACGCATCTCAATGGTTTGAGGGTGTTGCAGCACCTCCGCGAGGTAGGGGTTGATAACCCTCTCGAAAAACTTGTCCTTGGAAGCGCTTGGAGACGTCATGATGCTCTAGATCTGTCAGAAAAATACCTCGAAACAAAAACAGAGGATATTTGCGTGATACGGTGGTCAAAGCCTTCAGGAAGTTACATAATGAATTTTTACCAACCAAAATATGTACCGTTCAAGAAAACGGAGTCCGGGAGGCACACGAGGTGGCCACGAGAAAGGGGGCGCGCCCAGTAAGGGTGGGAGCTCCCTCCACCCTCGTGGAGGCCTCGTGCCCTTCCCAGACTACTTATTTCTTCCTAAAATTCTTAAATATTCCAAAACAGATAAAAATTGCCATTAGAATTGTTTTGGAGTCGATTTACTTACCGTACCACATACCTATTCCTTTTCGGAGTCTGGAATGTTCTTGAAAGTGTCCCTTATGTATTCCTCCGAGGTCACTGTTTCAATAATATTAGTTTCAACATTGATAGGATTACCTGAGATATAATGTTTAATTCTTTGACCGTTCACCACCCTCGGACTTGTGCCTTCGAAGTTATTGATTTTTATGGCACCAGAACGATAGACCTCCTCGATAACGTAAGGACCTTCCCATTTAGAGAGAAGTTTTCCTGCAAAAAATCTTAAACGAGAGTTGAATAATAACACATAATCACCTACGTTAAACTCATGCTTTTGTATCCTTTTGTCATGCCAGTGTTTGATTTTTTCTTTGAATAGCTTGGCATTCTCATATGCTTGGGTTCTCCATTCATCAAGTGAGCTAATATCAAACAACCTCTTGTCACCGGCAAGTTTGAAGTCATAGTTGAGCTTTATGTTCAAGTTCTAGAGGTAAATGACATGCTTTTCCATAGACCATCTTATACAGAGACATACCCATAGGATTTTTGTATGCAGTTCTATAGGCCCATAATGCATCATCAAGTTTTTTGGACCAGTTCTTTCTAGATCTATTGACAGTCTTTTGAAAAATTAATTTGAGCTCTCTGTTGCTCAACTCTACTTGACCACAAGACTGTGGGTGATAAGGAGATGCAATTCTATGATTAACATCATACTTAGCAAGCATCTTACGGAAAGCACCATGAATAAAATGTGAACCACCATCAGTATTCCAGCTGCCGGCATTCCCCCTCTTCATGGTAAACCTTGTAAAATAAGGGAGAATAGCCATAAGTATTGAGATATAATGTGTAATAACAGCCCATAATGCAATAAATATTGATATAAAAGCATGATGCAAAACGGACATATCATCCTCCCCCAGCATGAGATCCATCCCCCACATGGCGTCCTGCTGCGCTTCGTCGAACGCCAGGACCTGCGCGGAGCGACGCCTGACCTCGTGAGGGCGCCTCTGCTCTGTAGACGAGGAAGAACGGGGTTTCACCGGTCTACTTGGTAGCGGTTGTGCGGATGGACGACAACACGGACTGGAGCTCCTCGTACCAGCCCCTGCCGCATGCCTCCAGCTTCTTCTTGAAGGTCCTAGTTTTGAGGCCTTTCAGGACCTCTACGTTGGCACGTTCAGCCTGGCCGTTTCTCCGAGGGTGTGCCACCAAAGCGTAGCATATCTGTGTTCCAAGGTTAGCACAATATGTGTTGAAGAGACTGCTGGTGAACTACGAACCATTGTCGGTGATGATGCGATTAGGCACACCAAACCGGCTCACGAGACGCTTGATGAACTTGACTGCTGGACCAGCTGGGATGGTGCGGACAGCTTTCACCTCTGCCCACTCGGTGAACTTGTCAATGGCGACATAGAGGTAGCATTAGCCCCCTGGCGCCCATGGAAACAGGCCCAAAATGTCCAGCCCCCAAACAGCGAACGGCCATGAGAGAGGAATGGTCTGCAGGCCCTGAGCTAGCTGATGAATCATCTTGGCGTGGAATTGACAGGCTTCACAAGCCTTCACCAGCTCGATTGCGTCGTCGAGTGCTGTAGGTTAATAAAACCCGCTGCGAAACGCCTTGCCGACGAGGGTTTGTGATGACGAGTGGTGCCCACAGTCTCCACCATGAATGTCTGCCAGCAACTCTTTCCCCTGCTCCCTAGAGATGCAACGTAGGGAAATATGATTCGGCCGCTTCCGGTAGAGCTCTCCGTCTTGGATGCAGTAGGTAGTGGCCTGGCATGGCACGTGTTCCGCTTCCTCCTCCTTCTCTGGCAGAGTCCCTTGCATTATGTAATCCTTGAATTCCACGGTCCAACATCCCTCCTGTGGCTCCAGCGCCAGGAGTAAGCGCGCTCCTGAGGTCGGGCCACAGGCCGGAGCTCTCGAGGTAGGTGGTTGAGGGAGCTCCTCCCGAGGTTGTGCTGTACTTGATAGTGACGATGCTGCTGAGGGCATGAAGAGTCGTTCCTCGAAGACGTCGGGCTCCTAAGGCAGCCGCCTGGACGCCCTCCTGGCGATGTCATCAGCCTCTTGATTGGTGCCGTAGGGTACATGCTGCAATTCCAATCCCCAAAACTGCTTTCCCATCCTACGGACCTCTGCAAGATACGCTTCCATGTGCTCGTCCTTCAGCTCGTACACCTTGTTGGAGAAGTTGACTAGGAGCTATGAATCACCCTTGATGATGAGGCGCTTTACCCCCAAGGCGGCTGCAGCTTTCAAGCCTTTTATCAGGCCCTTGTATTCTGCTATGTTGTTGGAGACCTTTTCTCCATGCTGGAAACAGAGCTGCACGGCGTAATAGAGCTTGTCCTGAGTGGGGGATATAAGCACTACGCCAGCCCACGTGCCATGTCACGAGAACTCTCCGTCGAAGTACATGACCCAGCCGTCCGGCCCCTCACTTCCTGGGGAAAGCGACCGATCCTCGCCCACTTAGAGCCCTGGCGCCTCTGTCCATTCTGCCACAAAATCTGCAAGTGTGGCTCCTTTGACGACCCTGGTCGTGCTGAATTCCAACTGCAACGCTTGCAACTCGATGTTGCACTCGGCGACCCTTCTAGCTGAGTTGGGGCTCCTAAGCACCCTTTCCAATGGATACGCCGAGACGACCTTGCTGGGGTGACCTTGAAAGTAGTGACATAGCTTGCGTGAGGCCACTAGTAGAGAGAGAAAGAGCTTCAGAGGCATGGGGTATCGTGCCCTTGTGTCCCACAACACCGTGCTAACAAAATACACAGGATTCTTGATGAGGGTAGGCGTGCTGGCGAGGTTCGTGCCCTCAGGAGGGTCAGGCACCTCCTGAGACAACGGAGCCCCCAACCCCTGGTCACCTGGTGCGGCCTCTTCTGCCCTGGGGGCGTCCCCCTATTGAGGCTGGTCCCCATCTGCTGCGGCCGTGGTCTTCGTGAGGTCTTCTTGGTCTTGCACTGCAGCGGTCGGGGTCGCGACCGACGCGCCCTTGACCCAGCGCTCCTCCCGGATCGCCACCAGGGCTGTGTTGGCCGAGTAGGGCGTGGCTACAAGGTAGAGTACCAATGGTTCCTGAGGGCGTGGAGCCACCATGACGGGAGGGCTGGTCAGGTGCTTCTGGAGATCTTCGAACGCCTTGTCAGCCTCTTGAGTCCATTCGAATGGACCCTTCTTCTTCATCAGCTTGAAGAAGGGCAGGGCTCGTTCCCCCAGCTTGGAGATGAAGAGTCCTAACGCGGTTACTCGCCCGATGAGCTTCTGCATTTCTCTGAGGGTCTTCGGCGGACACATGTCTTCAACTGCCTTGACCTTCTCTAGGTTAGCCTCAATACCTCTGTGGGACACGAGGAAGCCCAGGAGCTTGCCAGAAGGAACACCGAACACGGACTTCTCCGGGTTGAGCCAGAGGTCCACTTCGTGAAGGCTCGCGAAGGTTTCTTCCAGGTCATGTATTAGGGTCTTTGCCTCCCGAGACATCACCACGATGTCATCGACGTAGGCCTCGGCATTTCTTTCGAGCTGCCAGCCCAAGGCGATGTGCATCAGTCGCTAAAAGATTGCGCCCGCAATGTGCAATCTGAACGGCATGCAGGTGTAGCAATACACCCCGCACGGGGTCAGGAAGGCCGTTTTCTCCACATCTTTTACCGCCATCTTGATTTGGTGATAGCCCGAGAAGGCATCTAGGAAGCACAACAGGTCGCATTCGGTGGTGGAGTCGATGATTTGGTCTATGCGAGGCAGCGGGAACGGATCTTGAGGGCAGGCCTTGTTGAGGTTGGTGAAATTGACGCGCATGCGCTCCTTTCCTCCCTTCTTCGGCACAACAACAGGGTTGGCCAGCCATTCAGGATAGCGAACTTCGCGAATGACACCCGCAGCCTCCAACTTGCGGGTTTCTTGGACGATGAAGGCCTACTTCTCGATGGACTGTCGCCTTGCCTTCTGCTTCACGGGACGCACGTTGGGGCACACATTCAGATGATGCTCAATCACCTCTCTTGGAACCCCCGCTAGCTGATCGGGTTCCCACGCAAACACCCCCTTGTTTGTGCGCAGGAATTTCACCAGGGCCTCTTCTTGTTCAGGGTTGAGATTGGCGCCTATGGTGAAGGTGGCGCCAGAGGATCCATCTTCATTGACTGGTACTTGCTTGGCTTCGCCTTGTCTTGGGTGAACAACTGCTTCTTCTTGGCTGGCACAGCCCCTTGGCCTCGCGGGTGTCAGCGCTGGCGGGCTACGCCACTGCGGCCGCCTTGAAAGCGAGGTTAAGCGCCTGTTGAGCATCTTTTGTATCTCCAGACACGGTGAGGACACTGCTGCTCCCGGGCATCTTCATGAAGTTGTAGGCCGGGTGATTCGCCGCTATGAACTGGGCCAAGGCAGGGTAGCCAAGGATGGCGTTGTACGGGAGGCCGACGGGGGCGATTTCAAAGTCGATCAGCTCCGTGCGGAAGTTGTCGTGGGTGCCGAAGGTCATCGGGAGGCGGATCTGCCCCAGGGAGCTGGTGGAGCTTACCCCGACGCCCGAGAATGGCTTGATGGGTTGGAGTCGCTCCACCGGCATGTGGAGGAGGCTGAAGGCCTCCACCGAGAGCACGTTGAGGCCGACACCGCCGTCGATGAGGGTCCTGGTGATGGCCACCTGGCAGATGGTGGGGGTGCATAACATCGGGAGCACGCCCGAACAGGCGGTGTTGGAGGGGTGATCATCCCAGCTGAAGGTCAAGTCGGCCTTGGGTGCCACCCAGCCCGGGGGGGCTTCGCGGCGCTTGAGGGCGGCGCAGATCTGGCGGACGAACGGCTTGGCGTGGCGGCTCGAGGATGGCGCCTGCGAGCCGCCCAGGAGAGCTGCGACGATTGGGGGCGCCGGCGCAGCATAATGGGCGGGGAAGATGCTGCACAACTCCTCCCAGGAGGCCACCGAAGCCGCTGGTAGGTGGAGCAGCCACATGCGCGGGACGCCAGTGAGGGCCATGGGCAGCCAGTTAGCCATGACCCTGTCGTCGCCCCCAGCCATGAGGACGGCCTCCTCACACTCTAGCAGGAAAGCTAGTGGATCGGCCGTACCGTCGTAGCACGGCGGCATGTCTGGCTTGAACTTGTTCAGCCACTTCACTAGTCGCAAGGCGGGTGCCAGGGCTCGGAGCCCCCTGGTCCCCGCGCCGGCGTCGACAGCCATAGCAGGTGGCGCATTGTCTGCCATGGGGGCGGAGTGCGGTGCTGATGGAGAACGGGTCGACGGAAGGGAGAGCTTCGGCGCACCCCTACCTGGCGCGCCAAATGTCGGATGCGGGGTTCCGGAAAAACCTTAAGGTTCGAACTTTGGGGTGCGTGCAAAGATCTTCCCCCTACCGATCCACGTACGAACACCTCGTTGAGACTGTAAGCTAAACGATGAACAGCACAAGGGACACAAGATTTATACTGGTTCAGGCCACCGTTGTGGTGTAACACCCTACTCCAGTGTGTGGTGTGGTGGATTGCCTCAGGGGCTGAAGATGAATAGTACAAGGGGAAGAACAGCCTCACGAGGGTGTTCTTTGGCTGGTGCGGAGAACTACTTGGGTGAGTTCAATCGCCTCTCCCTCTGATCCTCCCCTCTACTGTGGTGGCTATCCCTATTTATAGAGGCCCTAGTCCTCTCCCCAAATATTTAGCGAGAAGGGCGTCAATAACGGCCATTTTGAAGGGGAATATCTAGTACAAGTTATCCTGACTAAAGTTGGTCTTCGGCTGCCAAAGGCACTGGCGATGACGTTGTCTTGGGCTCCACGGTGACCTCCATGCTTCCGCTCTGCTGGTCTTGGTCTCGTTGCACCGAAATGGTAACGTTTGCCTAATGCCTCGGTATTCCGTGCCTGTGCTTGCCCCCTTTGCACCAAAGAGGAAACAAGGACACTGCGCAGGCCGGCGCCTGCCTGGCTCCCGCTTGGTCTCGGTCGTCATGGCTTGTGTTACGAGCACCTCTTGAGGTACCCTTGCGTTGATCTCTCCGCCTACTCGCGAGCCTGCCTAGTGAGGCCGCTCCTGAGGAAGCCTTGCATCATCCACCCCGCGAGGCTTTGCCCCTCGCGAGGGTCTTGACCTTGAGTTGATGAAGATGGGTCGTACTGGACCACCACTTGAGCCACGCCGCAGGCCGTAGGCAGACAAATCTGGGGACCCCCGTTCCCAGAACGCCGACAATCACCTGCACACACTTACCATCACGGACCTCACACGATCATGTCAGGATCCAATCAAGCTTAATATTAACAATACCGTAGTAATCATTTATGACCACAAGGAGCTTGACCGTTACCCTTGACTTTCGCATAACATCCTAAATATCCAACGAGTTGGTATTCACGGTACCGCAGTGATCCTTTCTCGATCACATAAATATCAACCAACATCTTTCATCATCGAACCGGGGTTGTTATTAAGAAAATCATTATTATTACTGTTGACCCATAGTGTGACCGACACGAACTGGGCCCATATCCGCGGGCACGGCTATCAATAGATTTAACACACAGACACCCACACTCTGCAGAGGTAGCGCACTGTACCCACACCATGAAACCCATGGCCTCTCACTCCCATTCGGGTGGACCAACGGCGTTCCGACAAGTCCTATCTATTGCCACGGCACTCTCCCAGCCACTCCGACCAACACCCCTTTTGGGTTCAGTCCTGGGTGGCCCATGCCTACCATAGGTCTTACGGCCACCGTCGTGGCAAAAACGGTCCCACACGAGGACAAAGCATGCAAACAACTCGGGCTCACAAGGCTTATGTCGTCCTACCTGGCCAAGGTAGCGCCCACACATAACCTTCCCTACGTTGGAGGCACCAGCGAGAGGCATGACAATAGACCCGTTAGGGCCTTTCCCATACACAAGGAAAATGTGGTTGCACTGGTCAGCTCGATCTGGTGGCACCATGACTCAGCCAACAGTTGTTCAAGTTCAATTTAATCCGGTAAAACTTGAATGCAATATGCTGAGCCATGATAAAATAACATGGTGCAACTATAATGCATGAACATGATATCAACATGAGCATGAGGGTGCAACATAATCAACGAGCATAATAACAACATCTAATCATTTAACTAGATGAGCATGGCATACTAACGAGCATGAATATCACAACTAGAACACTACTCATAGCATGACATCAACACTAGCATCAATAATAAATATCATGCAAACGATAAGCCTAGCATGCAAATATTTAACCAACTCGGTGCAAAATAACATGCATAATAACGGTACTTGGAACAGACGATAGTCATGCACCGAAGACCATCACGAACATGTATTAGTACCAAGCATGGCCAATGTTAAAGTAGTACTAGCATGAAGAACATAATAACAGAGTGCAAGAAAAACAAAGCATGACGGTAAACACCGATCAATAAGCATAACCGAAATACCGACAATAGCAGCAAAGCAAACAAACAGTTATTTAAGATTCAAGTTGAAAACCAATGCTTCTGCATGGCTATCATGCAAATGGTGGTTGTGGCTTGCCTGGGGATGAAGAAGGCTCCGGGGAGAAGTGCGGAACGACCGCGGAAAGAATCGTCGGAAAGGGTTCACGCTCGGAGGGGGCTGATTGGGGCCAAGGGCAAAATTCTCATTTTAAAAATGTTGAAACATAGTGAAAATGGTGGGAACAAAACGGGCTTGGTGAGACGAAGACGTGGGCGTTGGATTCACCTAAATCGGAGTTACGGTTGCGGAGATATGAGGGTTGGAACTTCAGGGACTTTTCTTCAAAAAGAATATTCACAGACAGGTCCCTGAGTGGATAAGGCAGAGGCGTAAATTAGAAATATGCTTTCAAAAAGGGAAAACGCATTCGTGTGAATACGCTTCCACTTATCCATGTCAGCGTGGACGGGTCAACACGGGGCCGGCGGCTGGTTCACTCACGCGCGGGGACCGCGGCCAGCTGGAAGGGAGGGGCGTGGGCGTCGTCTTCCTCCTCGCTCCTACCCACGAGGCAGAGACAGGGAGTGGCTCCGGCGACGAGCTCCGGTGACACAGGCCACCTCCGGCGATGCTCCGGCCACCGGAGAGCTCGGGGCGACAAGGCGCATCCATCCCGCGGTGGCGCAGTCCTCGGGGAGGGCGGGATTGAGAGCAGCTTTGACCGCGGCGGCAGAGGGCAACGACGGCGGCCAAAGTTGGGGATGCATGGCCATGGTAGTCCCGACGACAAACTAAGGGGTTGGGGCGGGTCGTGGTGGTCCGGGGAGTGCTATGGTAGTGACAGAAAGTAGGGGAAGGCTCGTCTTCGACCAAATTTAAGAGGTCAGAGGAGACGGCCATGGCGGCGATGTCGAGCACCGAGGGCTTCTCGAGCTTGGGCAAGGAGTGGGACGGGGCTAAAGGAGGTCCAAGAGGCGAGTGGTGAAGAGAAATGGCCTCAGGGTGGCTTTATATAGCCGGGCGAGTCGGTTTGAGCTCGCTTGCCACCGCGGACACGTGTCCTACGCCGCGGACGCGTGTCCTGTGCCGCGGACGCGTGTGCTCACACATGAGCTCGAGGAAGACGACGGGGAGGGAATAGACGAGCGCCAGGGGTCACGGAGACAAGCGGAGCTCGAGGACAAGGGAGGAAGAAGCCAACAGAGGAGAAGACGACGGTCGGCTACAACACGCGCACAGTGCGGCGAGTGGGACGGCTCACCGGGGAAGAAGACAAAGGGGGAAAGTGCTCCAGAGGGACGGCGACGACGCGGGAAACACGCTAGTCATGGGCAGATGGTGAGGGGACGAGTGCACAGACGGGGAGGAGAGACAGAGGAGCAAGAGCGCGCTGATGGCATGCCAGGACGATGGTCACCACTGTGACCGGCAAAGAGGGAACGCGAGAGGCAGGGAAATGTTGTCTAGCGTTTTATCCTTCCATAAGAGGGGCCGAGGGAAGTGATGGATCAAATAAATGAGCTCTGGATCGATGGGATTACTCCTGTGAAGATTGTTGTATCAATTTTCGATCAGTGCTGCTGATCAATAGGAAGGAGCTTAGAGCCAAATGGGTTGTCTGGGAGGTTTAGATTAGGAAGGACTACGGTTCTAGAAAAGTTGAGGTGATTTCGACCATTAATTAATATAGTTGCTTTACAACTAAGTAATCTGGTCCAGAATGAAGATCATGATGGTGCACTCAAATGGAGAAGCTACTTAAGCTAAAATTGGGCAAGGCAGAGTTATTTGATCATATGAAGATGCTGAAAAAGGTTTCACACCATTTCGATAAACCAAAATGGTACTTCCTTCACAAACATCCCCACTAACCAGATACTTGCAGAAATTCTAGAGGGAAAATGGCTAAATGGATTGAGCCACAACTTGGTGGAGGGAGTTTATATGGATAGGAGAAGGCCTAGAAACATTTACAGCCATAGTGAAGCAAGATAAAATATACTCCCTCAGTAAAGAAATATAAGAGCGTTTAGATCACTAAAATAGTGAGCTAAACACTCTTATATTTCTTTACGGAGGAAGTACTTGCTTCACAAACTGAAATTTTGGACATAATCAAAGATTTGAAGCTGTGCTCACATGGACGCATTACATGAGCTCAACTTTGGTGGAGGGCTATGATTTCAAGATATGAAGAATCATGCAAAAGTGCAACTCATTTGGATATGCCTAACTTGTACCTCCTTCACAAAGTTTCTTTCTAGACAGAAACTTTGGAAAATCATAATTAAATGACTACTAGGCAAATGAGGTTGCATTTTGGCATGTGGCAATGACACGGACAAGAAAAGATGTCCAAGGAGTTTGAGGTTAATTGGGAAAAGGAAAATAGCACTTGCTTCACAAAGTGCCATTTAGGGCAGAATGGGAAAAGAATTATTGGAGGTATATTTTTTGAACATGGCAAAGAAAAGTTTTGCCATATTTGATGAAGATAGGACCCAAAAAATTTATGAGAATTATTTGGGAATTTTAGGAGTGATGGAAATATAGGTTGCTTCACAACATAGGGCAGACAGGGTTATTCCTTTAATAGAAAAAGGAATATTCCCTAGCAAAAGAATTTTGGGATTGGACTACGATGGAAATGATATGATCTAGGGAAGGGTTTGAGGATGACAAGCCACTCTAGAAACAAAGAAGAGGGCATCTTCTTCAATTTCCAGACCACAAAGCCATGGAAAAAGAAAACTCACGAAAAATCTCAGAAAAATCAAATGAAAAAGAAAGGGCCAAAATTCAGGCTGTTACAAACCTTACCCCCTTAAAGAAATCTCATCCTCGAGATTCGGTTGCTCAGGGAACAAGTCTGAATATATCTGAACTTAAGGAAACCGTTTCCAACTCGGGTATCCGTTTCCCCTTATTGTTTTTCCCACTAAATTTCATTTGACTGGCTGACTGTCTCTGAGGTTGTATCCACATTCTGACAAATCTTACCTCGCTTGCTCAGTCTTATACTGGCTCCAATTAGTTTCATATCTGCTGACTTAGCTGACTGTGATAGCTCATCATGACTGCAATATATGCCTGTCTCACAAATCCGAGAGTGATTTCCAATTGATCCAACACTGACAATCTTCCATGAATTGGTGACCAGATTTTTCCTGATGAACACCCAAGCTCTGACTCCTTGCATTGGGTTCCTCCATTAAATCCAGGTCCTTTGGCTTCCAAACAATGAGTTGAGGCATAACCGCTTTCCTGGCAGATTCTGACTTATCGGAGGAATTTCTACATCATGCTGACTGGCTCCACTGTCTTGAGTCTCAGATTCATTCCAAATATTTGACTGTCGCTTGTCCTGACCAGCACAAAGGTGTATGGCCTTATATGATAGTATCCGCAGACTTGACTGACTGTGAATCTCGTGAACGATTTTTGTCTAGGACAGGCTATCTGTTGAGGCTTCACATAAGTGAGGGCACATGCTTCCAGACTGTTATTCACCATCCAAAACCGAGCAGACCCTTTAGGTGAATATCCATGGTGATCCATACTGACTCAGACAATTTTCAGTCTTGCTCCTTCATTACTGCTTGTCTTGTCTGGATCCTTGGCTGAAGCAGCTGGGTCATATTGTTTCTCTGGGTGACCATCGGTTCTGTCAGGTGCAATATTCTGACAAGCATACTCTTATCCGCATCTTCTGACATGGTAATCCATTAAATGGAAAGTTCAACACTTCTCAAGTTCTGACCATAGGAAAATGATCATTCGAACCCTTGTAAGAAATTGGCAAATAACTCAGTAGCCACCAGAATGGTCTTTCCAACTCAGATCTGGGACATTAGTGAAATAACTCAACCACAGCTCAAGTCAGTTGAAAAGCAGCTCAGAGCATGAGACCGTGTCGATAAGAAGAAAGTGGCAGCTCCCTAAAATAGCCAAAAGTAGCTATAGGGCTACTATCACAAAAAGAAACTCAACAGTTGTACGAGACGGTCGGAAAGCAGCTCAGGACTCATGACAGTCATTGAAGAGAGAAATAAAAATCGGCATCCACCTCGGATAGCTATAAACAGCTCAGATCATAGCCATGGTGCCGTCACTGGAGAAAAGGAGACAAGGGCTCATCAAGATCATCTTCTAGGTTCATCGATACTTGTACAGAGCTCAGTGTTGTCGCCAATCCTCATAGTCCTTTGTCACACTGAGGTGTATATTTGGCTTCCTTCACATATATATGAGAATTTGATTCCCGAGGCAGACTTGTGTTCTGACTGATTCTGGCATCTGACCAACTGTTGCGGATCTGATTCTGCCATCTGCTGTCAATTCACATTGTACTTTCTTGCACCAGTGCCGGACTGAGTACGATTGGATGGATTGTGCTGAAAACCATCGAGAGTATCTTGTTGAGGAAGACCATACTTTGCGCTGAAACATGAATTTCTGGACCATCCTCCTTTTTGAGTATGTGGCACATCCTTGCTTTCTTCCAGGCATATCATGTTTCGAAATCATCCTCCACGAAGTATCAAACCATGTATCTGAACCATACCTTTGACTGAAATTGCACTGTTGGTCTTGCACATAGCTTATCTTCTTGCTGATCTGATCATTACTGCCATGAAGAGTGCACACTGAGCCAAACTTGATTATCCGTATCACGATCGGATATCCCCAGATCTCAATGCAGTCGGCTGAGAATTCCATACTGATGCAAACTTGATACTGACAGTCCATCCAGGATTACTTTTGCATTTAGACAAGATATTCCAAATTTCACTGTTGTCTGCTGATAATTCCATTCTGTTTAGCTGAGCTTCAAATATATGCATTCCTTGCTGACTCTTCAGGTCCGGTGTTGGTTGACGAGCAACTTTAATAATGGGAAAATTTTAACACCGAAGGCCCAAAGAAAGAAACAAAAGAAACAACGAAAACCAAAAGCACACAAGCACACACATAATATAAAGCAATCAACACATATTACTGCTACTCATAGAATAATATGCATGCATACCTAAGCACACAAATCTCGCGAAAACTCTGGTATTGTGGTCTATTATGCTGTGATGGTGTGCACTAAAGTGAATTCATGTGTGGAAGGAGTTAGTGTAACCAAGGCTACACCAAGCGTTGGCTGAACACCGGTTGGATCTGGATAGGTATGGAGGCGAGGACGGTCTTGGTGATCAAGTAGCAAGACACCAGGTCACGACTACATCATCATCAAGCGTACGAAAGGGAACCGTACACGTCCAAAAGGATGAGATGACACGGCAATATAGGGGAGGAAAAACAAGGCTTGATGGCATTGCCCTTTTCCGATAACAAGTATCAGTGAGGGTGGCTAAAGGGACGAGATGGATGGCACGATTCAGGATAGAGACGAGTCTATCACCGAAATGATATGGGTGAGTGGCGGAAAGATATCGATGATACCTGAGCAAAACTCCCGCAAATATGGTGTCTGGAACACTTGCACCAGGGCATCACTCTGCTGTGACAGAGAAGATGCCGAACACAAAAGAGCAGGCATGCTAAGAAGGAGGGCATAGGTAGTGGATCAAAATCGATGCCACCTACACTCACAAGATTAATCGTTAGCGACAAGATAATATTCTATATGCATGATATGCAACAAACAAATGCAACAATCAAGTGCAACAAACCACTAGGGCTCTATACTACCGCATTCTAACGTTTGCGCAGGCTAGGGCATCCTACAGCCAGACCTGCTCTGATACCAAGCCTGTGGCACCTCGGCTCATAGAAACCGGAACGCCCCGTATTCCATCCTAGAGATCGAGGAGAAGTCTTCTGGAATACGGCATTGCTTACAATAGAAAAACTTAGCTCTTTATAGCAACCTATGTGGGTACAAGGGGTTTACATTGGTAGCGAAAAAGCGACGATGGTGGTGAACTCCACTCCATAGGGACTCTGGCTGGAACGCTTATCCTAGCGTGCAAACAAGGGATCCACGGCAAACAAGCAATCAAATCTGGCATGACCTGCAAAAAGGCATGACACGCCAGGTTAGTACATTGAATGTACTTGCAAGCTCACAGCAACCAAAGCAATCAAGACAAACAATAGCATGGTAATTACAAGTTAACAAGGATTATCATGATACTATCAGGTCAACATGGCATGGATAACATGATACATCTAGAAAAACTACAAGCATGGCATAAACATATGAACATGGTGAGTCTAGCATGCAACATGATGACACTATGATGCACCAACTTACTCTACTTGGGTTACATCGTAACCATCACCTGCACACACTTACCATCACGGACCTCACACGATCATCTCAAGATCCAATCAAGCTTAGTATTAACAATATCGTAGTAATCGTTTATGACCACAAGGAGCTTGACCGTTACTGTCGGTGTCAAAACCGACGGTTCTCTGGTAGTTGGTCCCGATCTGTGCGTCTTAGGCTAATGGTAACGGGAGGCAAGGGACACAATGTTTTCCCAGGTTCGGGCCCTCTCGATGGAGGTAAAACCCTACTTCCTGCTTGATTTATATTGATGATATGAGTAGTACAAGAGTTGATCTACCACAAGATCGTAGAGGCTAAACCCTAGAAGCTAGCCTATGATGATTATGATTGTGATCGTCCCCAAGGACTAAACTTTCCAGTTTATATAGACACCGGAGAGGGCTAGGATTTACATGGAGTCGGTTACAAGGAAGGAAATATAATATCCAGATCGCCAAGCTTGTCTTCCACGCAAAGGAGAGTCCCATCCGAACATGGGACGAAGTCTTGAGTCTTGTATCTTCACGCTCCAATAGTCCGGACGAAGCATATAGTCCGGCTGTCTGGATACCCCCTAATCCAGGACTCCCTCAGTAGCCCCTGAACCAGTCTTCAATGACGATGTGTCCGGCGCGCAGTTTTGTCTTCGGCATTGCAAGGTGGGTTCCATCTCCGAATACTCCAAAGTAATTATCGAACATTTAGACTGTATCCGGATCCGCAAGATGATCTTCACATACCACCGTAGAGAGAATGATATTTCACAAATGTAATCTGCTGACAACTTTTTTAGACAACATGGCATGTTATTACGGTCAGGTCATTATTCGAACCGTTTTCCCACAACCAGCCACAGCGCATATTGCGAGGCGGTTTCCTTGACACGTCTTGTCAAAGCAGAGATCGTGTCCCCTTATCACGGGATTCTCATCAATACGGGTATGGGTAATCCCACCGCGCCATCAACCGCGGCGCTTGGGAAGTAAGCGATTCTCAATGGGCAAGTGGGGAGGCGCACCACTTTCGTCGCCTCTATAAAGGGATAAGGTTCCCCATTCTCACCCACGCCTTCTTCCTTCTTTGCTTATCCATCCTTGCCTCCTCGAGCTCCAGCGCCCTAGTCCACGCCTTCTCTACACAGCCAAACATGTCCGGAGCAGGAGGCAAGTGGGTGGCCTCCACCATGAAGGAGGGGCATATTGCAAAGCTCTGGGCGGCCGCATACTTGGCCGCAGACATAGCGCACCGGCTACCGGACGAAGGGCAGATCATTCCAACTTCGGAACCCCACGAGAGGGTCGTGTTTCTCGCCCACTTCGTTCATGGGCTGGGGTTTCCACTCATCCCTTCGTCCGCGGGCTCATGCTCTATTACGGGCTAGATTTCCATGATCTAGCCCCAAATTTCGTCCTTAACATCTCGGCATTTATCGTCGTGTGCGAGGCCTTCCTCCGCATCAAGCCTCACTTTGGCTTGTGGCTACGGATCTTCTGCGTGAAGCCGAAGATCGTGAGCAGCCAGCAAGCGGAGTGCGGAGGGGCCATGGTGGGCAAGATGCCTAACGTCACCTAGCTTGACGGCTCCTTCGCAGAGACAGTGAAAGGGTGGAAATCGGGGTAGTTCTACATCACCGAGCCGCGTGACGCCAACTGGGCAGCGGCCCCCGAATTCCGATCCGGAACCCCATGCGGCTCACCTCCTGGGAAAGGAAGGGCCTGGCCTGAAGCGAACCTACAGAGCTGACCGGACTCCAGAACTGCATCAAGAATATGAAGGACAAGAACATCAAGCTTGTCGACGTGGTCCAGGTCATGCTTTTCCGCCGGATTCTTCCGTGCCAAAGACGGGTATTTAATCTGTGGGAGTTCGTCCCGGCCGAACACCAGACGCTTCAAAAGCTCTATGGCATGACGCTCAAAGACGCATGGAAGGCGATGTTCAAGGCCTCCGAAGTACCTCCTCCCACATCCGAGGACCGTGGACTTCATGCCGCGTGCCCCCCCCTCCCCGTCCGGTGAGTTTTCTGACTACCACTGGATTCAGTTTTTCCCAATATATTCATGGGGGAGTCTTAAGTCATTGTGTATATTTCACCAGGATTATGTGGAGATAGCGGAGCGGATTGACTGTCTAGCTCCGCTGCCACAAGGTCCAGCCGATGCTCTCCTGACGGAGATGCTAGTCCCGGCGCCCTACAAGGCGCCGGAAAAGAAGGTCCCGGGGACCATGAAGGGTCTCCGGCGTAAGGTCGTACCGGACTCCTCGTCCGAAGACGATGAGGCACACTCCTCCCCTGAAGGGGAGGAAGAAGAGGAAAGGGCTGCCCCATCCGGAGAGGATGGGGGGCCTAAGAAGGCGGACCAGGGGGCCGGGAAAGGCCCCCGACGCAAGGCCGTCATACCCTCCTCGTCCGAAGATGACGAGGCAGATTCCTCCCGCGGAGGCAGGGGGAAACACGAAGAAATTCTGCCTCCCCGCACTGGGGAGGAGAAGAAGAGGAAAGCCGCCCTGGAGGGGGAGGCTAGGACGTCCAAGAAGGGAAAGGCGTCCCTTCCGGACTACTCCACCACGGACGCCTATAGCGAGGAGGGGTGGCTGCCCAGGGGAAGCCCCTAGCACGATCGTAAGTATCCGCACTCTGTTGTACTTTAGTGCGACTTTGCTTCATAGTCTTGTTATAACGCCGAACATATATGCAGTCCGTCTAGGCTCCATCCCGAGGTATCGTCTTCGGATGGGTCCTTGAGTGATTCAGCGATGAACTCGCTCCTGACGGCCACTACTCCTCGTCCTGCGTATGACATGGAGGTGTTGTCCCGAAGGCTCTCGGAGTAGGGGGAGGTGACTCTAGAGACACCCCAAGGCGGAATTCCAGACGCCGGGCACAAGGGGTACAAGATCCCGGCGGATCGTGCCGATGAGAGCCGCAACAAGTCAGGCTCTCAGTCAGATACTATGCCGGAACCTTTGATGGTTTCGGATTCGGGCAGGCGGCCCCTCGCTAGGGAGGGCGAGCCGTCCGTGCAGATGACTTCCATTATGCCAGAGGCGTCGGATAGTCTGCTGGAAGCACTCCGCGACCCTTCCATGGTTGAAGATCACCGTACTCTTATGAGTGCGGTGATTCAGAAGGTTTTGTCCGCCAAGAGCAGACTAACCGAAGCCTGCACTAGCCTCCTGACAGGCTTTGAGGTAAGTAATAAAAATCTGTGAAATTACCACCCGATAGGTAGTAGCCCCTGATACTCTGTTTCGTGTTCGGAAAGAAAAGCCAAACGGAGGTTCAATTATAATTCGCAGGAGTCTAATAGTAGATGTGCATGTGAATAATCAGGTTGTGCTGCTTGCCACTGCTGTCCGCATAGCCGAGGTTGCCGGACTAAGATGGGACCTGGAGCAGGCGCAGGGAGAGCTCGGCCTCATGAAGAGGCAGCTCAAAGAGAACAAAGGTGAGTGATACCCCGTTCGCATATAATAAAGGATAGACAAAATTGGTTATTCTAACGATGAAGCGTCGTGACTTTGCAACAGGGGCCACCACCGAAGTGGTGTCTCTGAAGAAAGCGCTCTCCGAGGCCGAAGACAAGGCGGCTTTGGAGTGCAAGGAGCGCGAGAAGCAAGATGCTAGAGTGGGCGAGGTACAGCAAGAGCTCCAGGAGCTCGTCAAGAATTCGAGTCCTTGGAGCATGATCTTAAGATGAAAGAGACTGAGCTTGCGAAGGCCCCTGCGAGTGTGAAAGTTGCCAAGGCCGAAGCCGAAAAGGCACAGCATGAAATCTGGGCAGCCAAGAAGATAGCGGCGGGTAAGACATTCTTTATGCAAAGCAAGCATGTGGAGGAGGCATTTCTTTTACTTACCCAAATTCGGAGCTCTCCAGGGGCATTCGCAGATCTGCCATGCAGCGTATCAGATGCCGCGGAGTTCTACCGTGCCGAGGAGGGGGGCTCACCGGAGAAGCTGTTCTGGTCCCAGTATGCTGTAGCCGAACACCCAATGCCTCTGAGTGACCAACTGAAGGAGTTGGTTGAACTCCACAGGGCGGCCGAAGTGGCTATGAAAGATTTCATAGTCCGGATGTGGCCTGGTGAGCCCCTACCCACGAGCTACATCAGCCTGATAAAGCGGATGGTAAATGCCTGTCCGTGGCTTGAAGTTATCAAGCGATCTGTTTGCATTGAGGGTGCCCGCCGGGCCTTTGCCCATGCGAAGGTGCATTGGGGCAAGCTGGATGCGGAGAAGCTGGTGAAGGTCAGGTCGCGGGAGGCAAGGCGCATCACTGTCCCAAAAAATATTATGATGGCGTGATGAAAGGCGCTCGTCTTGTGGCCGATGAATGTACCAAGGAGACGATCCTCGAGTAAATGTGCTTTTGTCATTGTTGTAATATAAAGATGAAGTTACTTGCGCTATATAGTGCTTTTTGATTTAAAATATTACCTTCTGTGCGGCTGTTTATAGGATTCTGAAAGTAGGCCAGTCATCGGCTTCCGCCCCCATGTAACTAGTATCGGGGTGTTTCTAGAAAAACCTGAACACTCTTTATCCAAATGTTTGGTCCCTTAAGGAGGTGTCTAGCGAAGCGAACAAGGCAATTGGACTATGCGGCTTTATAACTTTCACTTAGCCATAGAAGTCTATAATTTTAAATTTCGGCGAAGCCCCTAGAATTCGGAAAGCCGAATTGGGGCGCTATACACGCCTAAATTAGACGAAATCGATTCCTCGCCTGAAGCAGAAAAAATCTTTAAGGATTTTAAGACCTCTTGAACAGCGACCAGCTCTCGCCGCACGATGCCTGTCAGTTTTCGGCTTTGTCTACTGAGGTGCTCGTCCGAAAGAACCGGGACACAATCGCAGTAGTTCTCCCTGCGCTACCTTAGCCGATATAATGGAACGTAAGGTACCAAAACAAGGGAGCCGGGCAAACCCAACTATTGACCCAAGACATGATTGGGAGCTGATGCATATAGTGCTATAAGTTTGGGGTGTCACACTGTTGAAAGTGTTCAGACTTGTCTTGCCGTATTATGGGGCGTCGTAAGAATCCCCTGGCAAACTGAACGTACCAAGGTGTACGGATGCAATATTAAATAAGCATTTATAGGAAAAATGTGCAAATAGGAATAATAAGCTGACGCTATATATTATCTCCCATTGATGAATAATACATTTAAGCGTATGTTTACAATGAGTGCGTTTAAGCAGAAGTAAATCGGACTATTTAACATGTCCTATCCAAGGGGGGGCTGCATTTAGGTATGTAAAACAGGTATAACGATTGTGAACAGATTCCACCTGGGGTATTTCCTTTGTGCGCAAAGCCTGTTGCCTCCTTGGTTTTCTCTTCTATGTAAGTCCGACAATCCGGCTCTTCTGAAGAGGTTACCCTAAAGCAGTGTCCTGAAAGATAAGGGGGGGGGGGTTATTAAAGTATGTTGCAGTTATACCGCACTGTTGACTGAGTCACTGTAGCGTCTCCACCTATGCCCATGGTATTTTGAGTGTGTAATTGTGTACGCGTGGCACTAATGCTGCTTTGATAGGGCTTGAGCAGAGGCCGGATTGCTAGTCGCGCTCTTGGCTTGCCTGGCGATCCTGTTGTGGGGTGCTCCGGACTCGCTTGACGATGTTCAAGGTCGTCGTTGCCAGATTGGTGGTTTGTCGGAGAAGGCCGCATTGTACTTCTGCCGCGAGGGCTGCAGTATGTTCTTCTGTACGGAGAGAGCGGTCCATGTTTCCGCTGACTGTTATGACCCCGCGCGGTCCTGGCATCTTGAGCTTGAGGTATGCATAGTGTGGTACCGCATTGAATCTAGTGAATGCGGTTCGTCCAAGCAGTGCGTGGTAACCACTACGAAAAGGGACGATATCGAAGATTAACTCTTCGCTTTGGAAGTTATCCGAAGATCCGAAGACCACTTCCAATGTTATAGAGCCCATGCAATGGGCCTCTACTCCTGGAATTACACCTTTAAAGGTGGTTTTGGTGGGCTTGATCTTTGAAGGGTTGATGCCCATTTTGCACACTGTGTCCTGATAAAGTAGGTTCAGGCTGCTGCCGCCGTCCATAAGGACTCGCATGAGGTGGAATCCATCGATGATTGGGTCTAGGACCAATGTGGCTGAACCGCCGTGACGGATTCTGGTAGGGTGATCCCTATGATCAAAGGTGATCGGACAGGCTAACCATGGGTTGAACTTTGGGGCGACTGGCTCCATCGCATAGACGTCCCGTAGTGCTCGCTTCTGTTCCCGTTTGGGAATGTTGGTGGCGTAGATCATGTTGACAGTTTTCACCTGGGGAGGAAATTTCTTCTGTCCCCCCGTGTTTGGACGCCGGGGCTCTTCGTCATCTTCACTGTGCATCCCCTTGTCCTTGTTTTCGGTGTTAATTTTACTGGCCTGTTTGAACACCCAGCAGTCTCTATTATTGTGGTTTGCTGGTTTGTCCGGGGTGCCATGAATTTGGCACGAGCGTTCCAGTATGTGGTCCAGACTGGACGGTCCCTGATTGTTTCTTTTCAACGCCTTTTTCCGCTGACCGGATTTGGATCCGCTGAATCCGGTGTTGACTGCCGTGTCTTCAGCGTTGTCGCCATTGTTCCATCTCTTATGTCTATTGCGCCGTGGCTTGCCGTTATTGTTACGGACATCCGAGGTGCCGGAATGTGGCGTGGTGCTACTATGATCCAACCACCTGTCCTCGCCCATGCAAAAGCAGGTCATTAGTGTCGTGAGTGCTGCCATGGACTTGGGTTTTTCCTGGCCGAGGTGTCGGGCGATCCACTCGTCACGGATATTATGCTTAAAGGCCGCCAGGGCTTCGGCGTTCGGACAATCGACTATTTCGTTCTTTTTAGTTAGGAACCGAGTCCAGAATTTCCTGGCTGACTCTCCGGGCTGTTGAGTAACGTGGCTCAAGTCATCGGCGTCTGGTGGTCACACGTATGTGCCGTGGAAGTTGTCGAGGAACGCATCTTCCAGGTTTTCCCAACTTCCAATGGAATTTGCCGGCAGACTGTTTAGCCAATGCCAGGAAAGTCCATTGAGCTTAAGGGGAAGATACTTGATGGAGTGTAGATCGTCTCCGCGGGCCATGTGAATGTGGACAAGGAAATCTTCGATCCATACTGCGGGGTCTGTTGTGCCATCGTATGATTTGATGTTTACGGGTTTGAACCCTTCTGGGAATTCATGATCCATCACTTCGTCAGTGAAGTAGAGGGGGTGTGCGGCGCCTCTGTGCCGGGCTATGTGGTTACGCAGTTCGAATGGGTCTGGGTGGCTGTGTTCGGCTCGGCCGGACTTGTTGATAATGTATCCGGCATGACGGTCATCGTCGCATGTTGGGGCGCGCCCCTGCGATCCATAGATCGATCTTGGCCGTCCTGCTTTGTTTTCCAGTATATCTTGCAGGTCTTGCCTATTGCCCTGGGCCGTAGTGTATTGGCGTGGGGGTGCGGGCTGGTATTCGGGCTGATATGCCGTTTTATCCCGGCCACGAGGTGGCCGGTAGCCGTGTGGCACTCGAGTTCGTATTCCTCAACTGTCAGGACTTCAGTCCATCTGTCTGTGAGTAGGTCTTGATCAGCTTGGAGCTGCTACTACTTCTTTTTCAGGCTCCTCGTAGTGGCCATGAGCCGGCGCTTAAAGCGCTCCTGCTCCACGGGGTCCTCAGGTACGCCGAACTCGTCGTCGCCGAGGCTAATCTCGTCTTAGGAGGGGGCATGTAATGTCCTCCTCCGGATATCCGTCCGTCGCCTGTTCGTCTGGGCTGACTTGCCCGTCTTCCTGCTCGGCCTGCTCGAAGGCGGGCTGATCAGGGTTGTATTCATCTTCGGCAGCATCCGGATTGTTTTCGTCTGCTATGCCGGTATTGCTATGGCGGGGCTTGGAGTGGCGCCGACGATGCCCATGCTTTGCTTTCTTCCCTGAGGGGTTATCCTCCATTGCCTCATCAGCATTGGTTTCTTTCGGAGTGTCCACCATATATATATCATATGAGGAGGTGGCTGTCCACCGCCCCGTCAGCGAAGGTTCCTGTTCTTCTCCTGCATCGTCGTCCATACCGTCGATGTCTTCGGAGTCGAAGTCAAGCACGTCCGTTAAGTCATCGACCGTGGCAATGAAGTGGGTGGTGGGTGGGCAACGAATTCCTTCGTCGCCTGCTTCCCACTCGAGTCGGACATAGTTTGGCCAAGAGTCTCCTAACAAAGAGAGAGACTTTAACGAGTTCAGCAAATCGCCAAAGGGCGAGTGCTGGAAGATATCCGCGGCGGTGAACTCCATTACAGGAGCCCATCCAGGTTCGGCGGGCTCAGGAGCACGCGGACTGGAACCTACTGCCGGATACGAGTCCGGTGGTCCAGTGTCACATGCTTATTTAGGCGTGAGGCCTGTGTTTGGCTCTAACGCCGATGAGTGTGTGACTTGCAGGACGGGGTCCATCCACCCGTCCTTGGGTAACGCAATCTGCTCTGGATTTAGGTCCGGGGCTTCTGCGGGGGTGATATCCCGAGCATTGTCCGACAGCAGGTCTAAGTCATGCTCATCGTGACTGTCCGGCGCTCCTAGCACAGGCCCAAATCCATTGAAGATCAAGTCTCCGCGGGATATCCGCCGTGTAGTTCAAGTTTCCGAACCTGACCTAGTGGCCAGGGGCGTAGCTATCGATCTGCTCCAGTTGGCCAAGCGAATTTGCCCGCAGCATGAAGCCGCCGAACACGAAGATCTGTAAGGGGAGAAAAGTCTCACCCTGGACCGTGTTGTTGATGATTGAAGGAGCCATCATGCCTTGGAGCGATGACACAGAGGAACTCTCAATGAAAGCACCAATGTCAGTGTCAAAACCGGCGGATCTCGGGTAGGGGGTCCCGATCTATGCGTCTTAGGCTAATGGTAACAGGAGGCAAGGGACACATTGTTTACCTAGGTTCGGGCCCTCTCGACGGAGGTAAAACCCTACTTCTTGCTTGATTGATATTGATGATATGAGTAGTACAAGATTTGATCTACCACGAGATCATAGAGGCTAAACCCTAGAAGCTAGCCTATGATGATTATGATTGTGATCGTCCCCAAGGACTAAACTCTCCGGTTTATATAGACACGGAGAGGGCTAGGGTTTACATGGAGTCGGTTACAAGGAAGGAAATATAATATCCGGATTGCCAAGCTTGTCTTCCATGCAAAGGAGAGTCCCATCCAGACACAGGTCAAAGTCTTGAGTCTTGTATCTTCACGCTCCAATAGTCCGGGCGAAGCATATAGTCCGGCTGTTCGGATACCCCCTAATCGAGGACTCCCTCGGTTACGCTTGACTTTCACATAACATCCCAAATATCCAACGAGTTGGTATTCACGATACCGCAGTGATCCTCTCTCGATCACATAAATATCAACCAACTTCTTTCATCATCGAACCGGGGTTTTTATTAAGCAAATCATTATTATTACTGTTGACCCATAGTCTGACCGACATGAACTGGGCCCATATCGGCGGGCGCGGCTATCGACAGATTTAACACACACACACACACACACACACACACACTATGGAGAGGTAGCGCACTGTACCCACACCACGAAACCCATGGCCTCGCACTCCCATTTGGGTGGACCAATGGCGTTCCGACAAATCCTATCTATTGCCATGGCACTCTCCCGGCCAATCCAACCAACACCCCTTTTGGGTTCAGTCCTGGGTGGCCTATGCCTACCAAAGGTCTTACGACCACCGTCATGGCAAAAACGGTCCCACACGAGGACAAAGCGCGCAAACAACTCGGGCTCACAAGGCTTATGCCATCCTACCTGGCCAAGGTAGCGCCCGCGCATAACCTTCCCTACGTTGGAGGCACCGGTGAGAGGCATGACAATAGACCCGTTAGGGCCTTTCCCATACAGAAGGCAATTGTGGTTGCACTGGTCAGCTCGATCTGGTGGCACCATGACTCAGCCAACAGTTGTTCAAGTTCAATTTAATCCGGTTAAACTTGAATGCAATATGCTGAGCCATGATAAAATAACATGATGCAACTACAATGCATGAACATGATATCAACATGAGCATGAGGGTGCAACATAATAAACGAGCATAATAACAACATCTAATCATTTAACGAGATGAGCATGGCATACTAACAAGCATGAATATCACAACTAGAACACTACTCATAGCATGACATGAACACTAACATCAATAATAAATATCATGCAAACGATAAAACTACCATGCAAATATTTAACCAACTTGGTGCAAAATAACATGCATAACGGTACTCGGAACAGACGATAGTCATGCACCGAAGACCATCACCAACATGTATTATTACCAAGCATGGCCAATGTTAAAGTAGTACTAGCATGAAGTACATAATAACAGAGTGCAAGAAAAACAAAGCATGACGGTAAACAACGATCCATAAGCACAACCGAAATATCGACAATAGCAGCAAAGCAAACAAACAGTTATTTAAGATTCAAGTTGAAAACCAATGCTTCTGCATGGCTATCATGCAGATGGTGGTTGTGGCTTGCCTGGGGATGAAGAAGGCTCCGGGGAGAAGTGCGGAACAATCGCGGAAAGAATCGCCGGAGAGGGTTCGCGCTCGAAGGGGGCTGATTGGGGGCAAGGCCAAAATGGTCATTTTCAAAATGTTGAAACATAGTGAAAATGGTCGGAACATAACGGGCTTGGCGAGACAAAGACGTGGGCATGGGATTCACCTAAATCGGAGTTACAGTTGCAGAGATATGAGGGTTGGAACTTCAGGGACTTTTCTGCAAAAAGAATATTCACAGACAGGTCCCTGAGTGGATAAGGCAGAGGCGTAAATTAGAAATACGGTTTTGAAAAGGGAAAACGCATTCGCGTGAATACGCTTCCATTTATCCACGTCAGCGTGGATGGGTCAACGCGGGGCTGGCGGCTGGTTTGCTGACGCGCGGGGTCCGCGGCCAGCTGGAAGGTAGGGGCGTGGGCGTCGTCTTCCTCCTCGCTCCTGCCCGCAAGGCAGAGATAGGGCGTGGCTCCGGCGACGAGCTCCGGCGACACAGGCCACCTCTGGGGATGCTACGGCTACCGGAGAGCTAGGGGTGATGAGGCGCATCCATCCCGCGGTGGCGCAGTCCTCGGGGAGGGCGGGGTTGAGAGCAGCTTTGACCACAGCGGCAGAGGGCAATGGCGGTGGCCAAAGTTAGGGACGCATGGCCACGGTGGTCCTGGCGACAAACTAAGGGGTTGGGGCGGCCCGTGGTGGTCCGGGGCGTGCTACGGTAGTGACAGAAAGGAGGGGGAGGCTCGGCTTCCACCAAATTTAAGAGGTCAGAGGCGACGGCCATGGCGGTGATGTCGAGCACCGAGAGCTTCTCGAGCTTGGGAAAGGAGTGGGGCGGGGCTAGAGGAGGTGCAGGAGGCGAGTGGTGAAGAGAAACGGCCTCAGGGTGGTTTTGTATAGCCGGGCGAGTCGGTTTGAGCTCGGTTGCCGCCGCGGACGTGTGTGCTCGCGCATGAGCTAAGGGAAGATGACGGGGAGGGAACGGATGAGCGCCAGGGGTCACGGAGACGAGCAGAGCTCAAGGACAAGGGAGGAAGAAGCCAATAGAGGAGAAGATGACGCTCGGCTACAGCGCGCGCACAGTGCGGCAAGATGGACGGCTCACCGGGGAAGAAGATGGAGGGGGAAAGTGCTCCAGAAGGACGGCGACAACGCGGGAAACACGCTAGAAATGGGCAGATGGTGAGGGGACGAGTGCACAAATGGGGAGGAGGAGACAGAGGCGCCAAAGCGCGTTGATGGCATGCCAGGACGGTGGTCACCACTGTGACCGGCAAAGAGGGGATGCGAGAGGCAGGGAAATGTTGTCTAGCATTTTGTCCTTCCATCATAGGGGCCGAGGGAAGTGATGGATCAAATAAATGAGCTCTGGATCGATGGGATTACTCTTGTGAAGATTGTTGTATCAATTTTGGATGAGTACTGCTGATCAACAGGAAGGAGCTTGGAGCCAAATGGGTTGTCTGGGAGGTTTATAATAGGAAGGACTACAGTTCTGGAAAAGTTGAGGTGATTTGGACCATTAATTAATATAGTTGCTTTACAACTAAGTAATCTGGTCCAGAATGAAGATCATGATGGTGCACTCAAATGGAGAAGCCACTTAAGCTAAAATTGGGCAAGGCAGAGTTATTTGATCATATGAAGATGCTAAAATGGTTTCACACCATTTGGATAAACCAAAATGGTACTTCCTTCACAAACATCCCCACTGACCAGAAACTTGTAGAAATTCTAGAGGGAAAATGGCTAAATGGATTGAGCCACAACTTTGTGGAGGTAGTTTATATGGATAGGATAAGGCCTAGAAACATTTACAGCCATAATTAAGCAAGATAAAATATACTTGCTTCACAAACTGACATTTTGGACAGAATCAAAGATTTTAAGCTATGCTCACATGGAGGAATTACATGAGCTCAACTTTGGTGGAGGGCTATGATTTGATGATATGAAGGATCATGCAAAAGTGAAACTCATTTGGATATGCCTAGCTTGTCCCTCCTTCACAAAGTTTCTTTCTGGACAGAAACTTTGGAAAATCATAATTCAATGACTATTAGGCAAATGAGGTTGCATTTTGGCATGTGGCAATGATATGGACAAGAAAAGATGCCCAAGGAGTTTGAGGTTAATTGGGAGAAGGAAAATAACACTTGCTTCACAAAGTGCCATTCAGGGCAGAATGGGAAAATAATTATTGGAGGAATATTTTTGAACAAGGAAAAGAAAAGTTTTGCCATATTTGATGAAGATAGGACCCAAACAATTTATTAGAATTGTTGGGTATTTTAGGAGTGACGGAAATATAGGTTGCTTCACAATCTAGGGCGGACAGGGTTATTCCTTTAATAGAAAAAGGAATATTCCCTAGCAAAAGAATTTTGGGATTGGGCTAGGATGGAAATGATATAATCTAGGGAAGGATATGAGGATGACAAGCCACTCTGGAAACAAAGAAGAGGGCATCTTCTTCAATTTCCAGAACACAAAGCCACGGAAAAATAAAACTCAAGCAAAAATCTCAGAAAAATCAACTGAAAAAAGGGCCAAAAATCAGGCTGTTACAATCTCGCTCTCTTTTTCTGAGTCTCGATTAACCTCGTTTTCTTTCACACATATATGATATATCTCCCTGTTCGGGCCTCGATCGACACACTCTATACTCTCTCACGCAGATTGTCTATCCAGGTCAGTCCATCCAAGCCGCCCCACTCTTTTGACCTCATGGTGGGCCATGCTTGCTCTCTCTCTCTCTCTCTCTCTCTCTCTCTCTCTCTCTCTCTCTCTCTTTGTATGTCTCGATTGACCTTGCTCTTTCTCGGACACAAATGATATATCTCTATGTTTGATCCCAATTGACATAGTCATATTGTATACTCTCTCACGCACATTGTCTGCCTAGGTCACTCTCTCCAACCTATCTCACTCTTTCGATCGCACGACGACCCACACTCGCTCAATCTCTCTCCCTTTATATATGTAATTGATTGACCTTGCTTCCTCCCACACACAAAATATATCTACATGTCTATGACTGGATCATCTCTCAAGCTCTATCTTACAGCCAGCACCCTTCCCAAAAGCTCAATCAGACAATATCTCTCCAGACCATATATATCTTTTTAATGAATATCAGAACACGCTCACTTTGTCTCTCTATCTACATGTCTCTTGATTGACCTCGCTTTCTCACGCCGTACCTTCCACACATTGAAGCTACCTCTCCATCCCTCGCAAAGCCGGAGCTATTTACATTGCGATGGGGACTCCAACCTTGGATTAATTTGTGTAGGCATTTATTCCGGTGGGTTTAGATTATATTTTCGTAGCATTCGTCCCACAACTATTCCAAACAATGTTGTAACCCCCACACCTCCCCCAATTGATTTCCCTCTGGCTCGGTCATCGCTCTTTCGCACGTCCTTTCTCGCCTTCAACGTGGCACCATGGTATTATTGCAAAAAACTCTGTTGTTCTCTTTAATTTTATTACAAATAAGCTACAAAACTACACACCGATAGTCCACTTGGAATGGAACAAATTTTGACCCACAAATTAAAGTGCTACAGACTACACACCGAGGGGCCCACCTATCATGAAACAAATTTGGACCCGTATACAAATTAAAAAATAAAGGACGAGGATCGAACATGCGACCAAGGCCTTCAAGCCACACGTTAATAGGCAACATACGTAGAATAGCAATCTTTGTTGTACCCCTGTTTGTTCATATAATATTTTTATATTACCATAGCCTATTTAATGGATAACATGTAATATTATTTTTAGTACATTAGTGGGACCGGCTCGTTAGCACATACTATTTGGCTTCACTTAATGGTGGGTTCCATGTGTGCTCTCTCTCTCTCTCTCTCCTCCCCTTCTGGGTTTAGACACACGGGCAAACATGAAGAACTCGCGGGCGATGTTGCCGTTGACCATATCTGGATGTGTTCAGAAGTTACGGCACCAGTTTCACGTACTAGTAGCACTAGTCAATGTGTACGTGCAATGCACGTTAATTTGGAAGTATATTAAGTGCATGCGGATATTAAGTAGGATATTATTTGCGTGTTATTATGTGATTATCACTATTTTTGGCATGAAATTAACTGCATGCTAAAAGTGTTGACCGCTCGACATTGAAGCAGTCTAGGTCTTTGGATAAGAAGGAATACATGTGGCTTAATGACCTTTTATATTTAATTTGATACGACTCTAGCAGAACATTCAATCGATCAAACCATAGATTTCATTCAGTCTGACTCCGACTTTACATTCATACGACGATCGATCTAAAATAAACGGAAATGATAAACATTCGGATTTTAAGCATGGCAATCCGAATGTTTTTCATAACAAATTTAGATTACGCGGCGGCGGTGAGGGCGTCTTGCGGTGGGAAGCGGCTCCTCTACCATGCTTTGTGTTTCATCAGGCCACTGACCGACGGCAATGGCAGTGGCTTGTGCCGTTGTTGGCGTACTCCTAGACATTGGCTCTAGCTTGAAGGAAGGCCACAGTGTTCTGGACTTCGGAATACAGGAGCGAGCCGACTGGCGGGATGAGGCGATTGGCGTTGGAGCAAGGAAGCGGTCGACAACGGCCATCCATTCCGCTGAGGAGGGCACAGGCACCTGCGCGGGGACAGGCGCTGGCAACGGCATGGCGGAGACATTCATATGCACAGGCACTGGCACGGGCGTGCACGTTAGTGCACCCGCAGGCGCATGCGCTGGTAGGTGCACAGGCACCGACATGGGCGTGCGCGTCAGTGCACGCGCAGTCGCATGTGATGGCAAGTGCACGGGCACGTGAAAGTCGGCGGGGACCTCGTGGAACCCCGTCGCATCATGCTCGGCGACAATGTGCGGCTCCCAGCCCATTAATGCCAAGGGGATGGGCGCTGGCGTAGTCGGGGCGATGGGAGCCAGAACGGGAGCGGCGACAGGTGCGGCGTCGTCCCGCAAGGCCGGTTCAAGCTCATCCCAAAGCGCCTTATGTTTTTGAGACTCCAACTGGGTGTCTTCCTCAGGAAACTGGAAGATTAAGGGCAGACCATCGTGATGCGGCATGGCGTACGTTTAGGTCAGGCTGGTTGGAGGTAGACGACAGGAGAATCGGAGAGGAAGAGAGAAGATTGCAGCGATACCGGGTAGTGCTGGGGTTTATTTTAAACTGCGGCACCGGCGACATTAAAAGTGGTAGTAGTTGGGATGAAGGTGGGCAACAGAGCCTGGTCAAAGGGCTCGCATCCCGGTGAGCTTGCGCAGCGGTCTGCTCACACGCCTCCCTGTCAGCCGGCGCAGCGGTCTGCTCGCACGCCTCCCGTCGACTCACACGCTTGCTCGGATGGCACCTACCGATGAGAAGTGGGACTCTTGGCGGCACCTAAATGCCCACGGTTTCGATAGTGAAAACGTTCGCCTTAACGTAACAGGTCTTTGTTCCAAAATACCTTGGCTATTCATTTGTGCAAAAACTTGTCATAACAGCTTGTCTCAAATTGAAGAAAAAAATTACGAAGGAGTATTTGTGCCATATCACGTGACCATGCTCGGCTTCATGAATTTCTGGTCACTTTTGGATTTTCTGAAATTTAAAATCTAGGAGTCGAAACAATATCATAACCTGCATCAGGCAATAAATTTTCAAGCGATACATCGGTCCTGTTGTATTTCTTAAGAAAGGATTTGGTCAAACATTTTCCTTAGTTAGACTTTAGAAAAGTTATATATGTAGACTAAAAGGATAATCCCTCTGTACTAGTGCATTGCCTGATATATTAACTCAAGTACTAGGCACGAACAAACGGGCTCAATTCTATGCTCATCCGGGTGTAGTAGTAGTAGTAGTAGTACTAGGCAATGCAGTTGACGGGTGACCTTGGGGAGCGGCGACCGAGCGAATTGAACTATGCTCAGCATGGTAGGTAATGTTGTCTAGTTACTAAAGCATCCCTCCATTGTTCATCGGTAGTCATTATGGACCAGGAACATGAGGGGAATTTCTTAGCGCTGGAATTCTGGCCGCCAGATATTTTGACTCGAAACATGGAGGCTTGACTGGTTGGGGTTGCCTAATGTGTGTACCACATATGCCACTAGAAGGACACGAGCCCGTTTTTTTAGGATCAACACGAGCCAAGGTCTGGCTGGTACGCCGTTGGGTCCTACCATTAGAGAATATGAAAGGAATCTTTTAAATTTCCGAACGAATCTATGTGTATTACAATGCCTGTATTTTCCTTGCAAATAGTAATCTCAACGTGGTAATTGATTTAAGACGAGTTCTTGAATTAGAGTGAGTTTGTGATATAGTGATCTCAACATGGATTTCACATTTGATGGTATCTGTAGTAAGTTTTTCATTGCAAATTCAAATATAAAAGATGAACAATATGGTGGTGAGAAAACTTTGTATGTATTAAGCATATGACCACACACACACACACGCACACACACACACACACACAGACGAACACAACAACAATCCAATAAGTATAGTGCGTCTATTTTTCCAAACCATGCATGTATGACACGAATTCAATATTACTCCTTCTGTTCCTAAATATTAGTCTTTTAGAGATTTCAACAACTGACTACATACGGAGCAAAATGAGTGAAACTACACTCTAAAATATGTTTATATACATCCGTATGTGCCAATCCATTTGAAATCTCTAAAAAGACTATTAACAGGAAACTGAAACATGAATATTAAGTCTAGTACTACAATACATGCAAATGTCGTGTTTAGGCGGATCTATGTAAATTGTCGGGGGTTAACCCCTTGACCTTAGATAAAATTGTGAAGCTCTGTTTAGATTATATTTGTCCCCACTCTCCCAAACACCTATTGGTTGTGCACCCCCCTCCTCCCCGGGAGAATATCATGTGCCCCCACACCTTATATGTTATATGCTGATACGAGTTGCTTGGAGCTTGAAGATCTAAGATATAGCAGCTCACAGGATGTCCTAATATTTTTACAGGAAACCTTAATGAGTTTGAGAATTGCATACAATTTGTACAAAAACTACTCAGATGCCCTTGGATCCCATATCCAACGACCTCGAAGCTCGTATCACCATAGCATCTAAGATGAAGGAGGACATCGTATTCTCCTGTATGTAAGAATATCATGTCCTACCACACCTTAGATGCTTTGGTGATACAAGCTCTTCGGAGCCGTTGGATTTGTGACACAACAACTCCACGGTGGTTCGAATAGTTTTTGCAGAAAAGCCTCGAAAGAGGTCGGCCACTGCTTACAAGCACAAAGACTGCTTAGATGCCACTGGATCTCAGATCAAACGACCTCGAAGATCATATCGCCATAGCATCCAAGCTGCGAGAGAACCTGATGTTTTCTCGCACGGGAGAATATGAGGTGCTCCCGCACCATAGATTCTATGGTGATACGAGTTGATGGAGATCTAATGGCCCAAAGTAGGAGGTTTGAATGTTTCTGCAATATACGACTGAGAGAGTTTGGGAATTGCGTAGAAAGTACAAGTACTGCGCATGTGCCATCTAATCACAGATCATACGACCTAGCTGATCGTATCACCGTAGCGGCTAATTAAGCTACAAGGAGCACCTAGTATGAGCAACGGGGAGCTGTTGGATAGAAGATGCAGCGGCACACACGAGGCCTGAATGTTTTATTTGCAAAAAAACCTTTGGAGAGTTTGGAGATTGCGGATAATTACAAAGACTATTCCCAAGCCATTGGATCTCACTTCCAACGATGTAAAAACTCGTATCACCATAGAATCTAAGCTGCAGGGTGAATGTGATATTCTATGCCGCTGTCATTTTTGTTTGTAAACTTGTAAAATATGTGTAACTCGTGTCGTTACTTGTCTGACTGCACAAAGTTTTTATTCAAAAAGACCATCCTACACCGAAATATCGGAACAACACACGGGGGTCCCACTTGTCATTAATCAAATTTGGACCTAGAACTAACAAATCTGAAAGACAAGATTCGAACTGGCAACCTGGACTACAAAGCGTAAGTCGGTAGCCTGAAACAATAACAGTTGTTGGCTTTGTCCCATAACTTGATTTTATACAGTATTACGTTGAGTAGAGTAGAGGGAGTGCCTCGTCAACACGTGCATTACCATTGACTCACTTACTGGTGGGTCCCAGGTCTGCGATCTCTCTCCTCTCCATCGTCAAACCTTTAGACGCACAGGCACACACGAAGAGTGGCGCTAACTTGCCTTGGTGTTATTATAACTAAAAAAGCTTCGAAAACAGAAGAATCGCCTAGAACAAGAGAGGTTGTGTCTGGTTGAGACGGAGCTAACCACTCCTATCCTCCATGGCATGTTAGCATGATGAAGCTGTATGGCTAGTGGGGTGTGTTCGACCGACTGGCTGGGTCCCGAGGTCGAACCATAGGTACTATGTCTGATACAGTATATTTTTAGACGCACATTTTTCCTCCGTGCCGAGACGTGGCACACCCTACCACGCGGTTTCGGGGTCCTCCCGGGTGGTGCACGCATATATTCTTCCTTGCAGAGACGTGGGACGCCCTACTGCATGTTTTCTGGGTCCTCCTCGGTTGTAGCGCTGAAGCAAGTAAATGAGTCGACAAATCACGGAAGACCACCTTTCCTATTGAGTACATCAGTCAAGCACGGTGGCTAGCTAGTTAGGCTAGTGCGACCGATTAGCTAGGCCACAGCCACATTTGTTTTTTCACCCCTTTTTTATCTCCTTACCAGCAGGTAAATTTGAATATCCACCGCGGCGTTGCTCTGGTGTTTGGGTGCTGCAAGATTTTTAATTTTTGGATTGACGGGAGCAGGCGCAGTAGGATTTTTATTTTTTGATTGACGAGAGCAGGCGCGTCTGCAATTAGTCATGATCACTCCACCTGTAAAACCCACTGCTCCCTGATGTGAAAAGTCGTCGACTAGTGTTTTCCCATGGTGAAAACCAAAAGATTCCCTGCTCCTCGGCTGGCTCCCTCCGCCTTCCCGTAGATTGCAATGCCTTTCAGCTGTTTCGCCACCTTTGCTTCCTCTCCCCATTGCTTCTACCTGGTGCCATGGCGGCGCAGCAGATCACGGAGTCTGAGGTGAGGCGCCTGACACAACATCTCTAGGCCAAGGATGCAGAGCTCAGGGCCAAGGACGTGGAGCTCCATGAGATCAAGGAGGAGAGGAGTGCCATGCTCCTCCGTTATGTGCAGGAGTTCACGAAGCTTAAAAATCGGCAGGCATCCACCACAAAGATGCTCGGGGCGTCGGCTTCGTTTCTGCGGAAAGCGGGAGATACGATAGGCCATTAGGGGAGCCGGCTGGAGCACGAGTGGGCCGATCGTGACGAGGTCCAGGATCGCCTCAGGCACTTGGTGGACCAAGTAGCCATGCACGTGTTGCGGCTGCACGATGCCTACCGTCGTGCCAGCGCGACCATGCCGGCCGTCGGGCTAAACCTGTTCAACCACCCTGTCGACTTCAACGAGCTACGACTTCCTGACTTGGTCTCCTCCTTCACCTATATCTCCGAGGAGCTGAGGCGTCTCCGCACGATGGTGGGGGCGGAGCTGGACAAGGAGTGGTTACGGGTTGTCGTCGCCGTTGCCGGACGAATCCTCTCAAGGGTCCGTCGCCGGAATCCATTCGTGACATTGGATGTCGTCTTTGACGAGCTGGCTCCCGTCGACCGGGAGCGGGTTCTGTGGTGGGTTGCACCCTGCATCACCAACGTCGTGCGCCTCGAGAAGCAGAGGGACTTCGGTGGTGTTTAGGCGCCCTCTGCATGGGCATGTCCATGTCTCGGTGCAACATGACCGTTGGATCAAACTCAGACGGTGCAGATCAATCACTGTAGCACAAAGCGTGTGGGTGTGTTTGGTTGCATTCTCATCTCAATATAGTTGTTCCCTCTTCGTGTATTTGTGTTCACCTACTAGTGTGGACTCATGCACCCTTTATGCACTCCGCGAAACACACAAAAGTGGGTCAAGAAGGGAACTTTTTCTCCCATCCCGTGCACCCTTCGTACACCTTGCCTAACACTGATTTGTGCTTCATATGGTTCATGTTTTGAGGAGTACTATAGCACCATACACTCCTTACGCTGTACACCTAGTTTTGTTAACATTGATCTCACCGTTCATTCTCGACCGGACAATCGAAAAAGCGGTACTATGTTACTACATTACTGTTCATATAGTTGACATGCGCACAACATCATTTGTTATCATCATATCTTACTACACTAGCAACAAGATTATGTAGTAGTGATGTATGAACAACTTCACATGCCTAGTAGTAGGAGCACTGTGTATGTTCAAGTGGCTGCCGTGTTTCGCACTCCTCTGTCATAAGAGTGGAAACGCTTGTTGTAATCATTCTTTTTCTTCAGAAAAACAGTGGACACGCTCTATCGTGCAGATCCTCCTCCACGGTCGGCGGGAACCTTGCTACTCACGTTCGCCGACGTGTGGGACAACCAGCATAGGGGTCCACCAGCCATGCACTAAATTACTCCATAGTAGAGTGCCCAACTTCATGGTAGACTACCCCGATCGAAGCGTCGTAGTAATGCCCAATGAGCCGTCAAATCACAAAACCCCCTCCTTTCCAGTAGTAAGTTGGACGGACGAAGAAACCATCATTTCACTCTTCTTTCTCAGCTTCCTCTCTTGAAGAAAACCCCCAGTCGCTTCTCCCTCATCTCGTTCCTCATTTCTTCAAGAAAACCCCGACCTGCTTCTGCCATTGTTCTTCTCTCCCAAAGAAGGAAAGGTGAGCACTTTAATAGTGTTGATTCTGGCCAAGGCTCGCTCTTGCAACCCCGGGACTGATCCTATAACTCTTTCTCTGTTCTTATTTTGGGTTTGTGATTAAGGTTTCTTTTATTTTATTTTGATTTGACAGTTTCTTGATGGATGTTGGAGCACCGGCCGAAGTGATGTCTATGGCTTTGGCCAAAACCGTCGAGGCTCATGGTACAAAGAAGCGCAAGCACCCCGCCAGGACTACCGCAGACAAGCTCAAAGCCATCGCCCTGTCCAAGCCCCCCTCTCCGGGATCCCTCATTAAGCAAGTCCAGGTAATATCTCTTCTTGACGATCTTTTTCTCGATCTTAATCGTGTTTTTTCATCTAACACGCGGTACTAGTACTAGTAGTACTACTTTCTAGGTGATCTTGCATGTAATTTTTGTGTGCCAAATGACGGTTCTAAATTCCTCTTTGACCAAAACATGTGAGAGGTTGACACTGATTTCTTATAGATTACTTTCAACTACTTTATGAACATCAATGCTATGTTTGAAGACGGTATATTTGCCTCAGTAACTTGTTTTATGGATATTGCAAGTAATCCCTCTGCTCTCATGCCTTTGAAGACATGTTCTATTATCTTTGTTCACTCATTTCTGTGCGTGTATGTAGTCATATATGGAGTATAATATCAAAAATCATCTTATATTTCTGAATGGAGGTAGTAATAAAATACTTAGTTCCTGTTTGAATTATAACCAGGTCCGCGGTGGAGATGATGTTCTCAAAATCATGTTGTGTGAACTGGAATACCTGAGGATGAGTTCTATTGCTAAACTATCCAGTTGTTGTGTCCTTGTCACCACGTGTCCTGAACTAGTGTTTTCCTGTAGCATTGTTGTCAGGCATGTTCACTTGACCACAACAATTTCCTGGTTGTGCCTTCAATTACGGAGGGTGTGGTTCTTGTAAAGCTTCCTGACAAATCTGATGCATCCTGTCTTCATCGTCATGTTGATGAGTGGAAAGACCACTCTGTTAGGTTCTCCCAGGTTGACGAGATGGTGATGGTGCAGGTAGACATCTCTCACGAAGTCCATGGCCTAGTTAGTTATGCAGGGTTCATCTTGTAGGTCGGTGACAAGAAATAGCCTGCAAAGTTTAATTAGTGGAACTTTGCCTGTCTGTAGTAAGTACTATTGTTTAGTACTTGATTTGTGTTTGTGAACCCTGTATTGTTTAGTACTGCCAGTTTTGGTGTGTGGTGAGTCCTGAGAACAGTCTATGTTAATGTCTATCCACTCAATTCAGTATGTATATTTGAAGTATCCAGATCATCTTTTTTGTGAGGATGGTTTATCAATTATGGTTACACTCTAATATCTATATACATTGCAGGGTTTATCGCACCCACCAGGATTTCTAGTCCCATGGATGTTCGGTCCATACGATTTGTCAAGACCTTTGGACTGTCCTGCTTGTGGGAGTAGGCGGGGGCCATGCATGCCATGCATAGTTGTACGATCAATCTTCTCTTTAGTACTTCAACATAGTGATTTCCTGGTAAGGATTCACTCATGTCACATCAAGTAAATCTTACTGATTTACTATCTAAATCTTATTGATTTAATATCATGTTTTCTTTTCTTGCAATTTTACGATGCAGGTTTTGCCATGTGACATTCATCACGGAATAAACCGTTTCGTTTGCTCTACGATGGCTATTTTTGCAGGTTTCACTTCTTATGTCGTGTCAGTAATGAAGGCACTGTCCATCACTTATATTACAGGAAAAAATTGGATTAGTCTGTTGTGTGAGTACAAGCTGAATCCCTAAGATGAACTGTAGTTTGGTTTAAGAAATACGCCATAATTAGTCCTTCTCGCGTTTAAAAGAAATGAAGAAAAAAACTAGATCATGGTAACGAAGCCTAGTCAAGTTAGAAAGCTGATCATAGCAGACCAGACACGATCGCCGCTGTCTTGCACATCTGTACCACCTTCAGCAATGGATCGAGCACCAGCAGTTGCTCTAGCACTGACAGCGGCAGTAGCTCAGTCGGATCCAGCTGAGGATTGGGCACCGATCACATTAGCGGATCAGGCTGATCTACCGGAGGATCGGGCATCGACACCTGCTCCGACACCAGCACCAGCTCTACAAGGAGCACCATCTCCGGCGGCAACGGTGGCACTACCAGTCGCACCGGCACGGGCACCAGCAATGGCTTCGGCACCTGCACCAACACTTGCACTTGCATCTGCTCTTGCCCGTGCAGCGGCAACCGAACAAGCAGTTGCACCGACAAACAGACTGGGTTACAGTTCGCACTTCATATACCAAAGTCCTTACCAAAACCGACATGTCCACCTTCTTGGTAAGCATTGGCCGCCCAAGTGCTTTGTTCTTTTTTATTTCCATGTTGTTTCACATGATTCACTATGTTGATCTAACTGTTTGTGTATGTCTTCATGTTTGCAAACATAGAATTACTACAGGAACGAGGGAGTCGTTCAACAATCCGGGCGACCATGGCTAAGTTTCTCTTTTCATGCGCAACCTTGGTGTGAATGAACCTGCTCAATATACCGTAAGTACAAAGGATGGTCGCATGATTATTGATGCTAAAGTATGGTCAAGGTTAAAATCAAAATCATATCTTGCGGTACGGGATGATGTCAGAAATCGAACTTTCTCGGGAAGGAGAGCTGGTCCAAATCAACTTTGAAATTCTTCAGTAGCAGCATGCAACTGCTGACCTGATCTATCCTCCGAGAGATTTTGATGTCATAATCTAGCATCGTGAACCAAGTGTCCTGTGTGTATAAGTAGTACGAAAATATTATTTATCACATGGTAAATCGTTGATAGAATTGCAACTCTGATTGTTGGTTAGGAACCGTCGTTCGATTTCATTCCAACAGCTGCCGTGCTTTATTCAATTTTGTGTATTCGCCTTGAGACAACATCTAAAACCTGCGCCGTACCGATCGCTTGCAATATGAAAAGCGCTCAGGTAGAACATATGGTCCCCCAAACCTACAGGCCTACTGGACTGTGGCCCAAAGTCCAGAACCGTGAGCCTGTCTGAGTATTATATTCTCAGCTGAACCCCCATAATGCTCGTGCGTTGCACGTAACATCAAGATGCATTTGTATGAGTATTTTATCTTGTGAGAAAAAATGATGAACGAGGGAAGGCCTTATTTGCAAATGTGGAGAGGTGTGTGGGTTCCTTTTTGCAAAATTGCCACGGTTTCCTTCCTATCCCTCAGTTATAAATCGGACGGCCTATATTGCAGGATGGCAGGCACACCATCATCACCTACTCGTCTATACTGTGTTAAAAAAACTCTGTTTTTTATAATTATATATGTTATATATATTCCCCTTGATTTTTCTTATGTATAAAGTTGTGATATAAAAGATTATTCTATTTCTTTACAGAGGGAGTATCTCTCTGCACAAAATATATTTATGTATAACTAGTTACTCCTGTCTTTCTACTTCCTTTTGCTGATATGTGGGGCATCCGGCAACCGGGTCCACGTGCCATATGGACCAAATTAGAGAGCACAACTACATGGTAGACACATCCCGTTCGTAGCGCCACAGTAATGCCCAATAGGCTGTCAAATCACAAACCCCCCTTTCTAGCTTTATCAGTAAGCTGGATGGACGAAGCGGCAATATTTCACTGGGCCTGAATGACTGAATCCCCTTCTCCTTCGTCTGCTTGTTCAGAGAAAACACCCTCTCGGCGATTGCATAACATTTTCTCATGGAGAACCAGCTACGAATTCTTCATCCATCCCCGATAAATCCAAGTCCCTTAGTCGTGGGTAATCCTAGGATGGCAGCGGCCGCTGTTGATGCATTTTTCTTCCTACTGAATCTAGTGTGTTTCATTTGCAGTGCCCAAAGTGCGAGGCCCTACAGGTTTCTGCGCCCTCGGCGAGACGCCACACTTGTTCCTTCTCATCCTAACATAGGATTTTAAAATGCCCATAGTATGTTCCTAGAATCCTCTTTTCTATCCAAGAGGGTGGGTTTTTTTTTGAACATGTTGTCGACTAATTTGGAAATTTGGATTGCTATATTTGGATAAAAGGTACTACTAGTACGATGGTCAAAACTGACATGAAGGAGGAAGTTATTTCTAGATTTGGATAGGGAATACATTGTGTTCTCATATTATTTTTCCTACAGTGCATTATTTGCTCTCCCAGAACACATGTACTCAAGATGCTCGGCCTTGCCATAACTGAATACACCAGTTTAATGGTCACAGTGAAGACAAGTCATGGATATAAGTTCTGAGTTGGGTTCATAAACCAAGAAGATTGCTGCTTTTTTATGGCCGAACTTGGATAAACTTTCTCAAGTGTTACGGACTGAAAGTTGGTGCACGGATGTTGATGGAAATAGCAGAACCTGGTCTCATCTTCACTGCAATCTTCCACCCCGACGTCGTTCCAATTGTTCATCCATGTTAGTTTTGTATTTGGTCCTTGCTTGTTGCGTCGATTATTTCTTAATCCACCGATTCTGTCTAACTAATCACAATTTAACTTTAGAAGTAGCAACGAATCTATCACGAAGATGCTACGTCTAACTAACATTTTCTTATAATTGGTGGCATGTGTAGGTTTTTTCAGAGTTAAGTAGGCTGCTCGTTTTTTATTCTATAAGAACTCGGCTATTACTGATGGCACTAAAGTTGACTGGGACGACATCTACAAGTTCCTACACTCTATTGATCATCTTGAGGTCCTTATGGGGCGTTTCAATGGTGGGAGGCCACGTGGGATATGTGTGCCACTGCTGCACTCGTTGAACAAGTCCAACTGTGTCGAGAAACTTATGGGACGAGTTGTTTTATATTATATATGTTGTTCATAAACTATTGCTTATACACAGTTTTACAGCTGTGATCTTCTTGAAACAGAAACTACCCAGTTCTATTTTTCCTATACAGATGCCTGACCATGGTCGGATCAGACTTGCGCTTGGTCACAACATGACGTTTATTTTGACCTACTCCATTCCCCTTGGAGGTGAAAAGATACTTATTCATTAGTGGTCTCAAATAATGAAGGCCCGTCCATCTTGGAGAATATGGTAGAAGATTATGTTCCTGCCTTTCCATGGCTCCAAAGTGAATATCCTGTTTATTGACCACATTGTGAGATGAAGCCGCTTTCAGAAGGTTGTAGATGCGCATGGATTGGCGCCTGGGCCTTGTCCATGGGCTTGGCGGCCTCACCCTTGGTTAACTATAGGCAAAGTAGCACTGTTTGAGGCGTGCTTTGTACGGTTGAACCTGTATCAGTACTCATACTACTTTCAGCTATGGTTGTTAAGTGCCCCTGCTGGTTTCAGTTAAGGTTGTTAAGTACTCCTGCTGATTTTACAGTCTGTGGTTTTTCTTCAGTCCTGTCTTCCTCCAGCCGCCAAAACCAAACTAGCACCGGCGAGGCTGCCTGCTTCCGCCTCCCATGGCTGGTGGCACCTTAGCGCATGCGTCGCTGCCCTACCGTCTCCTAAATCATTAACACCGATGTCCGAGGCCTCGTCGTCGTCCTCCGCACACTTTTGTGCGCTTGCCACTGCACCGCCCTCTCGCGTTGTCAACATGGTCAACAAACAACAGGAATCTACAGAAGTACATGCAGAGAATGACATTAGGGGCCCACCATGTTAGTGTATGGAAAAAGAAAATGCTTCCTCCTAGTGGTTTCCTGACATCTGGGACCCACGACATAGTGAGCGTATAGAGTCAATAGATAAGAGAACAACATGAGATTGGCTGACACCTGGGACGTAGCTGCTCGAGTAGTATTTTTTTTGTTATTGTTGAGACAGAGCAGGGTTTCAACTAGGCTGTGGCCCGCCTAGCCGAGGCTTATATTTTATGTTCACCATATGACCAGCCTAGCTAATTTTTCTTTGTTAAAATGAGCTCAATTTATTTTTTCCGAAGAACACCCAATCCAAGCCTACTTAATTTTCTACGCCCTGATGGGCTGCAACTCTTTCAAGACGCGTGCAAATCTTGAAAGTAATATGAAATGGGTTGTAAATATAAAAATAGATGACAATGTCGGATATCGGGTTCTAACAAAACCCTTAAGGTTTGAACACTGGGGTGCGCACGAAGATCTTCTCCCTACCGGAACGCGCCCTCAGCCTCGCCGCAATTTCTAAGCTAGATCCATGAACAACACAAGAGACACAAGATTTATACAGGTTCGGGCCACCGTTGTGGTGTAATACCCTACTCTTGTGTGTGCTGTTGGATTGCCTCTTGGGCTGATGATGAACAGTACAAGGGAAGAACAGCCTCACGAGGAGAGGTGTTCTTGAGCTGGTGTGGTGTGCGGATGAACTTAACTTGTCTCTCTACTGTGGTGGCTAGCCCTATTTATAGAGTCCCTGGTCCTCTTCCCAAATATTGAGCGGGAAGGGATCCAACAACCATTTTGAAAGGGGACAACTAGTACAAGCTATCTTGACTAAAGGTGGTCTTTGCCTGCCAAAGGTGCTGGTGATGACGCCGTCTTGGGCTCCACGGTGACCTCCGTCCTGCCGTCCTGGTGGCCTTGGTCTCGTTGCACCGATATGGAAACCTTTGCCTGATGCCTCGGTACTCCGCACCTGCGCTTGCCCCCTTTGCACCAAAGAGGAAACGAGGACACTGCGCAGGCTGGCGCCCGCTTGGTCTTGATCGTGACGGCTTGCGTCATGGGAACCTCGCGAGGTACCCCTTTCCTTGATCTCTCCACCTCCTCGCGAGCCTGCCTGGCGAGGCCACTCCTGAGGAGTCCTTGTGTCATCCGCCCCGCGAGGCTTGGCCCGTCGCGAGGGTCTTGAGTGTTGGTCGATGAAGATGGGCCGTACTGGGCCACTAGTTGAGCCACGCAGCAGGCCGCAGGAAGGCAAGTCTAGGGACCCCCATTCCTAGAACGCCGACAGTAGCCTCTGGGTCCAAGATGTGCTCGGACTTGGCTTAGTGGCGAATCCAAATGGCAAGTGCGGAGCACCGCGGGCCCCAATAGCCTGCGGCTTGGTCGACGCATGGCGACTGATTGGACATGGGCGTCTCTGCTTCCCCACGCTACCTCGGCAACTGCCAGATTTGACAAGTCCCTGCTGTATGCAAAAAGAGTCATCATTACATGCGATTGTGGAGGTCGACGGTTGGCCTCCCCTGGGCTATAAATGGGGAGGGGTGAAAGCCCCCGTTACTCATCTCCTCTTGCTCCGCCTGCTTCTTCCCCCTCATTGCCCATGTTGCTTGCAGTGCCCCCTGGCGCCCGTGAAGAGGTTCTTGGCCGCGGAGAAGGGGATGGCTTGCCAGGAAGGGCCTGGCTCTCCTCTGCCCAAGTGCGGCCGCGGTCGTCCTCGCAAGCATCCCGCGACCCCTGCCGTGGCTTCCTGTGGTCGCGGCGGTGGCCCTTCACGCGGTGGTGGCCGCACAAGTTGAGGCAGCCCAGTTGGTGGGGGAAGGGGTGCCGTGGCTATGCGGCCTCCCCGACCGCGCTTCCATTCGGCAAAGGTGCTGCCGGAGTTCGTTGTGTGGTCGGACAACCCGGCCGGCAACTGTCTCCACCTCCCTCGCTTCTTCGCCGGTGAACTGCTGGCCGCTGGCCCGAGCAGGCTCTGGTTGCAGGTGGATGGCTGCTGCAGCAGGGCCTCCTGGGTCGCAGTGGAGATCTCTGTCGCCGACGATGTAGCCCTGACCCGAAGTTGGCAGACGTTTGCCCGCGCGCGTGGCCGGGGCAGGCGGTGCACCCTCCACTTCAAGTATGATGGTGATGCGGACCTCTACGTGAGGGTGTTCGGAGAAGATGGCCGCCGCGTTGGGTGCTACCATGAAGACGATGATGGCGACGAGGTGCTCGGCCTTGGCGACGACCGCAACGAGGGCGAAGGCAAACCCGCTCTCGGTGGTGACCGCAGCTCGTCGAGCTACAGCGGCTCCTCCTCCGGCGACAGCTCCTCCAGCGGTGGCCGCAATCAGCCACCACGCCGCCGCACCCACTTCGAGGGCGGTAGCGGGTCGTCCCATCGCCGCCCTCCGTTTAAGCGCGAGGCGGAGTATGATTGAGCTCGGGAGGACGGCGCAGATCCCTCCTCACGAGCTATTGCAAGGTGCGCGCTGCTTTTATTTTGTTTTCCTCCTTTTCCTGCATCGAGAGAGAGAAATATGGGGCCCCGTGGGGGCGTGCAACAGACTATGATACCCTAATTATCATACTGCATTTATTGTTCCTGTGATGTGTTATGGTGTCATTATTATGTGTCTGCGCGTAGGAACAACTTAGCTTGGGACGTTTGCAGTAGTTTCCGCCTCGCGAGTTGCTTGCTTGAGGCCGGGCACCTTAAGAGCTGCAAAAAATCTGTTGGGAGAACCATTTATGAACCTTGGTCGCGAGGGTTGCCGGCCATGGCCTGGTGCTTTGTGTCGCGATGCCCGAGTGGCATGGACTGGGAGGCTGCTCCCGCTGCGAACTCGAACGAGAGAGCCTCGCAAAAATTAAGAGAGGAATGGCTCACGAGGGCACCCGCGCAGCCCCCTCACAAGGTTTGCGAGAGAGAGAACGAGTCAGACAAAAGCTGAAAACAGAGAACAGGGGCAGAAGACGGGAAATAACACTAGAAGCAACTTCAATAAAGATTCAAACAAGGGAGAACAAACCAACAGCGGAAAACCAATGAAAAGCCGCGTCCGGCACCTAGTCTAGTCTTCGACGTCTTCTCACCAGCGCGGAGCTAAGTGTTGCCACTAGGCGTGGGCGGGAACCCCCGAGGCCCGAGGGCGGCACTCCGGAGACTCCGGGGTGTGTACAGCCCCAACTCATTATTACGTGAGAGTGTCACGGGCGGCGAGCTTCACAGGCACTGGACCTTTTTCACAGGCACCAGGCCTTTCTTCGAGCAGGGAGCTTCACAAGCACCGGGCCTTCTTCACAGGCACTGGGTAAAACTTCCGGAGATGCTGGATGTTCCAGGCGTTTGGGATGGGTACCCCTCCTGAGTCTCCAGGCGCGCGGCGTCAGGCCTGGAAACATGGACAACCTTGAACGGGCCCTCACACATGGGCGAGAGCTTATGCAGCCCTTCCCTGGAGAGCACCCGACTGAGTACGAGGTCCTGGGGCGGATGTTGCGATAATGATACCGCCGCAGAGCCTACTGGTATCTTGCTGCTCGTAGTGTGGCTTCACGATGGCGCTCCTCCGCCAGCACGAGGTGCATCCCCCACAAGGCGTCCTATTGCGACTCATCAAATGCTAGGACCCGCACGGAGCGACACCTGACCTCGTGAGGGAGGACCGCCTCTGCTCTGTAGACGAGGAAGAACCGGGTCTCGCCAGTTGGCTTGGTGGCGGTAGTGCAGATGGACCACATCACGGACTGGAGCTCATCGTACTAGCCCCTGTCGCTGGCCTCCAGCTTCTTCTCGAATGTCCTAGTCTTGAGGCCCCTCAGGACCTCTGCGTTGGCGCATTCGGCCTGGCCGTTATTACGGGGGTGCACCACCGGAGCGTAGGATATCTGTGTTCCAAGGTTAGCACAATATGTTTTGAAGAGCTTGCTGGTGAACTGTGAACCGTTGCCGGTAATGATGTGGTTAGGGACCCCAAACCAGCTCACAAGGCCCTTGATGAACTTGACCGCAGAACCGGCTGGGATGGTGTGGACGGCTTCCACCTCTACCCACTTGGTGAACTTGTCGATGGCAACGTGGAGGTAGCGGTAGCCCCCAGGCGCTCAAGGAAATGGGCCCAAGATATCCAGCGCCCAAACCTCGAACGGCCACGAGAGCGGGATTGTCTGCATGCCCTGAGCTGGCTGATGAATCTGCTAGGCATGCAATTGGCAGGCTTCGCAGGACTTCACCAGCTTGATCGCATTGTTGAGTGCCATAGGCCATTAGAACTCGCTGCAAAATGCCTTGCCTGCGAGGGTCCGTGATGATGAGTGGTGTGCGCAATTTCCACTGTGTATGTCAGCCAGCAATTCCTTCCCCTGTTCCCTGGAGATGCAACATAGGGAAACGTCATTTGGCCGCTTCCGGTATTCTCACCGTCTTGGATGTAGTAGGCCATGGCGTGCCGCACTACAAGAAATATGTCAACTAGTGACCTTCTGTCAGTGACCCTTGAAGAATTGGTCATAGATCTATGACCATTTCAGGCCAATTGATAAAAAGCTGTTCGGGGGGCTCCAAACCCTAAACTATAACGACCATTTTGGTCAGAAAGGTCGTAATTTCCTTACATGAAATGGTCATAAAGCAGATAGCACTGGTCCGCTGCCTTATTTCTAGCTGATCATGACCAATATAGATGGTCATAACCTTGTAAATTATGGTGGGTTGCTATGACTAGGCGCCACCTCATCAGTTTTGCCTATGTGTCATGTCCATGTGGTAGTTTTTGCCCTAGGTTGTGAAGCAACCTATATTTCTGTCATTCCCAAAATTCCCAAAAAAATCTCATAAATTCTTTGGGTCATATCTTCGTAAAATATGTAAAAAACCTTCCTTGCCTAGTTCAAAAATAATTCAAAAATATTCATTTTCCTATTCTGTTCAGAAAAACACTTTGTGAAGGAAGTACCACTTTGGCATGTCCAAATGGTATTCATTTTCTACAGTGCTTTCCTATGCCCAAATAACCATCCTCCATCAAATGCCAGCTCAACCCATTCATTATTTTGATCCCAGCTTCAACATTCGTATTTATGTCCAGCGTGGTACTTTGCAAAGCAAGTACCACCTAGGCTCCTCCTTTTGAGCTGAAAATTTGTGAAGACGGTCTTCTTAGTAACCGATCATCCTCAGCCAAAACTCACGCCCATTAGCCTTGTGCATTTCCCGTACTTCTAATCAAACACTTGGCTGCTTATTCATGTTTGAGCATCGATCGATCTCCTTGTGAGAATCTTATGTTGTGATTTTCTTCCTAGCACCTACCTGGGGAGTGCCCAACCCACTAGACATGCCTAGGCCGCGCAGAACACATGGCAACGCCACGGTCACGTGGTGACCACGTGGCGGGCATGCGAGTTTAAGCGCTCTAGAGTTGGGGTCCTCGGCCACTGTCCAAAACTCGACGTATCGCCACCAAACCATGTATTTATGATTAAATAGGTACTTATGTAACTATATATGATTTTTGGAAAAAACAAGTAGCAAACTATGAGATAGCTGCAGTTCAAATTTGACCCGCTTCCTCCTGAATCGGCGGGAATTTGTCTTTTTCACTACAGGTGGATAAAACTTTTGACACCCAACCATTTTGTCAATTGTGCATTAAATATGGCCTAGTATTTTAGAAAATTGATTTGGTCCAATTTTACAACAAATATATGGTAGCTCCTTCACAAAAAAACTCATTTCAAGCACTCGGAAAATGGAAAATGAATATTCCATGCAAAGAAAATGAAAACTCCCTTAGGCAACATTGTTTGGAATTCCAAGATGCACCCTTGTGCAAAATATTGGATCATTTGAACAAACTATGCCATGAATGTGGCCATAAGATTGATCATTTGGCTTTAAAGCCATGAATCTTCACGCATGATAGCTCATCTCTGAGTACACTTTTTTTAAATAATTTCCGTATTACAAGTTTACTATTTTTCTTGGAAACTTGGTCACATATAATGACACAATGCGAAGGTTTTCCAATTTTTGATTTTTTGAATTTTTTATGCCTGTTTCAAAATGCGGTCAAAATGGCGGGCTTGACCGTTCCTATCTAGTGGTTGAATCTTGGAAAACTTTTGATGTTTCTCTGATTAAATAGATACTTATGTACCTAGAAATAATTTTTTTTAAAATAAAGAGCAACCTATGAGGGTGCTGTAGTTCAAATTTGACCCGCTTCCAGTTGAATCAACGGAAATTTGTCTTTTTCACCAGAGGTGGATCAAAACTTCTGACACCCAACAATTTGGTAAATTATGGTTTTAATATGTCATAGTATTTTAGAAAATTGATTTGGTACCATTTTGCAACAATTAATTGGTAGGCCCTTCATAAAAGAACTCATTTTGGGCACTCGAATAATGATTAAAAATAGCTACAAAGATAAAAAAAATTGCATGCAAACTAGATATCATCCATAAAATATGGTCTAAATTGATAGAAAATTTTAGTTGTGCCATTTTACAAAATATTTGATAGCTGCTTCACAAAACCCTCCCAGTTTTAGTACTTAGAAACTATTCTAAATCATAATTTTTCTGAAGCAATCAGAGCTCTTCACACGGATAATCCCCTTAGCCGATCTAGACCATCCACATCCGACGGATACAACGTGTCTCTGGTCCCCTCAAAACCGAACCCAACCCAAACCCTAGTAGCCCCGTCTCATCGCTCGATCAAAATCTCGCTCCCCTCGTCTCCCACATCGCCGCCACCCACCCCAATCCCATCCCTCCCCTTGCCTCCCTCCCAAAGCTTGCTGCCGGCGGCCTCTCCCCCACCTCTCCGCTTCCCTCCCACCTCGTCCCCATCTCTCTCCCCAACCCAAACCCTAGCAACCCCCTCTCCTCACTCCATCCAGATATCTCCCCCCTCTCCCCGAGAACACACCCGTCGCCCCCTATCTCCTC
>NC_041391.1:290445987-290457212 GCF_002162155.2 Triticum dicoccoides
CACTCCTCATCTCCTCACCGCCGCCACTTCCTCCCCGTCCGCGGCCTCCTTCCGCGACGCCCATTGATGCCGATCTCGTCTTCCCTCCCCTCCCCAGGTCCTCTCCACGCCGCTCCCACCCTCCGAACAGATCCCGATCTAGTCCAGATCGAGAGAGAGCGAGAGCTCGCCACCGCCACCTCCCTCCAGCGGAGCTCGCCGTCATCCAGGGTCTCCCCCACACCCAGGTCCTCGGCTCCACCAGATCCGGCCTCCTCCTTGGTCCTGCCCGACGCGCTCGTCGGGGGCTCCGACGCCTACGCCCACAGCGCGGCCGCTGTCGGGGGCCTCCTCTCTGACCTACGCTCTCCCTTCTCCCAAGTGCGTGCTTGCGTGCCGCCTGCTGGCCTCTTTCCCTTGCATGGCCCAACCCCTTCCCTCTCCTTATGAAATGGAAGGCACTGCAGGTGCTGGGCAGCGGAGGCGCAGGGGCAGTGAAGGGGAACGAGGGGCGGGGGAAGCTGCTCCCTAGGGACCGCATCGACCGCCTGCTCGATCCGGGGGCCTCCTTCCTTGAGCTCTCTCAGGTAACCACTGACCTCATCAGTAAAAATTATATGTTGGTCTAGTATGATAATTGGACTAGGGAATGCATGAAACTTGTAGATCTCATGGATTATGAGTTGATCGGGGTTTCAAAGGTGGAGGCACAAATTACAGAATAGTGTTCAAACGAGAGTAGTAGTCCATTGCCGTGTGTGTTGTGGCTCAAAAATAGACCTGTTTGGGTGCTACTTTCCACATGAAAATAGACCTGCAAATAGACCTATAATTCTGATTGCCTTGCCTGTGTATTATATACTTTATTCTTCTTGCTGGAGTACTAGAAGAGTAGTGCTATCTTGCTGCTGGTGACACTCCAAGGAATACTCCCTTCTACTACTACACCTAGTTACTTGTGTGTATCCTATTACTTACTAGTTAGTACACATGTGTAGTAGTACTATACTATATTCTTCTTCCTCAACTACTACAATAGAACTTGTAGTAGTGGTGTCTTACTGCCAGTGACAATTTATCTTCTCAGCATTGTTGTTCTTATTTGAATCATTTTCTGAATTGTATGTTTATTTGGATCCATTCGACCTTTTCATAATTGCAGGCTGAAATGTGCATGTTTTATCTTCTTAGCATTGTTGTTCTTATTTACTTGCAAGTATTTACTATGAAAGGTTCAATCATGCCATCTTTGCTTGTACTTCATGTTAATGTGATCAAAATGCTCACACCAAGTTTGTGAACTGTGGCCAGGTACCAGAGGCTGACCAGGTAATCCATTGGCATCTCTAGCTCCCACATGTCGCCCCTGGGCTGTAGCGCCCTCTCGTGGGCGATCGACATCCTCCCAGTCGCTCCGCTCCTCATCCAGGTTGCGCACCACCTCGACTGTGGCCAGTACCAGTCGCTCATCCTCATCGCTGTGATGTCGTTCAACTCCTTCTTCTGCCTGCTCACTGGCTTCTTCAAGACGGTCTGGGTGTTCCTATTCTACATCCTCTTCATCACTGCATCCATTATCATTGTCGAGGCGGTGCACACCTGCAACCTCGGCATGATGACCCGCGGCCTCGCCACTCACGACTCAGGCAAGCACCTTGTCCTGCACTGCACGCTGCCAGCAGCCCGCTCAGCCTCTACTGCACCGCCATTAGCGACATCAGCACGGCCCTCATGGCTGCTTTCATGTACCACATGCTGAGGCGCACTAACCAGCTCACCGGCCTATGGGTCGTCTCCATCTCCAATGACAGAGCTGAAGGTATATAATTCTTGTGTGGTTGTTTTGTCCGTCAAGCCAAATGCTAGTCTTATTATAGAGTGGCCTGATGCAAGTTTCTGAATTATGCCTTTTGAACTTGCGAGTTGGGGTATCTTGTGAATGTTTTAACTTTTAAACTCAAAATTGTTCCCTTTTCTGTTTGATTCAAGCTTAGCCTCGTTATAATGTATTGTACAGTTGTTGTTTCAAATTGTTTTGCTACAAGTACCATAATTTGCATTGAAGATATTATATTCTTTTGTTGTATCATTGTTTAATAGCACCACAACACATGATGCTCACATGAAACATCCACATTATGTCTATTGATTTGATAATAGGAGTGTCCTTGTCCTGGGCCTATGCTATATTTTGACTCCTATGTTTGTTCTTCTAGCCTACTAGTTAATTTTGTTACTAGGTTTTCTTTAGTTATCACTAGGAAATGTGATAGTTAATAGTTAATATCCTCACTGAACAAGGAAACAGTATCGTACCAACATAATTTTGTGGTGTGGTTCACTCTAATCAGGAAGTTTGTTATCCTTGTTTACTTTGTTATCATAATCCTCAGAATAGCCAAGTAGCAAATCCCCAAAGTTATAATAAACTATCTAAAAAATGGTTAATTATCAGCTTGTTACAGGCCAGCACAGACATTTTACAGTGGTCTGGTCTTCACTGAACATTGATGTTTGGTTGATCTCATTTTGTTGTGTGTTAATGTCTTCTTTGTATTTTGTTTCCAAGATCATGACTCGGAGGAATTGTATGGTCCTCCTTTAATTACCTCCTTTGTTTTGCATTTGCATCTAGGTTCTTGCACATCAGAAATTAAACAGGCACTTCATTTTCTTAAAAAGGCATATGGCAGTGCTATGCAGAAGGTTCTCCATGTTGGCCCAGATAGTTGTACAGTAGTTTCTAACTTGTTGAAAGAAGGCAAGGAAGCATGGGGAGTATAGCCTTATGATTTGGAGGATGCTTCTTGTGCTGGTAATCGCCTTTCACCCATCGCTTCCCCTCGCAGGAACGCTGATCCAGCTGTTTGAGATTCTAGATGCTAACAACGCTTCTGCTGCTGCTTGTTTGTTTGTTTGCTGCAGTGATTATTCTGATCGTGTATTTCAACAATGGCTTAGGTGTGTTGCAAACTCTCAGCTTCGATACGTGTTCTGTGTGTGAGCGTGTGTCTAATTGAAGTTTTACATTGCAAAGTGGCTGACAAAACAAGCAACTGTGACATGTAACATCTTTGTTTCTTGTTCTCTGCTCTGCTTTCATGTAGCAACTTAGTATTGAATTTGAATGTATGGGTGCTGTTAGCATCACCTATTGTTCTTGATCAACTGCCTGGTACCAATTGTTATGTGCTGCATTGTGCAGTGCTGATTTTGCGCTGATATGAACTTACAACAATATTACATTGTACTGTTTTCTGCATGTTGTCGTATCACTAGTTCCATGCTGCCTTCACATTTGAGTGTATTACTTGATTTTTTTTTATCCATGTATCAATTGTTGTATTGCAGACTTAAAATTGTGGTGGTTCCTTTTTTACAGAAGCTCAAGTGTTTAGTGTGAAGTGTGAAGCAAGCATGGTGTTGTAAACTGTGAAGCCAAGTGTGAAGATGTGTATCTGTGTTGTAAAGATTGTAATAGATTTATTTAGTGGTATATTTGATGAATTTTATGTGTTGTTTGTTCTATTTGAAATATTGGATAACTATGTGATTTGAAAACTTGTGAAATGGAAACTTGACTAGTGGGGCCACTTATGAAAATAATCTATCAAATTTGCACATTTCTGACATGTGGGACCAATTTGAGAGATGAACATGACAAATGGGACCCGTCTGACTAGTGGAATCAGCTTGAAAATATAATGGTTGGAAATATAAAATTAATATATAACGGCTAAAAATACAAAATAAATAGACTATAAAAGGCCACGACCCAACAATAAAAAAGGCTACAATGTTGGCTTGGCCCATGAAGCCGTTCAAAAATTGATAGAAAAAAATATATAAAAAAGCTGAATTGTTGGGCTCGGCCCATCTAAAACATTGACCGGGCTGAATCTTATAAGTGACATTTTGAATTGGTCGCAATTTTGCCACGTCCGATCCGACGTGGCCTGGGCAGACAGCTAGTGACCAAAACAAAAGGTCATAGCTTCAACGATGTTTTGTTTTGGTCGTAAACGTCTATGACCTTCTCATAGAGAAGGTCGTTAATTTCAGTTTATGACCGCCTGCTTTTGACCTTCTGATTTTGGTCACAAAAAGGTCGCAAATGAAAAATAATGAACTTTGAGTGACCAATAGTCAAGCTCACAAGTTGACATATTTCTTGTAGTAGTTGATGGAGAGAGGGTCGATGGAAGGAAGACCTCCGACGCCCCCTACCCGGCACGCCAAATTTTAGATATCGGGTTCCGGCAAAACCCTTAAGGTTCGAACACTGGGTGCGCACAAAGACCTTCTCCCTACCGGAACACGCCCTCAGCCTCGCCGCGGTTTCTAAGCTAGATCCATGAACAACACAAGATACACAAGATTTATACAGGTTCGGGGCACCGTTGTGGTGTAATACCCTACTCCTGTGTGTGGTGATGGATTGCCTGTTGGGCTGATGATGAACAGTACAAGGGAAGCACAGCCTCACGAGGAGTGGTGTTCTTGAGCTGGTGTGGTGTGCGGATGAACTTAACTTGTCTCTCTACTGTGGTGACTAGCCCTATTTATAGAGGCCCTGGTCCACTTCCCAAATATTGAGCGGGAACGGATCCAAGCACATGAACACCTATCCTCGCGAGGCTGTTCTTCCCCTGTAATATTCATCATCACCCTAAGAGGTAGTCCACCACACCACACACAGGAGTGGGTTATTACCCCACAACGGTGGCCTGAACCTGTATAAACCTTTTGTCTCTTGTGTTCTACATCGATCTAGTTAGGGATCACGGCGAGGCTGAGAGCAAGATTCGGTAGGAGGAGATCTTCGTATGCACCCCAGTGTTCGAACCTTAAGGGTTTTGCCGGAACCCGATATCCGACATTTGGCGCGCTAGGTAGGGGTGCGCCGAAATCTTCCTACTGCTTATCTGCGTCCCATCGCTTTGTCGCATCCATGGCAGACGCTCGCCGAGCCCGCGCCGAGCGCCGGACTGCTCTTGTCGCCTGCGTCGCCCAGACGGCTCCCGTCGGCGGGCCTCCTCGTTGTTCTCCGTCTCCTCCTGCCAACGCCGCCACCGGCTCGGCGGGGAACGAGTAGCAAGCATCTTTGCTACACCCCTCCGTGTGGCGGAAAGGCTGCACCGCCACTCCATCGCTGACCCTAGCTGGTTCGTCGTCTCACGCTCGCCGTGCCCCCACGTAAGCGCAGGCCGTGTTGCTCCTGGCACGTGAGCTCCTGCACTACCGCCCCGTCAACGTCCTCTATGAAGAATGGCTCGCTCGCATCACCGAGCTCGTCAGCGCCGCGGAGGGCTCTCCCGCGCCGTCCCTCTCGCTTTCTTGACCTTCGCTAGGTGTGGGCGATGCGGCTCAGGGAGAACCTCCACCACCTCGCCCCAAGAAGGCGCCCTGGCTCCAAGGCGCGAGGCCCCTGGACGTGATCCACTGCATCCAGCGCCCGCGTGACAAGAAAGAAGCTGCAAAGAAATCCCTCAACCTCAAGAAGGCGCTCCCGTGCTTCCTACACGAGCACGACAAGACCGCGTCCCTCCACCGGCGTGCCAAGACCCCGTGCTGCCGCTGGCGGCAGTGCGCCGGTACCACCAAGAGCAAGCTCCGCATCAGCAAAGGGCTCTGGTGACCGCAACAGGTTGCCGCGCGTTCACCACCGAGCTGTGTAGCGTCACCTGGCCAGGCATGTTCAAGCCGGATTTGCCTCCTTGCTACGATGATACTGTGGACCTCGCGGAGTCCTTCAGCCCTACGAGCTGAGCATCGAGGCGGCCAACGGAGACGAGAAGGTCATGGTGAACTGGTTTCCCATTGCGCTCAAGGATGGTGCTCGCACCTGGCTCCTGAACCTGCCTCACGGCTCAATCTCCTCCTAGGACGAGATGCATAGCCTCTTCATCGCCAACTTCCAGGGCACTCGCGACCGCCCCCCGGCCGCGGGTGACTTGCGCCGCATCAAGCAGGAGCCCGGAGAGACCCTGCAGAAGTACATCCAACGCTTCAACAACGCCCACCTCAAGATCCCCAAGGTGACGACGAGGCCATCATTTCAGCGTTCTCTGATGGCGTCTGTGACGTCAATATGAAGGAGGAGCTCGCCATCCACGAGGAGTTGTGCACATCCCTGGAGCTGTTCAACCTGTCGAACAAGTGCGCAAGAGCTGAGGAGGGACGCCTCTCCCTCCTCGAGCTTCCAGGTGCTGACCCAGAACAGAAGAAGACTAAGGACAAGGACGTGAAGCGCAAGGGAGTAGCCGTCCTTGCAGCATAACCAGGCACGAAGCATGGTAGGGACCAGCCGGAGTCGTCCAAGGGCAGCCGACCGTTCTGCGCCTGCCCCAACCTCCACACCCAAAACACCAACGAATGCCTGGAGCTCAGGGCCGTTTGAGATGGACGCTTCGGTCGACGCCCCGAGCGCAACGACCGAGGCTACGACCAAGGAGGAGGACGTGGCGGAGGACGATGGGACGACCGTGGCCCTCGCCAAGAGTGGCGTGACCGACCTCGTGAGGATCACTGGTAGGACCAGCCTCACGAAGGCGCCTGGAGGGATCAGCCTCGCGAGGACCACTCGTAGGGCAACGCAGGCCTTCCTCCTCTGCTGCCGCCGCCAAGAAGGAATGACGACCACCACCAGGACGAGGGGTTGGGGGCTTCCAGGAGCCACGTGCTATCGCTTGGATCTTGGGCGGAGCTCAGGCCCCAGCCTCTCAGCGAATCTTCAAGCTGTTTGCTCGAAAGGTGAATGCAGTCCTCCCCAGGCTTGAGGCAACGCGCCCGCTCAGGTGGTCCAAGTGCGCCATCACCTTCAGCTCAGCAGATAAACTCAAGTGCGCAACTACTGCTGGCGTCCTTCCGATGGTTTGTTCCCCAGTCATCAGCAACGTGTAGGTCACCAGGACCCTCATCGATGGCGGCGCAGGGCTTAACGTCCTGTCCGTGGAGATGTTCGACAACCTTCAAGTGCCATAGGATCAACTTCAGCCTACCAAGCCTTTCTCAGGAGTTACTGATGGTTCCACCACCCCGATAGGGCAGCTCCGCCTCCCTGTCACCTTCGGAGAGCGCAACAACTACCGCACCGAGCTCATCGACTTCGACGTCACCCACATCCACCTGCCATACAATGCCATCCTCGGGTATCCGGCCCTGGCCAAGTTCATGGTGGTCACCCACCATGGCTACAACGTCCTCAAGATGCCAGGGAGCGGCGGAATCATCACGGTTCCCTGTGAAGAAAGAGATGCGGTTTGCTCCCTCGAGCGTGCCTTCCAAGCTGCATCAATCGAGGACCCAGACAGCAAGGTCGAGAACCCTCCTGAGGCAGTCCCCAAGAAGAAGAAGACACGACTTAGCTCAAGGCCTCAGGAGGTTGGCATCTCAGGAGGTGCTGCGTCAGGACCAGCGCCCGTGCAAGGCGCGCTCGGCGCCCTCCTCGGGCAGGGCTCAGGGGCTCTCTTCTGGAAGGCCTCAGACTTTGCCAACATCACGAGGGAGGCGCTCGGGCACCACTTGGAGGCGTGCTTCGCGGCACATTTCCCTCGGGAGGTTTTAGGGCGTGGAAAGCCTGACGTTCATGAGTTCATTACCAAGACTACTCAGGAGCTTCAGGAAGCAAGAGCCATGCGCGATGACCGACGCTTGCCTGGCATGGCCCCCCATCCAGGCGAGGATGGTGGGCTGCGCGTCTGCATCGACGTCCCAGGGCTCAATCGAGTCGCATCTCAGGAGCGCCTCTGGCCTTCGCGCGTGTGATGCTGCGAGGGTCCGCCACTAAGCTATGTTTGCATGCCTTTCGGCCCGCCGAATGCGGCTGCTACCTACCAGCATAACCTATAGAGGATTCTGGCGGCTCAGGAGGCCAGGCATCATGCGGTCCTAGCGGAGATGGAGATGGTCCTCAAGGAACCGCCTGGACCACCGGAGCCTCCCGATGCTCAGGACTCTAGTGGCTAGTAAGGGTCGGCCCCTTCACCGCGCGTCTTCAGCTACTCCAACACCCCCTATACAATGGTATTAGGTGAAATCTTCCGAGTTCATTTCAGCTGGGAGCGCCCTCAGGGCTGCATCATTCCCAGGCCGCCTTTGTCCGTCCCTGCGGCGTGTGTCCCTTTTGCTTATGTCTTTAGTTTACCTTGCTGGGGGTGCCCCTCGAGCTACATCATCCCCAAGCCACTTGGGCCTGACCCAGTGGCATGTATCCCTCCTGCATTTACCTAAGATGATTTGCCTTTCATACCTAACCTTCCTGTGATTATCGCCTGTTCGATTGACATCTACCGCTGGAGCCGCTCGCGCTGGCACGGTGCTTGCGCATGGGTCCATCCCTGCAATGCCGACAAATCTGAGCGGTCGAGCTCTGGCACGCGATAGCCCCGCACGCGTCACCTCACCAGGCCCTCAGTGCCCTCACCTCTCTCCCGGAGCAACCAATGGCCAGTCGGCGATCATAATGGCAACCTGTGTTTTTCTCGTGTTAGTTTACAAGAACCTCCTGAGGTCTATAGCGGGTGGCACCATGAGCTCTCTCCCTCTTTCCCATGCGATCCACTTGCGCGTTAAATGGGGGGCTCCTGAGCATGGCGACCCATGAGCTCTTACTGGCTCTCCAGCCCTCACTCCCTGGCCTTGGCCACGACATCGCGACCTGGTATACCAGCGGCAGCTGAGCTCGCTCAAGGGCCGGGACCTGAGGACGTAGAGCCCGAGGGAGAGTATGGGGAGAAGGGGGAAGCTCACAAGGGCCTAACCCAGCTATGTCCCAGCTGCCAATGCACAAGTCTGGTGTAGCGCGAAGGAACGACTCCAGATTACCAAGATAAGTTCTGCGCCTAGAACAACTAATCGTTACAGCACGAGATCCTCACTTGCTGCGGCTCTATGACGGCAATGTTGTCTTCCTTTCTCACCTCTTGGCGGCTGTTAGCATGCTAATGGGGACCTCCTGAGCATCGCGCCTCAGGGGCTCTTACTGGACCTCGGGCCGCTCACCTCCTGGCCTTGACCACGGCATCGCGACCTGGCATACCAGCGATGGTTGAAGCCTACCTGGGGACCGGTACCTGTCAGCGTAGAGCACCAAGTCATCGCGAGGTTAGAAAGGGGGAACCGAGCTAGGACAAAACAATCATTCGAGCGATTTCATGATAAGGATCACATCAACAAAAGACACCACGAACCCTTTACATGCCCCCACGGGGTGTTTTCTCGATTCCTTGCAGGGAACAAAAGACGAGATTCCTAAGGAGCCCTAACTACCCACGCCCCCATGGTCGACGCCATCATCAACAGTGGGCCACGAGAGGCCGGCGCCAACCTCATCCAGATCAGCTACGGTGACGGCCTAATGCAGCCTCCTTGCTCCGAGCACGATGCGAGCTCGGGGGCACGTAGCTGTCGTCGCTCGTCTCCAGAGTCACGAAGAGCTCGAGAGAGTGGCTAGGCTCCCAAGCATCACTGCTGCTGCCGGAGGAGCCGTTGGGGGAGCGAACGGCAGGCCTGGTCCCTGCCACGTCGATGCCCCGACTGCCTCCTCTGGGGCAGCACTCCAAGCGGCGGCCTTCTGCGTCAAAGACTTTGAAGGACAACAAGGAGGTGCCATCGTGTTCAAAATGAATCACGAGGGAGCCCCCCATTCGGCAGACCCAGGCGACCTCACCGCAGCCTCGGGTCATGAAGACCTTGCCCGGGGCAATGACTTCAACCTCTACCCCGGTCACCGGAGCACCGCAGTCAGCATGCTGCAGTCAAAGCTCGAGAGGCCCCTGAGGGAGTCCTGGATTAGGGGGTCCTCGGACAGCCGGACTATATACTTTGGTCGGACTGTTGGACTATGAAGATATAAGATTGAAGACTTCGTCCCGTGTCTAGGTGGGACTCTCCTTTGTGTGGAAGGCTGTAGGATCGAAAGTATGTCTAGAGGGGGGGTGATTAGACTACTTCGCCAATTAAAAACTTATCCTTTTCCCAATTTTAGTCTTTGGCAGATTTTAGCTAACTTAGCACAAGTCAAGCAATCTTAACACAAGTCAAGCAAGCATGCAAAGAGTATATGAGCAACGGAAAGTAAAGCATGCGGCTTGCAAGAATGTAAAGGGAAGGGTTTGGAGAATTCAAATGCAATTGGAGACACGGATGTTTTTGTCGTGGTTCCGATAGGTGGTGCTATCGTACATCCACCTTGATGGAGACTTCAACCCACGAAGGGTAACGGTTGCGTGAGTCCACGGAGGGCTCCACCCATGAAGGGTCCATGAAGAAGCAACCTTGTCTATCCCACCATGGATCGCCCACGAAGGACTTGCCTCACTAGCGGTAGATCTTCACGAAGTAGGCGATCTCCTTGTCCTTACAAACTCCTTGGTTCAACTCCACAATCTTGTCGGAGGCTCCCAAGTGACAGACACCACTCTCCAAGAAGTAACAAATGGTGTGTTGACGATGAACTCCTTGCTCTTGTGCTTCAAATGATAGTCTTCCCAACACTCAACTCTCTCTCTCACATGATTTGGATTTGGTGGAAAGAAGATTTGAGTGGAAAGCAACTTGGGGAAGGCTAGAGATCAAGATTGATATGGTAGGTGTAACGCCCCGGTTTCAATGCGCCAGGCGTCTTCTAGTTATTCGCCGTCGTTGCCATGTCATTTGCTTATGTGTTGCACTTTGCCATGTCATCATATGTATTTCATATCATGTCGTCATGTACATCGCATTTGCATACGTGTTCGTCTTAGGCATCCGAGCATTTTTCCCCGTTGTCCGTTTTGCAATCCGACACTCCTATGTCCTCCGGCGTCCCCTTGTCTCTTTTTGTGAGCGGGTGTTAAACATTCTCGGAATGGACCGAGGTTTGCCAAGCGACCTTGGTATAGCGCCGGTATACCGCCTATCAAGTTTCGCGCCATTTGGAGTCCGTTTGATACTCCAACAGTTAACCGGGAAACCGTAAAAGCCTCTTTTGTGTGCAGCCCAACACCCCTCCAAAGTGGCCCAATAACCCATCTAAGTCACCTCCATACTCTCGGTCGTTCGATCACGATCGTGTGGGCGAAAACCGCTCCTCATTTGGAGTCTCCTAGCTCCCTCTACCTATAAATATGTGATCCCCTCCATTTCCATGCAGTCCAAACCCTAGCCCCGCTCCTCTCGCGCCGCCGGACAAAAACCCCGCCGCCGGACGTGTCCGCGCTGCCGTCCCCGACGAATCCGCCGCCGCCACGTCACCCCGCCGGCCT
>NC_041391.1:290457562-290463667 GCF_002162155.2 Triticum dicoccoides
CTCCGCCGCCGGCTCCGCCCTCCGCCGCCCGGTCTCCCGCCGTGCCGCCATGCCGCTCCAGCGGTCTCGCCGGCGAACCTCGCCGCCGGCCGCCTCCTCTGCCGTCGCCGGTTGCCTCGTCGCCGGATCTGGGCAGGTGGATGAGATCCACCCGTTCCCAATCCAAACGGTGCACCCGGATCCGTCCATCCCGAACCGCGTCATCCAGTTTTCTCGGAGGTCAAAATTCCACCAAGTCCTTGGATCTATGACATTTTCATGCCCTATTCATCGCATCACGACTCCATGACATCTGCTCCGTTTCATGCGCACAATATATCAAATTGTGAGATGCGCTTCATTTTGTTCCATTGTGCCATGTTAATTGGAGTTCATCTTGATGCCCTAATCATCGTTGCAAAAGTGCTATATGATGTTAACCTACTGAAACTATTATAACTTGCTGTTTTGTCTTTTTCGTTGCATTTTGTGTGTGCATCCTTTGAGCTTGATATCTACATGAGTTTTGAGCTACATCATTCCATCTTTACAGTGGTGCAATCCATGTATTTTTGCAAGTTTTGTAGTGAGTACATCGAGCTCGTGAAGTAGGGTACATGCTGTTGCTGTTTTGCTAGACTGATTCTGTTATATTATGATGCTATGTAAACCTGCCGCTGCAAGTCATTCTATGCATTATCTGGAAATGTTCACTAAGAATGATTTATTATATATGTAATTATGTATCCATTGACGCCCCTGATTCCATTTATATCCTGCTGTAACTTGTTGCTATCTTGCTCCAATCTTGCTAAATAATGTTGTTGTCAGCCTGTTAACATTAAGTTCAATGTTGCCATGGTTGTTGTTAGTGATCAAAGCATGATATGAACTTGCTCTTGCCATGCTTAGCTTCATAAACATGTCTTATTACTGTTGGTTACCTTTTCATGCCATGTTTTGCTCTGTGGTGAGTTTTACAAGCTCACCAACATGCCTACTTATTGTTGTTCCTGCCATGTCTGAATCTGTCATATCATTTGCCATGTTTGCATGGATCCTACCATGTTTTCTGTTGATCTTTGGAATTAGTTCAGTAAGGGAGTTTTGTTCTTTCTCTTTAGTGTTAGCATGCAATGCCTTTGTTTGCCATTATAAGTTCCTGTAACATGTTGATTGATAGCCCTAAACATTGCAACCTGATGTTATTTCTGCCAAGTCTGAAACTTTTATAATTTGCAATCTTGCCATGTCCTTTTGAGCAAGTTATATTGTTTTCTGGAGATAGCTCAGTGTTCATGTTTTGTCATTCTATAACTGTAATTCATGTCCATGCCTTTTGTTTTCACGTTGAGATGTTGTAGCATATTGTTTTGATGCTTGCTAGATGCCTAATTGCTGTTTTGGACAGCTTGTCCTTTAAACTTGTATAGAGTGTATGTGTTGAATTGTTGCTCCGTTTTGAGTGTGCTCTATATGAAACTTGCTTAGTTTTGCATGTAGTTTCATATTATCATGTTGCATCCTTGTTTTGAGGTGTTTGCTTGATGTTTGTATGTGTTTTGCATCAATGCCATGTTTAACTTGTTTTGCTCATATCGTCTAGGCCATAACTCTGAATTAAATGAACTTTATATGTAACTGGACTAGAATTTTGTGTAGATCATCTTGGTGCATCTTAACTTGCTGTTTAACTACTTGAACATCGGGTTTATTCAGTTCCGGACCAATTTCTAAATTTGCATATGAGGACTTACCGGAATTGTTATATGTTGTTTCCGACCTCATTTAACCTTGCTCTGATGTGTTGTTCTTGTATGCATCATCTCTTGCCATGAATAGCTCCATGTAGCTTTGTCATGCATCATGCTCGTTGTGCATCATGTCTTGTCTATGTGTGGTGTGTTTACCATGTTGTGTGCTTCTTCTCGATAGTTCCTGTTTCATTGCGATCGTGAGGATTCGTTCGTCTACGCTTGGTTCGGCTTCACCCGTTCGTCTTCTTCATGGACTCGTTCTTCTTCCTAGCGGGATTTCAGGCAAGATGACCGCTACCCTGGATCTCACTACTATCATTGCTATGCTAGTTGCTTCGTTCTATCGCTTTGCTGCGCCACCTATCCCTTGTTCTATCAAGCCTCCCAAACTACCATGTCAGCCACTAACCTTGTCACCCTTCCAAGCAAACCATTGCTTAGCTATGTTACCGCTTTGCTCAACCCCTCTTATAGCGTTGTTAGTTGCAGGTGAAGTTGAAGATTGCTTCATGGTGGACAGGATTATGTTGGGATATCACAATATCTCTTATATTATTAATGCATCTATATATTTGGTAAAGGGTGGAAGGCTCGGCCTTATGCCTGGTGTTTGGTTCCACTCTTGCCACCCTAGTTTCCGTCATATCGGTATTATGTTCCTGGATTTTGCGTCCCTAACGCGGTTGGCTGATTTATGGGACCCCCTTGACAATTCGCTTTGAATAAAACTCCTCCAGCAAGGCCCAACCTTGGTTTTACCATTTGCCTCACCACCACCTACTTTTCCCTTGGGAGTAATTAACCCAAGGGTCATCTTTATTTCAGCCCCCCCGGGCCAGTGCTTCTCTAAGTGCTGGTCCGAACCGAGCAGCCTGCGGGGCCCCCTCAGGGAAACTCGAGGTCTGTTTTTACTCGTAGCTTGACTTATCCGGTGTTGCCCCGAGAACGAGATATGTGTAGCTCCTATCGGGATTGTCGGTGCATCGGGCGGCTTTGCTGGTCTTGTTTTACCATTGTCGAAATGTCTTGTAAACCGGGATTCCGAAACTGATCGGGTCTTCCTGGGAGAAGGAATATCCTTCATTGATCGCGAGAGCTTATCATGGGCTAAGTTGGGACACCCCTGCAGGGTATAAACTTTTGAGAGCCATGCCCACTGTTATGTGGTAGATGGGAATTTGTTGATGTCCGATTGTAGATAACTTGACACCAGATCCGAATTAAAACGCATCAACCGCGTGTGTAGCAGTGATGGTCTCTTTTCGGTGGAGTCCGGAAAGTGAACACAGTTTTGGGTTATGTTTGACGTAAGTAGGAGTTCTGGGTCACCTCTTGATCATTGCTAGCTTCACGACCGTTCCGTTGCCTCTCTTCTCGCTCTTATTTGCGTATGTTAGCCACCATATCATGCTTAGTCGCTGGTGCAACCTCAACACTTTACCCCTTCCTTTCCCATTAAGCTTTGCTAGTCTTGATACCCACGGTAATGGGATTGCTGAGTCCTCGTGGCTCACAGATTACTACAATAACAGTTGCAGGTACAGGTTACGCGATGATCATGACGCGAGAGCGATGTTTGCTTGTTTTGAAGTTCTTCTTATGCTTCTTCTTCGATCAGGGGATAGGTTCCAGGTCGGCAGACTGGGCTAGCAGGGTGGATGTCATTTGAGTTTCTATTTTTGTTTCATCCGTAGTCGGATGGTGCTCTTATGTAAGCTGATGTTGTATTCGTGTGGCATTGTATGCCTTTTGGATGTATCCCCATCTATTATGTAATGTTGATGTAATGATATCCACCTTGCAAAAGTGTTTCAATATGCGGTACTATCCTTGGTGGGACCTTCGAGTCTCTTTAGGATAGTATCACATATTGGGCATGACAAGTTGGTATCAGAGCCTCGACCGACCTTAGGAGCCCCCCTTGATTGATCGTGTAGTTTGGCCATTGTTGAGTCTAGAAGAAAACTGTTTTTGGAGTTTAGTTATATCGGAGAGTAGGAATTCTTTTTACTCCTCATCCCCTTCGTCGCTCTGGGGAGGAATCTTAATGTAGGTGTTTTGAATTAATCCTCTTCCCGTTCAAATTTTTCTTTAGGATCACGTGGTTAGTTTCGTGAGTTGTCCATCCTCTTTTGTCCGGTGCATCTCTCATCAAGTCGACTCGAACCTCTTTGTCTTTCGCAAGATCAATCCTCTTTTGTCCGGTGCATCTCTCGTCAAGTTGTCCTTGTTTTTTCCTACCCGCCCACCCTTTTCCTTCTCAGAGCCAGAGTCCGTAATCGAGTATCCATCCTACTCGTGCGATGCCTTTGCATTCCTTCAATCGGTGTTTTCTCTTCAAGATATTCGTAGCTTCCCCCTTCCAAGTTGCCTTTGTTTTTCCGCCCTCCCACCCTCTTCTTCCCGGAGTTTGAGTCTGTTTCGAGCATCAATTTCATTCGTGTGGAGCCTCTTCAGTCTTTTGCCAATTATTTCAACCGGCGAATTCTCGTCTCGTTCGTTATTCTTCATCTCTTTTCTTCTCCGGTGGATTCAATTCTAATTTTCGGTAGTGATTATATTCTTTTCCATGGCTCAAGTGTTTTCCCTGCTCGTTCGCCTCTCGCCAGTTTATCCTTCCAGAGTGCTCAAGACATCTCAGAAGATTCGTCTGTGTTCCAATTAATTCGAGGTTGTCACCTCATTCAAATATTTCAATTGTTCTGGTGCATCATCTATCGGTTCAACAATCCTTTCCAATGGTGTTTTCTCTTTTAGTGGGCCCTAACCCACAGGTCTTTTCCCAGGATCTTACCTGACTCTTCTAATTCCCCCGGAGTTATTCTCAATTCTTTTCAAGTGTGATGTAAGAATGGATCCCATCAGTCACAGGCCTTCCCCAAGATCAATTTCAAACCATTTCATTGTTGGCTCAACCTCTTTGCCTTTTCATTCTGCCGGAGTATCTCAGTAATTTTGTTGGCGTTCCTCGTCGTCATTTCAAGATAGAAGAAGAGTTTTCTCTAAATCTTGTCCGTTCTCACAAAGTTTCGTGGTTCTAGTTTCATGTTATCATCTCGAATTATTCCAATTGTCAGATATTCTTTTCTTAACCATCTGGAGCATGTCAGAAGTTGTTTTTCCCGTTTCTTTTCACCGGAGGCCATCGTTCCAGAAGAATTCTTCGTCCTCACATTTCAGCTACCATTATCCAATTATCCCGGTGCTCCGTTCAAGTGTTCTTTAATCAGCTCATGATCTCTTTGTTCTTGTGCATCTAAATCCCCTCGAGCATATTGGTTCTTCTAATTATTCCCGGTGATTCAGTCTCTTTCATCAGTCATTTTCGAATTCTTACGATGGTTCATTCAAGATTCTTTTTCCTTGATTATCATTTTAATCCATTCGTTCTTTAGAATCCTACTGGTGGTTCTTGAATACTTCTCAAAGTTTTGTGCTATATCCCCCCTTAATTTTTCTCCAGCGCGAATAAGTAGTATGCAAATCCATTGCTTCGCATCAATTTAATTGGTGGAGGATAGGCATAACGTAATTCTTATTCTTCTTTCATCAAGTGATTAATCCCTTTCTTTGGAGTTTGTTCTTGATGAATAAATTCTAGTTCCAAGTCTTTTCAACTTTTCTTTTCTGGAGTCCGAATTCCCTCGGCCATTTCGTCGGAATCTCCATCTAAATCATCGCAAGGCTCATCTTATTCTTTCTTCCTTCATTCTATCTCATCATCCTTTTGTTACCGGAGTTCTTCATGGTGGTTCTTCATGATTTAATTCTTTCTTCAAGAGTTCATCAAGATTCTTGTTGGTGGAGTTCAAGTATCTTTCTTCTCGCGTCTCGAAGTGTAATTAATTCTCCGTATTCTTTTGAAAGTGGAGTTTTGAATTTCTTCGTTCTTCTCAGCTATACAATCATTTCCATTTGTGGCCGGTTATCACCTTATGATCTTGAGATGTTACCTATAATACCACAACAAGCTTATTCTTCTCGTTGTTGATTTTCTCAACAACGCCGTTCAATGTTTCCTTCAAAGGATGGTCTCTTTTTCATTCATGGTAGAAGTTGTCATCTTCTTCCCCCGTTCTTCTCATTCCCCTCTTTCAAGTCCTCCGGTGGTTTTGTGTTGTTCCTCTCGTCAAGTATCATTCCATCTTCTTAAGTTAATGTTCTAATCTTTCTATGTTCAGCTGGAGTTGTGCCTAAATTCTGTCATATTTATTCTGCTTCTATCTTGTTCTAACCGGAGTGGTTTTGAATTCATTTTTGTTTCGGAGCTTTGACTCTCATCATATTCGTCGTTCCTTTTCCTACCCAGTGCTCTCAACTTTGTTCATCCTCTCTCTTTTGTTCTTATTTCACCTCATCCCCCCCCCCC
>NC_041391.1:290463896-290464684 GCF_002162155.2 Triticum dicoccoides
CGGTCCTAAGATCTCGGGATGAGATCTCTTGTTAGTGGAGGAGTGTTGTAACGCCACGGTTTCGATGCGCCAGGTGTCTTCTAGTTATTCGCCGTCGTTGCCATGTCATTTGCTTGCGTGTTGCACTTTGCCATGTCATCATATGCATTTCATATCATGTCATCATGTGTGCCGCATTTGCATACGTGTTCGTCTCAGGCATCCGAGCATTTTCCCCGTTGTCCATTTTGCAATCCGACACTCCTATGTCCTCCGGCGTCCCCTTCTAGTCTCTTTTCGTGAGCAGGTGTTAAACGTTCTCGGAATGGACCGAGTTTTGCCAAGCGGCCTTGGTATAGCGCCGGTATACCGCCTGTCAAGTTTCGCGCCATTTGGAGTCCGTTTGATACTCCAACGGTTAACCGGGAAACTGTAAAAGCCTCTTTTGTGTACAGCCCAACACCCCTTCAAAGTTGCCCAATAACCCATCTAAGTCACCTCCATGCTCTTGGTCGTTCGATCACGATCGTGTGGGCAAAAACTACTCCCCATTTGGAGTCTCCTAGCTTCCTCTACCTATAAATATGTGATCCCCTCCATTCTTCACGCAGTCCAAACCATAGCCCCGCTCCCCTCGCGCCGCCGGACAAAAACCCCGCCGCCGGACGTGTCCGCGCCACCGTCCTCGACGAATCCGCCACCGCCACGTCACCCCGCCGGCCTCCTCTCTCTCCTCCCACCGTCGCGGCCCGCCCGGCCCACGGCTGGCCTGCCCCGGGCCGCGCCGGGCCCGACCGCGCCCCGCGTCG
>NC_041391.1:290465007-290567825 GCF_002162155.2 Triticum dicoccoides
TCTCCCGCCGCGCCGCCACGCCGCTCCCGCGGCCTCGCCGGGGAACCCCGCCGCCGGCCACCTCCTCCGCCGTCGCCGGTTGCCTCGTCGCCGGATCTGGGCGGGCGGATGAGATCCACCCGTCCCCGATCCAAACGGTGCACCCAGATCCGTCCATCCCGAACCGCGTCATCCAGTTTTCCCGGAGGTCCAAATTCCAGTCCCTGGATCTGTGACATTTTCATGCCCTGTTCATCGCATCATAACTCCATGACCGCTCCTCCGTTTCAAGCGCATAATATATCAAAATGTTCCTTGTGAGATGCTCTTCATTTTGTTCCAGTGTGCCATGCTCATTTGTGTTCGTCTTGATGCCCTAATCATCGTTGCAAGAGTGCCATATGATGTTAACCTGCTGAAACTGTTATAACTTGCTGTTTTGTCCTTTTCGTGGCATTTTGTGTGTGCATCCTTTGAGCTTGATGTCTACATGAGTTTGGAGCTATATCATGCCATCTTTACAGTGGTGCAATCCATGTATTTTTGTGAGTCTTGTAGTGAGTGCATCGAGCTCGTGAAGTAGGGTACATGCTGTTGCTGTTTTGCTAGACTGATTCTGTTATATTATGATGCTATGTAAACCTGCCGCTACAAGTCATTCTATGCATTATCTGGAAATGTTCACTAAGAATGATTTGTTATACATGTAATTGTGTATCCATTGACGCCCCTGATTCCATTTATAGCCTGCTGTAACTTGTTGCTATCTTGCTCCAATCTTGCTAAATAATGTTGCTGTCACCTATTAACATTAAGTTCAATGTTGCCATGGTTGTTGTTAGTGATCAAAGCATGATATGAACTTGCTCTTGCCATGCTTAGCTTCATAAACATGTCTTATTACTGTTGGTTACCTTCTCATGCCATGTTTTGCTCTGTGGTGAGTTGTACAAGCTCACCAATATGACTACTTATTGTTGTTCCTGCCATGCCTGAATCTGTCATATCATTTGCCATGTTTGCATGGATTCTACTATGTTTTCTGTTGATCTTTGGAATTAGTTCAGTAATGGAGTTTTGTTCTTTGTCTTTAGTGTTAGCGCGCAAGCCTTTGTTTGCCATTATAAGGTCCTGTAACATGCTGTTTGATAGCCCTAAAGATTGCAACCTGATGTTATTTCTGCCAAGTCTGAAACTGTTATAATTTGCAATCTTGCCATGTCCTTTTGAGCATGTTAGAGTGTTTTCTGGAGATAGCTCAGTGTTCATGTTTGTCATTCTATACCTGTACTTCATGTCCATGCCTTTTGTTATGATGTTGAGATGCTGTATCATATTGTTTTGATGCTTGCTAGAAGCCTAGTTGCTGTTTTGGAGAGCTTGTCCATTAAACTGGTATAGAGTGTATGTGTTGATCCGTTGCTCCGTTTTGAGTCTGATCTATATGAAACTTGCTTAGTTTTGCATGTTGTTTCATATTATCATGTTGCATCCTTGTTTTGAGGTGTTTGCTTGATGTTTGTATGTGTTTTGCATCAATGCCGTGTTTAACTTGTTTTGCTCATATCGTCTAGGCCGTAGCTCCGAATTAAATGAACTTTATATGTAACTTGACTAGAATTTCGTGTAGATCATCTTGGTGCATCTTAACTTTCTATTTAACTATTCGAACGTAAGGTTTATTCAGTTCTGGACCAATTTCTAAATTTGCATATGAGGACTTACCGGAATTGTTATATGTTGTTTCCGGCCTCATTTAACCTTGCTTTGATGTGTTGTTCTTGTATGCATCATCTCTTGCCATGACTAGCTCCATGTAGCTTTGTCATGCATCATGCTCATTGTGCATCATGTCTTGTCTATGTGTGGTGTGCTTACCATGTTGTGTGCTTCTTCTCGATAGTTCCTATTTCATTGCGATCGTGAGGATTCGTTCGTCTACGCTTGGTTCGGCTTCACCCGTTCGTCTTCTTCATGGACCCATTCTTCTTCCTAGCGGGATTTCAGGCAAGATGACTGCTACCCTGGATCTCATTACTATCATTGCTATGCTAGTTGCTTCGTTCTATCGCTTTGCTGCGCCACCTATCCCTTGTTCTATCAAGCCTCCCAAACTGCCATGTCAGCCACTAACCTTGTCACCCTTCCTAGCAAACCATTGCTTGGCTATGTTACCGCTTTGCTCAGCCCCTCTTATAGCATTGTTAGTTGTAGGTGAAGTTGAAGATTGCTTCATGGTGGACAGGATTATGTTGGGATATCACAATATCTCTTATATTATTAATGCATCTATATATTTGGTAAAGGGTGGAAGGCTCGGCCTTATGCCTGGTGTTTTGTTCCACTCTTGCCGCCCTAGTTTCTGTCATATCGGTATTAAGTTCCTGGATTTTGCGTCCCTAACGCGGTTGGGTGATTTATGGGACCCACTTGACAGTTCGCTTTGAATAAAACTCCTCCAGCAAGACCCAACCTTGGTTTTACCATTTGCCTCACCACTACCTACTTTTCCATTGGGAGTAGTTAACCCAAGGGTCATCTTTATTTCAGCCCCCCCCCCCCAGGCCAGTGCTTCTCTAAGTGCTGGTCCGAACCGAGCAGCCTGCGGGGCCCCCTCGGGAAAACTCGAGGTCTGGTTTTACTCGTAGCTTGACTAATCCGGTGTTGCCCTGAGAACAAGATATGTGCAGCTCCTATCGGGATTGTCGGCGCATCGGGCTCCTTTGCTGGTCTTGTTTTACCATTGTCGAAATGTCTTGTAAACCGGGATTCCGAGACTGATCGGGTCTTCCTGGGAGAAGGAATATCCTTTGTTGATCGCGAGAGCTTATCATGGGCTAAGTTGGGACACCCATACAGGGTATAAACTTTTGAGAGCCGTGCCCGCGATTATGTGGCAGATGGGAATTTGTTGAAGTCCGATTGTAGATAACTTGACACCAGATCCGAATTAAAATGCATCAACCGCGTGTGTAGCCGTGATGGTCTCTTTTCGGCGGAGTCCGGGAAGTGAACATGGTTTTGGGTTACGTTTGACATAAGTAGGAGTTCAGGATCACCTCTTGATCATTGCTAGCTTCACGACCATTCCGTTGCCTCTCTTCTCGCTCTTATTTGCGTATGTTAGCCACCATATCATGCTTAGTCGCTGCTGCAACCTCACCACTTTACCCCTTCCTTACCCATTAAGCTTTCCTAGTCTTGATACCCATGGTAATGGGATTGCTGACTCCTCGTGGCTCACAGATTACTACAACAACAGTTGCAGGTACAGGTTACGTGATGATCATGACGCGAGAGCGATGATTGCTTGTTTTGAAGTTCTTCTTCTGCTTCTTCTTTGATCAGGGGATAGGTTCCAGGTCGGCAGCCTGGGCTAGCAGGGTGGATGTCCTTTTAGTTTCTGTTTGTGTTTCATCCATAGTCGGATGGTGCTGTTATGTAAGGTGATGTTGTATTCGTGTGGCAATGTATGCCTTTTGGATGTATCCCCATCTATTATGTAATGTTGATGTAATGATATCCACCTTGCAAAAGCGTTTCAATATGCGGTTCTATCCTTGGTGAGACCTTCGATTCTCTTTAGGATAATATCGCATATTGGGCGTGACAGTAGGAATGGAATATCTTGGCCTCAACACAAGTGTAAGTGGTTCTCTCTCAGAAAATGTATGCTGGAAGAGTAGGTTCGTTCTGATGGCTCTCTCCACGAATGAAGAGTGGGTGGAGGGGTATATATAGCCTCCACACAAAAACTAACTGTTACACACAACTTGCCAATCTCGGTCGGACCGAATTGAGAAACTCGGTCTGACCGATTCAGCAAATCAAGTGACCGTTAGGATTTTCGGTGGGACCGACATGCAACTCGGTAAGACCGATATGGTTAGGGTTAGGGCATAAAATCTCGGTGAGACTGATTACACAAACTCGGTGGGATCGATTTTGGTAATAAGCTAACCAGAGAGTTGGTCAGGTAAACTCGGTGGGACCAGTTCGCTCATTTTGGTGGGACTGAAATGTTACAAAAGGGAAACAGAGAGTTTACATTGCAATCTTGGTGGGACCGATTGCTCATCTCGCTGGTACCAAAACGTTATGAAGGGAAACAGAGAGATTACAATCCCATCTCGGTGACACCGAGATCCCTATTGGTGAGACCGATTTGCCTAGGGTTTGTGGCAGTGGCTATGACATCTGAACTCGGTGGCGCCGGATAGAAAGAATCAGTAGGGCCGAGTTTGACTATTGGTTTAGTTCATATGTGGATGTGAGAAAGTAGTTGAGGGTTTTGGAGCATATCACTGAGCACTATGAAGCAAGAACCTCATTAAGCAACACCTCATCCCTCCTTGATAGTATTGGCTTTTCCTATAGACTCACCGTGATCTTGGATCACTAAAATATAAAATGTAGAGTCTTGTGCTTTGAGCTTGAGCCAATCCTTTTATCCTTAGTATTTTGAGGGGTCCGCTTTTCTCATCCATGCCATGCCATTCATTGAGATTTTCCTAAAATATTTATCTTGGAATAATGTTAACTCAATGAGCTATATGTTGTTAGGAATTACCAAAACCACCTAGGGATAGTTGCACTTTCAATCTCCCCCTTTTTGGTAATTGATGACAACATATAGATCAAAGCTTCGACAAATGATAATAAGAGTGAAAGACATTGTCGCTTTGAGAAGTATGTGAAAAGCCAGACCTCCCCCTAAATTTGTGCATAGATTAAGATTCGCTTTGGACTACAAATTCACAAAAACTTAGGCTGATGGGTTACTCTTCCATGTCACATACATCTTGGTGGAGCGCTCAAAATGATAATAATTGAATAAATGCACTCATCACCAAGCAAAGTGAATGATCATATAGGGATAAAAGGATAATGTCATCCAACAAGCATTAATGTAGCATATGATCAAACACATGATCATCCAAGTATCACACAGACATAAGGTATCTCAAACAAGCAAAAGCAAACAAAGTTCAACCACAAAAGCAAGAGAGAATAAAAGCAAACACTCTCTCTCGAAGCCTATTTTCTATACATTTTTCTCCCGCTTTGGCAACAAGTTACCAAAAAGTTCATAGAAAATGCATAGCACTAAATCGTCGCTCAGGCTTGGTCTTCAGGTGGTGGTGTAGAGATGGCTCCTTTGACGAAGACTTCAGTAGATGTGGATGGAGCTGGTGGAGTAGGTGCTGGACCTGGTTGCACTGAGGCTGTAGCTGGTGCAGATGAAGTTTCTCTTGTGTCTGTCACTGGCACAACAGCTGATCTCTGAGCTCTAGGCACTCTGGCAAACACATCAGTGGTTGTCTTGCCCTTCCTCTCCTGCATATCATCCCGGAGTTGCTCAACAACAGACTGGATCTCAGTTAACTTCACATCCAAGTCATAGAACTTCTGCTCCATGATCCTCTCTAGGCTCTCCTGGTTTTCAGTTAGGGTGGCCAACCCCTTCTCCATCCTTAGAGTGGATGCAATGAAGTAGCCAAGCTGATCTTGCTTTCTCTTCAGGAAGTACTCAGATGCCTCATCCATTGTTGGCATCTTGGCAGCCTTCTCCTTCTTTGCTTGTGCTTGCATAGAAGATGGTTCATCTTCATCCATAACCACTTGGTTGTCCTCAAAATCGGGATAGATAGGCTTGTGATCCTTGTCCAACATGTGCCAGTGCCCATGTTGGAGTTAATCAGCTCCTGGATCTATGGGGCATACCCACAACTTCTCTTTTGGTCAGCAGCTGTCCTCTTGATAGTTTCAACTATAAGGCTCATGACCTTGAACTTTTGTGGAACATCAAATAAGTGTAGCAGAATGGTTGCATGGCCTCTAATCATATTGTGATCACCTGACTTGGGCAAAAGAGTGTGCCTGAGGATCCAGTTGATGGTTGGCAGTCCTGACATAAGGTAATGTACTGATCCAAACTTGTGTGTTTCAACAGCGGCCTCTAGGATCTCCTTGTACATATGTGCCAGAGTTTTGTGATCCATCTTCTTCTTGGCATTGACATCCAAGTCATCCTCTTTCTCCTTAGGTGCATTGATAAGATTAACCCATTCTTCAATTGATGATTGGTACCTAGTACCTTCAGACATCCATATTGTCCTGCCATCTGGATAGAAGTGTGCTATGGAGTAGAATTGCATTATTAGCTCATCATTCCACTTTGTGAGCTTCTGCCCAACAAAGTCTGCCACTCCACAAGCACTGAAGCTGTCATACACACCAGGATAGTGTTCTTCATTCTCCTTGATGTATTTCCAGTTCACCCATCTCATGTCACACACTATTGGCTTCTTGTCCAGTAGCACTGTCTCATAGAAATCCTGCTGTTCCTTTGTATGGAACCTGTAGTCCACAGCAGTTCTCCTCCTGATTGCATAAGGATCAGTCAACCTCCACTGTCTGAGGCCTGCATCCTTTCTCAGCTTCATGTTCTCATCTAAAGGATGAGCATCATTATGATCTGGAATTTTAGGCTTCAATTTTCACAAGACATGCTCTTCATCATCTTCCTCTTCAGCAACAGCTTCAGGCACTGGGCCCTTGTTCTTCTCAGCAGCTGATATGTTCCTGGTATTCCTTTTAGCTGTAGTCTTGGGCTTGGAAGCAGCCTTGGGTGCTTCTTTGGGCTTTGATGAAGCAGCCCCTGACCTGATGGCAACACCCATGAGCTTCTGAGCTTTAGGTGCTGGTGCAGCAACCTCTTCTTCTTCCTCTTCCATCATGGAAGGCTTTCCAACAACCCTGGCCATAGTATTTTTGACCATTTCCTTCCTCTTCTTCTCAGTCCCTTCTAGCTCCTTGGGATCAGATTTCTCAGTTTCCTTATTGGATCCTCTGACCTTCAGCATAGGAGTCCTTTTGGCTGGAATTTTCCTGTTTTGTCCAGGCTTAGTGGCTGCAGCTGAGCCATATGCTTTCTTGAGCACCTTCTTCTTGGAAGTGGCCTAGTTCTCAATAGCCACATAGTCTTCATCCTCAGATTCTGAGGTTCTCTTCTTTCTGGACCTAGTGGCAGCTTTCGATAAGTTGCTTGGGGTGCTCCTGCTGCCATCATCATAGCTGCTAGAGGGACTAGTGCCCTCACTCATGTGAACCTACTCCTCTTCCCTGTCCTTGCTGTCACTTTGATCAGACATATTGCAAACACTGATAGCAGACCCTGTGAATAGATATAGATGAGATAGGGTGGATGAGCATCACAAAATACAGAGGTTTTTGCAAAAGAATGAGTCAAAAACTTAGTTTTAGTTTTCCATAGAAAGCATTTCGGATCTACCGATTTGTAAACTCGGTTATACGGAAGCAGCTTTTGGAACCCAAACTAGTGAACTCGGTCAGACCGAGTCATAGTTCGGTGGCACCGAGACTGCTAGGGTTTCACAAAGTCCTGAACTCGGTCACACCAATTTGCAATTCTCGATCAGACTGAGAATTACATGTGCAATGGCCTCAGCCGAATCGGTGGTACCGAGTTCTACAACTCGGTTGGTCAGAGATGGTTTCGGAGGAAACCTAACCCTAAATTATCAATCCAAACCTAATCTATGGAGTGTTTTGACTAGATAAGATAGTTTCAATCATGGCAATATTCATGGCGAACACAATGTGCTAGGAATCAGACAGGGATAACACAGTGATCAAGTCCATACCCTAGTTCGGCGATGGACTCGCTACGGCGGCAACGACGGAGATGATTCCCGTTGACGGCGGTGGAGACCAGCCGCAAGAGGCAGCTGGCGACGAGGAGGACGATCCGGAGACCCTCGAGGCAGAGCGGGTTGAGCGCGGGCGAAAGAGTTCGGAGAAAATTTCCAAAGTTTTTCCAGTGGGTATATATAGCCCGACCCTGTCGGTGTGACCGAGTGGAACAACTCGGTGGCACCGAGGTGCATAACTGCTAGCAGTTACAGCAACTCGGTGTGACCGAAAAGTTCAAATCGGTTGCATCAAGATTGAAAACCTAGATCGACTTAGTGATCTCGGATGACCGAAATGGAAGAATCGGTCAGACTGAAACGCACAAAGAAGTTTTGGAAGTTTAAGTCTATGACGAATCGGGGACTCCGAGTGCTCCTCACATTGAGTCGTTTGAATCTAACTTGATCAAATTTTGTGATGTAGCATGAATAGTGTTTGAGACAAGAAAAGCATAGATAGCTAGAGAAGATTCTTAGGCATTCTTGTCCATCCATTTGGCAAAAGAAAAAGAAACCAATCAATCAAAACGACAAGTGGATGTCCTCGAATAAGTAAAATATGCAACCAACATGCTCACACAATAAAATGGCAAATGAAATATGTGGCAAAGCATGCACAACCAATTCAAGCATCTATCAAGCAATTGGCGATGACTAGGTCATCTATATATGAGTATATTGACTTAGGAGTCAAATGAGAACATTTGATCATAGGTCATAATCATCGTTTAAGCTCAAGTGGGGTTACCACTTTTACATAATGCATTGATGTGTTCACACCATTAGAGTTGCTCTAACTCAATTCTTAGAGTAAAGCTCCCCCTAGATGTGAGATCCCCCCTTAAGAGGGATGAACTAACCTTGGGTTTTGTCGATGATGACTTCATGTAGGTGTTGAAGATGTGGATGCTCAATGTTGATGTAGATCATTTGGAGCAATCCTTTGGAGTAAGTTGCACTTTCAATATCTACACGGGTTAGTCCCACAAGGGACAAACAAGGATATCCATAGACATAGAGTGATGCACACACAAGATGATGTGTATGAAAGCATTAGGTTACCTTGTCCCTTGTCTTACCAACAAGAGGGTTTGTGACTCCTTGAACTAGTGCAAGATGTGGAAGTTGATTTCACTTGTTATTTCCAAAATGATATGAGTGAAATATGTTGGCGGACTCACCCTCAAGAACTCTCTAGTTCTTCTTATTCGAGATCCACATCATCTTGATGGGAATCCTTGGAGTTGTAGTCGTACTTGATGAAGTAGAACTTGATGAAGTCTTGGGAACCCACTTGACCAAGGCCTTGGGAGCTTCTTCAAATGCATCAATCTGCTCTTGAAGCTCATCCTTGCCTTTTTTTCTTGTGGTCTTGTGGAGGAAGATCATCTTGAGCTTGTGTCCCTTTGAAGGAACTAGGATCATACTTTTCTTGTTGAGGAACAAACTTTGTCCTGGGGTATTGATCTTCTTCCCACTCAACTCCATTTGCATTGAACTTCCGTTCAAAACCAACACCTTGGTTCTTCCGGTGCCTTCCTTGCTTGCGTACAATTTCCTCGAATTGCTTACTCCCGGCAAGGCTCTTTTAAACACCTTTCTATATAATTCCCTTCAATAAGCAATTTTCTTGCTCAAGTGTAACTTGGCTAAGAGAATCATTAGTGGAATCAAGAGAACTACTAGAAGCAACAACATTGGATTTAGCATGATTATTGTTACTACTAGAGGAAGAATCCTTCTTGTTCTTGTTACTAGACTTGATTTAGGCATGTAAGTAGATAAGAGTAAACGCTTGGCAATATAAGAAGAACTTTTCTTACGAAGATCATCATTGATTCCCTTTAAGAACTCATGCTCTTGCTCAAGGTTGAGATTTTCAAAGCGTAACTTCTCATGAGTCCGTAAAAGTTCTCTATGATCTTCTAAGATAGTTTCATGAGCTAACTTAAGAGTGTTTAGTTCTTTAGTTAGAAGCTCAATCTTCTACTTATCATCGTCATTCGTTTTATCTTGATTAGCATGATTAATTGACGTTTCATCATAGTATTCATCACGAGTTGTCAAGAAATAAATCATCATCACCTAACAAGTCATCTTCATCAGTATTGAAATCAACATACTCGGGGTGTGATACCTTTGGGCCTTTAGCCATGAAGCATCTTCCAAGTCTTTCATTTGGTGAATCAAATATGTCGTAGGAGTTGGTTGACACAAGTGCTAGACCGGCAACACCTTCATCTTGATTATATTAGGAGTCGGAGTGATAGCTTCTCTCGGAGTGATTGTCGGAGTCGGAGCCGGATACCCATTCACCAACATGATCTTGTTGTCTTTGTTTTGTGTAGCTCCTTGATGACTTGTCCTTCCTTTCAGAATCCTTGCTTCTCCGGGATTTTCTTCGTTCATAACGACCATCTCTACTCCTCTCTCTTGGTGGTGATTCTTCTCTTCTACTTCTCCTCTTAGGTGATTCTTCTCTTCTTTTGTAGGGTGACATACACTCATTGGAATAGTGTCCGGGTCTTTCACAATTGTAGCAATTACGCTCTCGACTAGAAGAACTTTTGTCATTGTAGGACCTTGACTTGGAGCTTCTTTCTTTGCTTCTACTCTTGTAGAATTTGTTGACGTTCTTCACCATTAGGCTCAATTCTTCATTGAAGGTTTGTTTCTCACTTGATGATGTGGGAGATTCACATGAGGCTTTGTAAGCACCACTTGACTTGTTGTGGAGCTCCTCCTTATTGAGTGATATCTCATGAGCAAGAATTCTTCCAATGAATTCAGTTGGCTTGAGATCTTTGTAATTGGGCATCATTTGGATCAATGTGCACACGATATCATATTTTCCGTCCAAAGCTCTTAGGTTCTTCTTGATGATGAACTTGTCGGTCATCTCTTCACTTCCTAAGCCGGCAATCTCATTTTAATAAGAGCGAGCCTAGAGTACATTTCAGCGACACCTTCACAATCCTTCATTTTGAACTTGTCAAGCTGACTTTGAAGCACATCCAACTTGGATTCCTTGACGGAGTCAGTACCTTCGTGCATATCAATCAAACTATCCCAAATTTCCTTTGCATTCTCAAGACGGCCGATTTTGTTGAATCTTCGGGGCACAATCCGTTGAAGAGGATATCACAAGATTGAGCGTTGTATTGCAGCATCTTCAACTCTTCTGTGCTAGCTTCACGGTTCGGTTCTCTCCCATCAAAGAATTCACCTTGCAAGGGTTATGTCCAAGAATATGCACTTTCATCTTATGCTTCCAACTAGCAAAATTAGTACCATCAAAGTAAGGACCTCTACGGTGATAATTTCCCTCGCTAGACGCCATACTCTCCTAGGTTGTGAAACCAAGGCTATGACCACCAAAAGCTACGGAAATCAAAGCAAATGGAGACCAAAGCTCTGATACCACTTGTAGGATCGAAAGTATGTCTAGAGGGGAGGTGATTAGACTAGTTGACCAATTAAAAACTTATCCTTTTCCCAATTTTAGTCTTTGGTAGATTTTAGCTAACTTAGCACAAGTCAAGCAATCTTAACACAATTCAAGCAAGCATGCAAAGAGTATATGGGCAGCGGAAAGTAAAGCATGCAACTTTCAAGAATGTAAAGGAAGGGTTTGGAGAATTCAAATACAATTGGAGACACGGATGTTTTTGTCGTGGTTCCGATAGGTGGTGCTATCGTACATCCACATTGATGGAGACTTCATCCCACGAAGGGTAAAAGTTGCACGAGTCCACGAAGAGCTTCGCCCATGAAGGGTCCACGAAGAAGCAACCTTGTCTATCCCACCATGGCCGTCGCCCACGAAGGACTTGCCTCACTAGTGGTAGATCTTCACGAAGTAGGCGATCTCCTTGCCCTTACAAACTCCTTGGTTCAACTCCACAATCTTGTCGGAGTCTCCCAAGTGACACCTAGCCAATCTAGGAGACACCACTCTCCAAGAAGTAACAAATGGTGTGTTGATGATGAATTCCTTGCTCTTGTGCTTCAAATGATAGTCTCGCCAACACTCAACTCTCTCTCACAGGATTTGGATTTGGTGGAAAGAAGATTTGAGTGGAAAGAAACTTGGGGAAGGCTAGAGATCAAGATTCATATGGTAGGAATGGAATATCTTGGCCTCAACACAAGTGTAGGTGGTTCTCTCTCAGAAAATGTATGCTGGAAGTGTAGGTTCGTTCTGATGGCTCTCTCCACGAATGAAGAGTGGGTGGAGGGGTATATATAGCCTCCACACAAAAACTAACTGTTACACACAACTTGCCAATCTCGGTGGGACCGAATTGAGAACTCGGTCTGACCAATTCAGCAAATCTAGTGAACGTTAGGATTTTCGGTGGGACCGACATGCAACTCGGTAAGACCGATATGGTTAGGGTTAGGGCATAACGTAATCTTGGTGAGACCGATTACACAAACTCGATGGGACCGATTTTGGTAATAAGCTAACCAGAGAGTTGGTCAGGTAAACTCAGTGGGACCGGTTCGCTCATTTCGGTTGGACCGAAATGTTACGAAAGGGAAACAGAGAGTTTACATTGCAATCTCGGTGGGACCGATCGCTCATCTCGGTGGTACCGAAACGTTATGAAGGGAAACAGAGAGATTACAATAACATCTCGGTGAGACCGAGATCCCTATCGGTGAGACCGATTTGCCTAGGGTTTGTGGCAGTGGCTATGACATCTGAACTCGGTGGCGCCGGATAGAAAGAATTGGTAGGGCCGAGTTTGACAATTGGTTTAGGTCATATGTGGATGTGAGAGAGTAGTTGAGGGTTTTGGAGCATATCACTAAGCACTATGAAGCAAGAACCTCATTAAGCAACACCTCATCCCTCCTTGATAGTATTGGCTTTTCCTATAGACTCAATGTGATCTTGGATCACTAAAATATAAAATGTAGAGTCTTGAGATTTGAGCTTGTGCCAATCCTTTTATCCTTAGTATTTTGAGGGGTCCACTTTTCTCATCATGCCATGCCATTCATTGAGCTTTTCCTGAAATATTTATCTTGGAATAATGTTAGCTCAGTGAGCTATATGTTGTTAGGAATTACCAAAACCACCTAGGGATAGTTGCTCTTTCAAAGGCAAGCTTGGCAATCTGGATATGTAGATCTCCTTCTCTGTAACCGACTCTGTGTAACCCTAGCCCCCTCTGGTGTCTATATAAACTAGAGGGTTCAGTCCGTAGGACAAGAACAATCATAATCATAGGCTAGCTTGTAGGGTTTAGCCTCTACTATATCGTGGTAGATCAACTCTTGTAATACTCATATCATCAAGATCAATCAAGCAGGAAGTAGGGTATTATCTCCATCGAGAGGGCCCGAACGTGGGTAAACATTGTGTCCACCGCCTCCTGTTACCATTAGCCTTACATGCATAGTTCGGGACACCCTACCCGAGATCCGCCGGTTTTGACACCGACAATGGTGCTTTCATTGAGAGTTCCACTATGTCGTCACGATAAGGCTTGATGGCTCCTTCAATCATCTACAATGATACGATCCAGGGTAAGGTTTTCCTCCCCGGGCAGATCTATGTATTCGGCAGCTTCGTATTGCGGGCCAACTCGCTTGGCCATCTGGAGCAGATCAATATCTACGCCCCTGGCCATCAGGTCAGGTTTGGAAGCCTGAACTACACTACCGACATCCGCGAAGACTTGATCATTGACGGATTCGAGCCCATGTCAGGTGCGCTAAACAGTCACGATGAGCATGACTTAGATCTCCCATCGGACGGTGTTCGGGAGATTACACCTGCGGTTGCCCCGGCCCTTAATCCTGAGTAGATCGTGCCATTAGAGGACGGGTGGATAGACCCCGCCACGGAGGCCGCACGCTCATCGGCGATAGAGCCGAACACAAACTTCGCGTCCGATTAGGCCTGTGTCATCGGACCCTCGGACTCGTCTCCGGCCATAGGCTCCGAATCACATGCATCCGTGCCAATCGAATCTTATTAGGCACCGAGCATGGAGTTTACCTCCACTGATATCTTTCAGCACTGACCCTTGGGCAACGTGCTAAATTCACTGAAATCTCTCTCACTATCAGGAGACTCTTGGCTGAACTATGTCCGGCTTGAGTGGGAAGTGGACGATGATGAAATACGTCTCCCACCCACCACCCACTTGGTAGCCACTGTCGATGACTTAACCGACACGCTTGACTTCGACTCTGAAGACATCGACGATATGGACGATGATGTTGGAGAGGAACAAGAACCACCGCCCACGAGGCACTGGACAGCCACCTCATCATATGATATATACATGGTGGATACACCCAAAGAAAACAACGGCGAGGAACGGAAGGATGCAACAAAGTATAATCCCCTTGAGAAGCAACCAAAGCAACGACATAGGCGCCGCTCTAAATCCCGCCATAGTAAAAACAGCGATAACATCGTAAGAATAAATAATACCCCGGTCGACTCCAAAGGAAACGACGACCCCATGGACCCAGCGATGGAGCAGGATGAGCCAGGGGACGGCGAACATAGTCCGGGGCCGCTGTCCGATCATAGCGACAACGGAGATAAAACTCATAAACCTGTCTCCGGAGAGGAGAACAGTCCGGGCGACAATGAACACATCATCCCGGAAAAACACTTGGAAAAAGAGAACCTCCATAGAAGGCTTATTGCCACCGCGAGGAGCTTGAAGAAGCAGAAGCAAAGGCTTAAGGCCACGCAGGATATGCTCAACCACAGATGGAACAAAGTGCTCAACACTGAAGAAAAATACGATGGCGATCGCCACACAAAGAGCTACCCAAAGCGCAAACTGCTCCCCGAATTCGACAACCAGGCTATAGAGCCCATTCAACCGAAAAATAAAAGGCCAATCAGCCGGACCGACCAGCCCGTGGCCGTGAAAGGGCGGCTAATGATGCCGCACATAAGTCAGCGCATGATTTATGTGAGCACCTGGACAAAAAAGCCGGTATGGCCAGGTCCATCTATAGATCTAGGAAGCGTGCTCCGGCATAGGATCATGGCCGCCCAAACGACTATACTAACCGAATAACAGCTCAGAATCAAATCCAAACACTACAACCGTCAGAAGAATTTCATGACACATACAAATACAGGGGCGCCGCACACCCCCTGTGCTTCACCGATGAGGTGCTGGATCATGAATTTCCAGAGGGATTCAAACCCGTGAACATAGAGGCATACAACGGAACGACAAACCCTGGGGTCTGGATTGAGGACTTTATCCTTCACATCCACATGCCTCGCGGAGATGATCTCCATGCCATCAAAGACCTGCCCCTCAAGTTGAAAGGACCAGCTCGCCACTTGTTGAAAAGCCTCCCCGAAAAATCAATTGGAAGTTGGGAAGAACTTGAGGATGCTTTTAGGGATAATTTTCAAGGGACCTATGTCCGACCTACGGATGCAAACGATTTAAGTCACTTAATTCAACAACCCGAAGTGTCAGCCCGTAAGCTGTGGAACAGATTTCTCACCAAGAAGAATCAAATCGTCGATTGCCCGGACGCCAAAGCCTTGGTGGCTTTTAAACACAGTGTCCGGGACGAATGGCTCGCCAGACACATCGGCCAGGAAAAACCGAGGACAATGGCAGCCTTAATAAGCCTTATGACCCGCTTTTGCGTGGGCGAGGACAATTGGTTGGCCCGTAGCGGCACCAGCGACCCAGGCACATCCAAAGTCAGGGATGGCAACGGGAAACTGCGACGCAATAATAATAAGCGTCGAAACAATGAAGACAGCCCAGACAACACGACGGTAAACACCGGATTCAGGGGCTCTCGACCCGGTCAAAGGAAAAAGCCATTTAAAGGCAGCAGAGATGGACCGTCCAGCCTAAACAAGATTGTAGACAAATTATGTCAGATTCATGGCACCCCCGAAAAACCCGCAAATCACACCAACAGAGAATGCTGGGTCTTCAAGCAGGCCGGCAAACTACATGCCGAACACAAGGGGAGGGATACACCCAGTTAAGACGAGGATGAGCCTCGCGAGCCGAACACTGGGGGACGGAAAAAATTCCCACCAGAGGTCAAAACAGTGAACATGATTTACGCAACTCACATACCAAAGAGGAGGCGCAAACGCGCACTCCAAGACGTATACGCTGTAGAGCCCGTTGCCCCCAAGTTCAACCCTTGGTTGGCCTGCCCGATCACTTTCGATCGCAGGGATCATTCGACTAGTATCCAGCATGGAGGATCGGCTGCCTTGGTGCTCGACCCAATAATTGACGGATGCCATATCACCCGAGTCCTTATGGACAGCGGCAGTAGTCTCAATCTGATATATCAGGACACTGTCCGCAAAATGGGGATAGACCCGTCATGAATCAGCCAAAGCAATACTAATTTTAAAGGAGTAATACCAGGCGTAGAGGCCTGCTGTACGGGATATCTAGTACTAGAGGTTGTATTCGGTTCTCCCGACAACTTCCAAAGCGAAGAATTAATCTTTGACATCGCTCCATTCCGAAGCGGCTATCACGCACTACTCGGAAGAATGGCCATCGCTCGTTTCAATGCAGTAACGCACTATGCTTATCTTAAACTTAAGATGCCCGGTCCACGTGGCGTCATTACAGTTAGCGGAAATATAGAGTGTTCCTTACGTGCAGAAGAATATGTGGCGGCTCAAGCAGCCAAACACTGTACGACCCCTCCAACCAGAATAAATGATCGGTCGTCAAGACCGTGGACACGGTTAGATGAGTCCGGCGCACCACTATTGTACTAGCCCAGATAAACCTGGGCTTGGGTCGATGGATGTACCGCCATAGATGGTGCTAGGGGCTGCCCGCATGTAAAAAGGCCCATAGTTCGGCTTGACCCTATTAATACAATAATAGATTGCATTTTCATGGTTCATTAAGAATAACCAACTTTTCGCACGAAGTCTTTCACCTGGGTTTTCCTTTTTTACAGATGATCATCGTGCTACACCCTTCCAGGATACGGCACAACAGAGACAAAGGTGCAGACGTGCAGCAGGGCCCCACTCAAAGGTTTCTTTTTAGATTAAGACCCTGTGTAAACCTTTTTAATATCTCTTGTTGCTCTACACCCTCCGGGCACTCAACACAACTTAGAGGGATGCTGGCGTTATTGGCATTTCGTCATGCTAGACTAATGAATGTACCTGGAAATTCAGGGTTCATTATCGAGGGCATTACTCAGCCCAGTATATGTTGTAAAGTCCGAATACCTTAGGGAGTGTTCGGCGTCGCGAGTTTGGCCTTATATGCATCAACTCCGAATCATGTCTTTGGTCAATAGTTGCGTTTGCCCGGCTCCCGTGTTTTGATACCTTACGTTCAGCTCTATCGGCTAAGGTGGCACCGGGAGAACTACTATGATTGTGCCCTAGTTCATCTGGATGAGCACCTCAGTAGAGAAAACCGAAAACTAACTGTCATGATAAAGCGCGAGAGTGGTCAACCACTCAAGGACTTAGCGGAACCTTCGTGATTCCTCCGCATTAACGAAGGACCGATTTCCCGATCATGTATGTACGCGCACTGTATTCGGATGAACACGGAAGTACCAGGGGCTATATAGTAGCCCCACCGTCAAACTCCTATGGCTAAGTGAAAGTGTTAAAGCTATATAGTCTGATTGCCTTGTTCGCCGCACTATCACCTCCTTAATGGACCACGACGTTGGATCAAATGTGACTACGCGCTTTTCCGAACACCTCCGCATTACATGCGTGGGGGCTGAAGCCGGCGACTACAAACTTTCAGGTTATATACATACATAAACGGCCGCACAGGAGGCACTATAATACTTCCGGGAAAAAGTATAAACACAACCTTTATAATCAAAATAGAATTGTTTTTACAATTCAGATACATGTCACTCGAACATGGTACTCTTCAAGCAATGATCCTCTATTAAATGGGAACCTTCTAGGACTTCTTCAAAATAGTGCTCGGGCGAGCCCTGGCCTCCGGCCGGACCCCGGCTTGTAATAGCGGTGGCCTCCATGCCTGCCCAATATGTCTTCTCACGGGCAAGGGCCATCTATGCACCCAATATGCACGCCGACCTCTTTACAACGTCGATGTGCGGCACAACACGAAGGAACTGTTGCACTAAACCAAAATAACTATCCGGCCTTGGTCCCTTCGGCCAAAGATGATCCACGACAGACCTCATGGCAAGCCCGGACAACCTATGGAGCTCGGCCACTTGGCCATTTGTTCATTTAACAGCAGTGGATGCTTTGGAGCTGTGACCAGAACAACCTTTCTACCTCATGATCTTTTTGATCTTTGAAATACTCAGTCGCATCAGCAGCGCTCTTTGCCAAGTCCAAGTATGCATCTGTAGCACTCCATAATTGATCCAGAGGGGCATACTTCGGATCTCCGAACTTCGTCTGCAACAAAAAGGGCTTCCCGGCCGTGATATCTCCGGCTTGATGAAGTTCCTCCCTTGCCGCTCTGATTTCAAAGCGAGTTTCCTTGGCCTTCCAAGGCCTTCTTTAGGGCAGCTGCTTTCGCTTGGCTTTCCTTTTCGAGGAGCTCATATCGGCCGACGGCATCTTTCAGCTCAACAGCTATCTTGGCTATTATATCTTCACTCTGGCGATGAGCAGTATGTTCGGCTTTTAACTCTTCAGCTGCCTTTAGGGCGGCCGCATCACTTCTCCTGGCTTGTTCCTTAGCTCGGGCAAGTTCCTCCTGAAGGGTCTCCACGGCGGAAGCTCCATCTGCAGTCACAACATATTGTAGATACTAGCATCAGGCTCCTCTTAATATTTGCTGACTTCCCGAAAATACATACCCTATGCCTCGTCAAGACGCTTGTTCACAAGCGCGATGTTAGCATCTACCACATCAAGCTGCCGCCTTAGTTCGGCAAAATTAGCAGTCCGACCAGCCACCGGACCCTCAGCCGCCTGTACATGAAAGCAACACGATCATTACCTGGGTCTATGATCCTCTGTTTGCCGCCTCTGGAGGGCGACAAGAGTCTCAGGGGCTACTATCTATACAGAGCACACCTAGCGTGTGCGGTACCATCAAAAATACACATATATTACTTTGCGTACCTCAAAGCCTCTTAGCAGGCTCATAAAAGCTTCATTCAACCCGCTTTTGGCGGATGAAATGCTCTCAACCACCGTACCCATTAAGGTACGATGCGCCTCTGAGATAGCCGCTTGCTCCAGAAGACCCATCAGTGTGTCCGGTTGTGCACCGGACAATCCCAGACTCTTTTTGTTGCTCTCCTTAGGAGCCAAATACTCCGAACTTCGGGCGGCCTAAGAGTTACCTTCTGGCCTTTGCGGATTAGGAGAAATCCTCCGTCACGACACCTCGGGGTCGTCCGCCCCATGAGGCGGGGAGGCAGGAGGAGGCGTTTCGCTCTCCATCATCTCCAGAAGAAGATCCCCCGAAGACGAACTCTGTCAAGAAGAGCTATGAGCCGAACTGCAAGATATATGTCTCGGTTATTGTTCTCAGAGATAAAGCAGGATATATTTACCAAAGTACTTTTGTTCACTTAAAGCTCGGTTGAGGGCTGGCCCCCTTGTGGGCGCTGTGTGGTAAGGACGCTCGCCGGGGCAGGGGCCCCTGGCAAAGGTTTCTTCCCTCGTTTGGAAACCTCCGTTTCCAAGTCTTCCAAGGCGACCCTTTTCTTCCTGTGGGGAGAGGGGATTCTAAATTCCCCTCCCCGATTATCCTCCCTTCATCTTCTCCTGATGGCACTTGATAGGGTGCGCGCTCAAGCATCCTGGTTAGTACAGGGTCCGGTGAGCCTTCGGGAAGAGGGGCCGAACACTTGATCCTCTCCGCCTTTCTTATCCAATCCTGGCCGAGAGCAATTTTTTAGAATGATGTTGTGACAAATAAAAAAGGCGATATGTTCGGTTGCAAAATTACTTACTCGGGTATCTAGACGGTTGCAGTTGAGACCCGCGTCCTCGATGGTGTCCGGACACTTTATTCGTGATCCAAAGAACAATCCATACATCCCTTCGAGCGTCATGCCGAAGAATTGTTGAACTCCCACATACGAAGAGATCGACGTTGGCATGGCAGGACCCGACGAACTAGCATTACATGCATTACCTTGACAAGACTGACATCCCTCTTGAGGAGATCTCGAATGCGGCTTTGCAATGTCAGCACGTCATTTACAGGCCCCCAGTCCAGCCCCTTGTTGACCCATGACACCAGTTGGGGCGAAGGGCCCGAGCGGACGGCGGGGGCGGCCGCCCGCTTTGTACCTCGGGGAGCTGTGATGTAAAACCACTCCCGTTGCCATAAGTTGGACACCTCCGGGAAGGAACCCTTTGGCCATAGGGCGTTGGCGCCTTTGCTTATTATAGCACCTCCACACTCTGCGTGTCACCCATCGATCATCTTCTGCTTCACATTGAAGGTCTTTTGCCATAAGCCGAAGTGTGGGGTGATGTGGAGGAAGGCCTCACACACGACGATGAATGACGAGATGTGCAGGATGGAATCTGGAGCTAGATCATGGAAATCTAGCCCTTAATAGAACATGATCCCTCTAACAAAGGGATCAAGACTAAAGCCTAGCCCTCGGAGGAAGTGGGAAACAAATACGACACTCTCGTTGGGTTCAGGAGTTCGGATGACCTGCCCTTGAGCAGGCAGCCTGTGCGGGATTTCGACGGTCAGATACCTAGCCTCCCTAAGCTTCTTGATGTCCTATTCTGCGATAGAGGAGGCCATCCACCAGCCTTGAAGGTTCGATTCAGACATGGATGAAGGTCTGAAGCGCTTAGCCCGAGCCTTAGGTGTTGGAACTCGAGGTGGGGGAAGGGAAGGATCAAGCGTGGGAAGAAAAGGACAGGCGTTGGCCCTTTAATAAAGAGGGTGAATATCAAGCATCCTCCGCGTGGCCGTTTGGAACTTGCCCAAAATCAAGGAGTCATACTAACAAGCATGGTTGGGTTACCCACACCCGTATTGATGAGAATCCCGCGATAAGGGGAACACGATCTCTGCTTCGACAAGACGTGCCAATAAAACCGCCTCGCAACACATGCAGTGGCAGGCAAGGAAAAACTATTCGTAATGACCGGGCCGCGGCGTGATGTCACGCTATGAAAAGTTGTCAGCAGATTAGATTTGTGGAATATTGTGCTCTCTACGGTGGTATGTGGAAATTATTTTTGCAGAGCCGGACACGATCCTCATATTCAAGATCTTCTACGGAGTATTCGGAGAAGGAACCCTCCTTGCAATGCCAAAGACAATCTGCGTGTCGGACTCATCGTCATTGAAGCCTGGTTCAGGGGCTATTGAGAGAGTCCTGGATTAGGGGGTCCTCGGACAGCCGGACTATATACTTTGGCGGGACTGTTGGACTATGAAGATACAAGATTGAAGACTTCGTCCCGTGTCCAGGTGGGACTTTCCTTTGCGTGGAAGGCAAGCTTGGCAATCCGAATATGTAGATCTCCTTCTCTATATCCGACTCTGTGTAACCCTAGCCCCCTTCGGTGTCTATATAAACCTGAGGGTTTAGTCCATAGGACAAGAATAACCATAATCATACGTTAGCTTCTAGGGTTTAGCCTCTACAATCTCATGGTAGATAAACTCTTGTAATACTCATATCATCAAGATTAATCAAGCAGGAAGTAGGGTATTACCTCCATCGAGAGGGCCTAAAACTGGGTAAACATTGTGTCCCCCGATTCCTGTTACCCTTAGCCTTAGACGCATAGTTCTGGACCACATACCCGAGATCCGTGGGTTTTGACACCGACAGCCCCCTCGCTGGCATCTCAGTGGCGAAGAACGAAGGGAAGCAAATCTAGGTTCTTGGAGGCATCACCGCGTCTAGCACGAGCTCGCAGGAGGAGTCCGGAGGGTTTCGTCCAGCACGAGCTCGCCGGAAGCAATGGCGCACGTCGCTGCGGCTCACCGACCAGGTCTGCAGCGTGGGCGGCGTCGCTCGCTGCCCCTTTCTTGAGAGCCCTCGGCTCAGGCGTACAGGGGTAGCGGGAACCCAGGAGGTGGCCGCTTGCACCAAGGCATCGTCATCTCTAGCCTCGCAACCTCGTTGTGGCGACATGGGCCAGCCGTTTCTTTGGCCTAAGCGGATCAGGTCCCTCCCGGGGAGCCTTCCCCTTCTCTTCGGTCGAGAATCAGCGGATCGGTGCCATTGGCATTAGGAATGGAGATGGAGCAAGGGAGAAGAAGCAGGCAGAGCAAGAAGAGAAGGGCAATGGGGGCTCTCGCCCCTCCATATTTATAGCCCAAGGGAGGCCAACCGTCGACCTCCACGATCGCAGGTAATGATGACTCCTTTTGCATGCAGCAGGGACTCGTCAAGTCGGGCAGTTGTCGAGGCAGCATGGGAAAGTGGAGACGCCGACGTCCAATCATTCGCCACATGTCGACCAAGGCCGCAGGCTGTGGGGGCCCGCAGCGCTCCACACTTCCCCGTTGGCTTTGCTACTAAGACAAGTCCGAGCACGCCTTGGGCCCGGGGGCTACTGACGGCATTCTGGGAACGGGGGTCCCTAGACTTGCCTGCCTGCGGCCTGTGGCATGGCTCGATCGGTGGCCCAGTAAGGCCCATCTTCATCAGCCAATGCTCAAGACCCTCGCGAGGGGCCAAGCCTCGTGGGGCAGACGACGCAGGGCCTCCCTAGGGGTAGCCTCACCAGGCAGGCTCGCGAGGAGGCGGACAGATCAAGGCGAGGGGTACCTCGTGAGGTCCTCGTGACGCATGCCATGACAACCAAGACCAGGTGGGCGCCAGGCGGGCGCTAGCCCATGCAGTTTCCTCATTTCCCCTTTGGTGCAAAGGGGAAAAGTGCATGCACGGAGTACCGGGGCATTAGGCAAAGGTTTCCATATCGGTGCAACAAGACCAAGACCAGCAGGACGACAGGACGGAGGTCACCATGGAGCCCAAGACGGTGTCATGACCAGCACCTTTGGCAGGCGAAGACCACCTTTAGTCAGGATAGCTTGTACTAGCTGTTCCCTTTCAAAATGGCCATTGTTGGATCCCTTCCTGCTCAATATTTGGGAAGAGGACCAGAGCCTCTATAAAAATAGGCCTAGCCACCGTAGTGGAGAGGCATCTCATCAAGGGATCCGAACCCAGTTCTTCTAGACACCACCAAGCACAAGAACACCTCTCCTCGCGAGGCTGTTCTTCCCCTATACTGTTCATCATCAGCCCAGGAGGCAATCCACCACACCACACACAGGAGTAGGGTATTACACCACAACGGTAGCCCGAACCTGTATAAATCTTGTGTCTCTTGTGTTGTTCATCTGTGGCACCACGATCCGCATGGAGCAGGGGGCCTTCGCACGTCAGCCCAGTATAACACCTGACGCACGACAGGTCCATGATACAGCATTCCAGGTACAATAATAATATTCATCAAATACATGTTTATATGACTACACCATTGATGAGTACAATTATCTGGCATAGACCTAAGGCTATACGGATGGCAGCAGAAGTCTATTTAAATGGCGGCGGAAGTCTTGGGTTGGCAGCGTCTCTCTCTCGCTGGGCTCCATAACTCACATGGCTGGAAAGATACGGCCTAGCACGACGGATCAAGCGAACAATTCGGGCATGACCTACAAAACTGGCGTGACACACAAGGTCAGTACATTGAATGTACTTGCAAGACAACCAAATACATAGCATCCAAACAAACAGATGACAAAGCAAGAACCAAGCATATGCAATAGTCTACTTCAACACAACTTCTAAGCATGGCATGGTATTAACTAGAATCATAAATCAAACTAAGCATGAATAACAGCACAACATCTACTAGCATGGCATATCAAACTTACTTCTAGCAAAGCAACAACAAAGTATGGCATATCAAAATGTGGCATGGCATCAGGAAACTATGCTAAAAATAAACTACCAGTACCTCCCGTGAAGACATGTTGTATTAACCTTATGCAACAATCACGTACTCTGCCACGGCCCCTCGGAGCACATGCATGACTTTCCCAGACCTCGTCTCGGGGTCATACCAACACACCATCGTGACTTCTCACAGTTTTCCCATAGTCCAAGTCATCACATGATTTATCACATTTTAATTATCACACAGGTTATTAGTAGGTTTATACTCCATTTCGACCGAGACCCAATGGTGTGACCTACTATGAACTTGTGCCCATGACCGAGGATGCAGCTATCGATAGAATGAATACACTCTGTAGAGGTAGCACACTTTACCCACACTACGGAACACCTGGCCTCGCATTCCCATTCGGGTGGACTAAAGCATTCCGATGAAACCCTCCCTTTGTCATGCACTCTCCCCGGCCACTCCGACCAACTCCCCCTCAAGGCTAGGTCTTGGGTGGCCCCGTGTCTACCAAAGACACCAACGGCCACCGTCGTGGCAAAACGGTCCCAAACGGGGACAAGGTATACCATAAAAACCAAAACGAGCAGACAAGGTTATGTCCGCCTACCTGATTAGGGTTGCGCGTGCCCATAACCTTTCCTTGCGGGAGGCACCGGTGAGAGCCACGACAATGGACCGAATCAAGACCTTCCCATAAGGTAAATGTGGTTGCTCTAGAGAAAGCTCGACTTGGGTGGCACTATGATATCGCAGTGATGATGGAGGAGGTTTGTTATTAAGTCATATTATTAACTTCTCCATCATCAATCATCATGCGAGCATTATTAACATGAATGCAACAACTAACATGCAACATACCGATGCATTAATAAAACATGAAGCATTTCAAAATAACAATGATAGCATGCGAAACATGGCAATCCCAAGTACTAGGAAACTTATTAGTGCAACCGAATTATCATAGCATCGATACTACTAACATGAAACTAAACAATATAGAGGCATGATATTATCAGTAACAACAACAAACTAGCATGTCAACTTATTTTATGAAAACATAAGCATGCAAGACAGATAACAAACATATAGTACGAGTAAAATAACGGTAGACGGAACAGACAAGAAACTACTGCAACTAAACACACACACGAGGTGCAAGCAAAGTCAACAGGCAAGTTCGGGGCTCATGATAAGAGGTTGGCTTGCCTGGGGTCGACAAATACTTTGGGAAGAAGTGTGAAACATTCACGGAAAGGGTTGCTAGAAACAGTTCTCTCTTGGAGGGGGCTGTTTTCGGGCAAGGGCAAAGTGGTCATTTTCATTGTGTGAAGACATTATGAAAATGATACCAACGGAAAGATCTTGACAAGACGAAGACATGAGCGTTGGTTTCACCTCAATCGGAGTTACGGTTGTCGAGATACGAAGGGTTGAAGTTCAGGGACCTATCGGTGAATTTTTCCAGCAAAAAGGCCCCTGGAGGAAAAACTGAACGTGCCTTTCGGTGGCGGGACCAGGGAGTATGCTTCCACTTATCCATGCTGGTAGTGGCGGGACCAGGGAGAGGTCAACGCCGTGACGCTGCCAGGTGGGTGTGGAACGGCGAGAGGGGCGTGGCAGCACCGAGATCGAGCAGGTCCCAAGGCGGCAGCCATGGTGATGGGGAGGACGTGGATAGCTCCTCGAGCTCAAGCTAGAGGTTTGGGGGGCTTGTGGGCTGCGAGGGGCTCGAGGGCGTGCTTAAATAGCCGCGGGGAAGAGCTCTAGAGGGAGGGGCGAGGCGACACGCGGCACGGCTACGTGTCCGTGCGCCGGCGACGCGCACGCATGGCCAAGGACCACGGGGAGCGGCAGTAAGGCGACGAGGGGGGTGCGGACAAGAGGGGGAAACGGACAGGAGCGAGGAAACAACAACGAGCTCACGAACAGGGACTGTTCGGCGACGACGACGGCTCAACGAGGAAGCAAACGAAGGGGGAAATGGGTCAGGATGCACGGGCGACGATGAGGCTGAACTAGTTGACAAGCTTGGACGAGCCAGAGCCAGCCGAAGCTGCTCTACTGTAGCCAACAGGAACTAGACCACCGATTTGGCTGGCACCACTCGTGATCACCACGGGCACTTCAAGCCCTGGCCACCTACATCGTGCCAAACCTTGTCAGCAGTGGAGTCCTTCCAAGGCTCATTACAACTGAGGTGATGGAACGGGCAAAAGTGTAGGGAGCAGAGGGAAACAGGCTCGACAAGTTTGCTATTGCAAACTTGGCCATGTTCTAGAGACCAAACCAGAGAGGTTAAGTGGCAAACTTGATGTCTAGGAGGTTTAGGGTAGCAAGGACTACGGTCCTGGAAAGTGGGAAAGGATTTGGGCAAGTATTTAACATAACTGCAGTGCAACTGTCAAAGATGGCCCAGAAAACAAATGAGGAAGAAACACTCACTAGGAGTGTTGGATTGCGCTACCACTTGACAATTACTCATGAATTGGTCATATGTAGATGCTGCAAAAAGATCATACCAAATGGACATGCCAAATTGGTACTTGCTTCACAAGCATCACTTTTGACCAGAAACTTGAGAAAATTCTAGGAAACTATTGGCGACATGGAATGAGCCAATCTCGTGAGTAGATGGGTTATATGGATAGGAGAATGCTGGTAATTTTTTTAGCCATAATGGAGCAAGATAAAATATACTTGCTGCACAAACTGAAAATTTGGACAGAAAGCAAGAATTTCTTCTGTGCTCACATAGCTCAATGAAATGAGCTGGATTTGGGTGGAGGCTAATTATTTGGGATAATCGAGAGGATGGCAAAGTTTCATCCCATTTGGAAACTCTATGAAGGTACTTCTTTCACAAAGTTACAATCTGGTCAGAAACTTTGAAAAATTGCACAGGGAGCTAGGATAAATGGATTGAGCTTGATGACCCACAAGTATAGGGGATCTATCGTAGTCCTTTCGATAAGTAAGAGTGTCGAACCCAACGAGGAGGAGAAGGAAATGATAAGCGGTTTTCAGCAAGGTATTCTCTGAAAGTACTGAAATAAGTGGTAACAGATAGTTTTGTGATAAGATAAATTGTAACGAGCAACAAGTAACAAAAGTAATAAAGTGCAGGAAGGTGGCCCAATCCTTTTTGTAGCAAAGGACAAGCCTAGACAAACTCTTATAATAGGAAAAGCGCTCTCGAGGACACATGGGAATATCGTCAACCTAGTTTTCATCACGCTCATATGATTCGCGTTCGGTACTTCGCTAATTTGATATGTGGGTGGACCGGTGCTTGGGTGCTGTTCTTACTTGAACAAGCATCCCACTTATGATTAACCTCTATTGCAAGCATCCGCAACTACAACAAAAGTATTAAGGTAAACCTAACCATAGCATGAAACATATGGATCCAAATCAGCCCCTTCATATAGGTTGCCTTCTATTTTTTTTCTCATTGAAATACTTCATATAGGAGAAGATGGGCGTCAGAGAGCCACCAGGGGGGCCACGAGGTAGGGGGGCGCGCCCCGGGGGGGGCACCCTCGTGAGCAGGGTGTGGGCCCCCTGGCCTTCATCTTTGGCGACGATTTTTCTTTATTTATTTTAAGGTATTCCGTGGAGTTTCAGGACTTTTGGAGTTGCGCAGAATAGATCTCCAATATTTGCTCCTTTTCCAGCCCAGAATTCCAGCTGCCGGCATTCTCCCTCTTCATGTAAACCTTGTAAAATAAGAGAGAATAGCCATAAGTATTGTGACATAACGTGAAATAACAGCCCATAATGCAATAAATATTGATATAAAAGCATGATGCAAAATGGACATATCAACTCCCCCAAGCTTAGACCTCGCTTGTCCTCAAGCGAAAAGCCGATAACAATAAATATGTCTTCATGTTTAGAGGTAGAGGCGTCGACAAAAATAAAATATGGGCATGAAGGCATCATGATTATTTCCATAACAGCAACATATATAGATTTTGTCATATGATTACTTATGTTCCAGTGATGATCTTTTCACAATGCAAAAGTATGTATCAGAAACCTTATTGAGCACCAACAAATTATAACCTCGGTCATTGAAGCAGTTGCAATTTATCATAACATCGGAAAGAGTCTATGTCAGAGCTTAAAAGCAAGTCCACATACTCAACTATCACTTAGTCCTTCATAATTGCTAACACTCACGCAATACTTGTGGTTACGGAGTTTTAGTCGGACACAGAGAAAGATAGGGGCTTATAGTTTTGCCCCACAACCTTTTACCTCAAGGGTAATATCAACAATAATAATTCATGCTCCCCTACATCCAATTAGATATATATATCATGTTCTTTCCAACATGCTGAGCTTGCCAAAGGATAAAATGAAAAAGGAAAGGTGAAGATCACTGTCGGTGTCAAAACCGGCGGATCTCGGGTAGGGGGTCCCGAACTGTGCGTCTAGGCGGATGGTAACAGGAGACAAGGGACACGATGTTTTTACCCAGGTTCGGGCCCTCTCGATGGAGGCAAAACCCTACTCCTGCTTGATTGATATTGATGATATGGGTAGTACAAGAGTGGATCTACCACGAGGTCAAGGAGGCTAAACCCTAGAAGCTAGCGTATGGTATGATTGTTGTTCTGTCCTATGGACTAAAACCCTCCGGTTTATATAGACACCGGAGAGGGCTAGGGTTACATAGAGTCGGTTACAATGGTAGGAGATCTACATATCCGTATCGCCAAGCTTGCCTTCCACGCCACAGAAAGTCCCATCCGGACACGGGACGAAGTCTTCAATCTTGTATCTTCATAGTCTTGGAGTCCGGCTGATGATGATAGTTCGGCTATCCGGACACCCCCTAGTCCAGGACTCCCTCAATCACTGTGACTCTTGCATAAGGTAGAGGATAACAATAAATGATAGGCCCTTCACAGAGGGAAGCAGAGGTTGTCATGCGCGTTTAGGGTTGATGCACAAAATCTTAATGCAAAAGAACGTCACTTTATATTGCCCCTTGTATGTGGACCTTTATTATGCAGTCTGTCGCTTTTATTACTTCCACAACAAGTTTGTACAAAGCTTATTTTCTCTGCACTAATAAGTCATGCATGTTTAGAGAGCAATTTTTATTGCTTGCACCGATGACAACTTACTTGAAGGATCTTACTCAATCCATAGGTAGATATGATGGACTCTCATGGCAAAACTGGTTTAAGGGTATTTGGAAGCACAAGTAGTATCTCTACTTGGTGCTGAGAATTTGGCTAGCATGAGGGGGAAAGGCAAGCTCAACACGTTAGAGGATCCATGACGACATACTTTATCTCAGATGTAAGAAAACATAACTCATTATGTTGTCTTCCTTGTCCAACCTCAACTCTTTAGCATGTCGTATTTTAATGAATGCTCCCAATCATAAAAGATGTCAATGATAATATATCTATACGTGAAACCTCTCTTTCCTTACTACTTCCTATTAATTGCAACGATGACCAAAGCTATATTTGCCAACTCCCCACAACTTTTAATCATCATACTCTTTCTATGTGAAGTCATTACTTTCAATAAGATCAATATGAACTATTTGATTCTTTTTATTCTTTTCTTCTGTTCTTTTATTCACCCAAGATCATGGCAAAATAATCAAGCCCTTGACTCAACACTAATCTTTATTATATAGTTCACGGACTCGATTACAAAGAAGGATCATAAAGCAAAACTCAAAACTAGATCATGCCATGACTTTATTCTACTAAATCAAGATACTACTAAAAGGATCGAACTAAGAAAAACGGTAAAGATAGGAGTTGTGATGGTGATACGATACCAGGGCACCTCCCCCAAGCTTGGCAGTTGCCAAGGGGAGTGCCCATACCCATGTGATTATGTCTCCTTCTTTGGTGATGGAGGTGGTGATGATGACGCAGGCTTGTCGTCCACCTTCCATGGCATAGGCTCACCATCATAGAAGGATGATCGAGTCTCCGGAATCCTCAAATCTGCAGCCAAACTCATCCTTTTGAATCTATATTCATACTCACAGTTTTGATGCAGATCATAGATTTGGGCTTGGAGGTGCTCGATCTTCTCATGTAGCTTGAAGATGGCCTCCTCGGTGTTCTTGGCATCCGGCTCGTAGTTGTTGGTGAACTCTGCGAGCATCTTGTGGCTAGCATTGATTCCACGCTCCACCATCCCCTGGCACTTGAAGACTTGTTGCTCCATTGCTTCGAGCCTCGACTCCATGCTTCCGGTTCCCTTTGGTCCCTCAACATAGCGGATGTGCAGCAACCCATCACGCATCTCAATGGTTTGAGGGTGTCGCAGCACCTCCGCGAGGTAAAGGTTGATCACCTTCTCGAAGAACTTGTCCTTGGAAGCACTTGGGGTCGTCATGATGATCTAGACCTGTCAGAACAACAACTCGAAACAAGGACAGGGGAGATTTGCGTGATACGAGAGTCAAAACCTTTGGGAGAATATATAATGAATTTTTACCGACGAAAATACGTATCGTGCAAGAAAACGGAGTCCGAAGGGCACACGAGGTGCTCACGAGGTAGGGGGCGTGCCCACCACCCTCGTGGGGCCCTCGTGTCCTTCCCGGACTGCCACTTATTTTTCTATTTTTCTAAATATTCCAAAACAGAGAAATATTGCCATAAAAATTGTTTTGGAGTCGGTTTACTTACCGTACCACATACCTATTCCTTTTCGGAGTCTGAAACGGTCTAGAAAGTGTCCCTTATGTATTCCTCCGGGGTTACAGTTTCAATAATATTTGTTTCAACATTTATGGGATTACCTGAGATATAGTGTTTGATCCTTTGACCGTTTACCACCTTCGGATTTGTGCCTTCAAAGTTACTGATTTTTATGGCACCGAAACGATAGACCTCCTCGATAACGTAGGGACCTTCCCATTTAGAGAGAAGTTTTCCTGCAAAAAAAATCTTAAACGAGAGTTGTATAGCAATACATAATCACCTACATTAAACTCACGCTTTTGTATCCTTTTGTCATGCCATCTTTTAACTTTTTCTTTAAACAACTTGGCATTTTCATAAGCTTGAGTTCTCCATTCATGAAGTGAGCTAATATCAAATAACCTCTTCTCACCGGCAAGTTTGAAATCATAGTTGAGCTCTTTAATAGCCCAATATGCCTTATGTTCTAGTTCGATAGGTAAGTGACATGCTTTTCCATAAACCATTTTATACGGAGACATACCCATAGGATTCTTATATGCAGTTCTATAGGCCCATAATGCGTCATCCAGTTTCTTGGACCAATTCTTTCTAGACCTATTAACAGTCTTTTGCAAAATTAATTTGAGCTCTCTATTTCTCAATTCTACCTGACCACTAGACTGCGGGTGATATGGAGATGCAATTCTATGATTAACGTCATATTTAGCAAGCATTTTATGGAAAGCACCATGAATAAAGTGTGAACCACCATCAGTCATTAAATATCTAGGGACTCCAAACCTCGGAAAAATAACTTCCTTAAGCATTTTAATAGAAGTGTTATGATCAGCACTACTAGTTGGAATAGCTTCTACCCACTTAGTAACGCAATCAACAGCAACTAAAATATGTGTATATCCATTAGAGGCAGGAAAAGGTCCCATATAATCAAATCCCCAAACATCAAATGGTTCAATAACAAGTGAATAATTCATAGGCATTTCTTGACATCTACTAATATTACAGATTCTTTTACATTCATCACAAGACAAAACAAACTTATGGGCATCCTTGAAGAGAGTAGGCCAATAAAAACCGGATTGCATTACCTTATGTGCAGTTCTATCTCCAACGTGGTGTCCTCCATAAGCTTCGGAGTGACACTTGCATAGGATCTGTTCCTGTTCATGCTCAGGTACGCAACGTCTAATAACACCATCTACTTCTTATTTATAAAGATGTGGGTCATCCCAAAAGTAATGTCGCAAATCATAGAAAAACTTTTTCTTGTGAAGCTAGGTGGTATAAATTTAGCAACAATATAATTAGCATAATCAGCATACCATGGAGTGCTACGAGAAGTGCTTATGACATTTAATTGTTCATCAGGAAAGCTATCATCAATAGGTAGTGGGTCATCAAGAACATTCTCTAACCTAGATAAGTTATCTGCAACAGGGTTCTCAGCTCCTTTTCTATCAACAATATGCAAATCAAATTCTTGCAGCAAGAGAACCATCTGATAAGTCTAGGTTTTGCATCTTTCTTTTCCATAAGATATTTAATAGCAGCATGATCAGTGTGAATAGTTACTTTAGAATCAACAATATAGGGTTTAAATTTATCACAAGCAAATACAACTACTAAAAGTTCCTTTTTGGTAGTAGCATAATTTCTTTGAGCATTGTCTAGAGTCTTACTAGCATAATGGATTACATTTAATTTCTTATCAACTCTTTGCCCTAGAACAGCACCTACAGCGTAATCACTAGCATCACACATAATTTCAAAGGGTAAATTCCAATCAGGTGGCTGAACAACAGGTGCAGAGACTAATGCTTTCTTAAGTATTTCAAATGCTTCTACACAATCATCATCAAAGACAAATGGTACATCTTTTTGTAGTAAATTAGTCAGAGGCTGAGAAATTTTTGAGAAGTCCTTAATGAACCTCCTATAAAATCTGGCGTGACCAAGGAAACTTCTTATACCTTTGATGTCCTTGGGACATGGCATCTTTTCAATAGCATGAACCTTGGCTTTATCAACTTCAATACCTCTTTTAGAAACTTTGTGCCCCAAGATAATACCTTCATTAACCATAAAGTGGAACTTTTCCCAATTCAAGACAAGATTAGTTTCTTCACATCTCTGCAAAACTCGATCAAGATTGCTCAAGCAATCATCAAAAGAGGAACCATAGACGGAAAAGTCGTCCATGAAAACCTCACAAATTTTTTCACCAAAATCAGAGAATATAGCCATCATGCAACTTTGAAAGGTAGCAGGTGCATTACATAAACCGAAAGGCATACGTCTATAAGCAAAAGTACCAAAAGGGCATGTAAAAATAGTCTTTGATTGATCTCTAGCCGACACAGGTATTTGAGAGAAACCAGAATAACCATCTAGAAAGCAATAATGTGTATGTTTGCATAATCTTTCTAGAATTTTATCAATAAAAGGTAAGGGGTAATGATCTTCTTAGTAGCCTTATTTAATTTGCGGAAATCAATTACCATCCTATAACCTGTGATAATTCTTTGCGGAATCAATTCATCTTTATCATTAGGGACAACAGTAATACCTCCCTTCTTAGGGACACAATGGACATGACTTACCCACTGACTATCAGCGACGGGATAAATTATACCTGCCTCCAGAAGCTTGAGTATTTCTTTTCTTACCACTTCTTTCATTTTAGGATTCAAACATCGTTGAGGATCACGAACTGGTTTGGCATCCGCTTCCAAATTTATTTTATGTTGACATAGAGTGGGACTGATGCCCTTAAGATCATCAAGAGTATATCCAATAGTGGCACGGTGCTTCTTCAGAGTTTTCAATAATCTTTCTTCTTCATGCTTTGAAAGGTTAGCACTAATAATGACAGGATATATTTTCTTTTCATCAAGATAAGCATACTTAAGATTATCTGGCAACGGTTTAAGCTAAAACACGGGATCACCCTTGGGTGGAGGAGGATCCCCTTGGATTTCAACAGGCAAATTGTGTTGCAGAATAGGTTCCTATTTAAAGAATGCTTCATCTATTTCCCTTCTTTCATTCATGAACATATCGTTTTCATGGTCTAGCAAATAGTGTTCTAAAGGATCACTAGGAGGTACGTCAATAGAAGCAGGACCAATAATTTCATCCTTAATAGGAAATTCTTCCTCACGATGTTGTTTACTAAATTTAGAGAAATTAAACTCATGAACCATATCATCCAAGCCAATAGTAACAACATTCTTTTCGCAATCTGTCTTAGCATTAACAGTATTCAAGAAGGGTCTACCAAATATAATGGGACAAAAGCTATCTTGTGGAGAACCAAGAACAAGAAAATCAGGGAGATATTTGATTTTTCCACACAAGACTTCGACATCTCTAACGATTCCCATTGGAGATATAGTATCTCTATTGGCAAGCTTAATTGTAACATCAATATCTTCTAACTCAACAGGTGCAATATCATGCATAATTTCTTTGTATAAGTCAATGGGTATAACACTAGCACTAGCACCCATATCACATAAGCCATGATAACAATGATCTCCTATTTTAACAGAAATAACAGGCACGCCTACCACAGGTCTATGTTTATCTCTAGCACAAGGTTTAGCAATTCTAGAAGTTTCACCACAGAATTGAATAACATGCCCATCAATACTATCAGACAAGAGATCTTTAACAATAGCAATATTAGTTTCTACTTTGACTTGCTCTGGAGGTGTATAAGTTCTAATATTGCTTTTACGAACAACAGTTGAAGCTTTAGCATGATCCTTCATTCTAACAGGGAAAGGTGGTTTTTCAACATAAGAAGTGGGAACAATAGGATCATTATAAGTGACAGTCTTTTCTTCAACTTTAATAGGTGCAGCTACTTTTACTTCTATGGGAGGATGATATTTAAACCACTTCTCCTTGGGGAGATCAACATAGGTAGCAAAAGATTCACAGAAAGAAGCTACTATCTCAGAGTCAAGTCCATATTTAGTGCTAAACTTACGGAAAATATCGGTATCCATAAAAGATTTAACACAATCAAACTTAGGTGTCATACCTGACTCCTTACCTTCGTCGAGGTCCCAATCTTTAGAGTTTCGTTTAATTCTATCCAATAAATTCCATTTAAATTCAATAGTCTTCATCATAAAAGTGTCAGCACAAGAAGTATCGAGCATGGTGCGATTTTTATCAGAAAGCCGAGCATAGAAACTTTGCATAATTACTTCTCTTGGTTGCTCATGATTGGGGCATGAATATAACATTGATTTAAGCCTCCCCCAAGCTTGAATGGTTCTTTCTCCTTCGCGAGGCCAAAAATTATATATATAATTTCGATCATGATGAACAAGATGCATAGGGTAAATCTTTTGATGAAATTCCAATTTCAATCTTTTAAAGTTCCATGATCTCATATCATCACATAGCCTATACCATGTCAATGCGTCTCCCTTCAAAGATAAAGGGAAGGCCTTCTTCTTAACAACATCATCGGGTATACCTGCAAGCTTAAATAGTCCACAAACTTCATCCACATAGAGTAGATGTTCATCAGGATGCTTTGTTCCATCTCCTGTAAAAGTGTTAGCTAGTAGTTTTTCCATCATACCCAAAGGAATTTCAAAAGGAGTTTAATTTTCAATAGGTTCAGTAGGTTCAGTAGGTTGAGGAGCAACTCTTTGCTCTACTGGACGGGGTGAAGATACCCCGAACAAGCCCCTCAGAGAATTACTTTCCATAGTAACAAGTGACAGAAAATTTCAGCATGCTATATAAATTTTTCCTTACCAAATTCCACCTACCAAAGGCGCTACACTCCCCGGCAGCGGCGCCAGAAAAGAGTCTTGATGACCCAAAAGTATAGGGGATCTATTGTAGTCCTTTCGATAAGTAAGAGTGTCGAACCCAACGAGGAGCAGAAGGAAATGATAAGCGGTTTTCAGCAAGTACTGAAATAAGTGGTAACAGATAGTTTTGTGATAAGATAAATTGTAACGAGCAACAAGTAACAAAAGTAATAAGGTGCAGCAAGGTGCACAATCCTTTTTGTAGCAAAGGACAAGCCTGGACAAACTCTTATAATAGGAAAAGCGCTCCCGAGGACACATGGGAATATCGTCAAGCTAGTTTTCATCACGTTCATATGATTTGCGTTCGGTACTTCGATAATTTGATATGTGGGTGGACCGGTGCTTGGGTGCTGTTCTTACTTGAACAAGCATCCCACTTATGATTAACCTCAATTGCAAGCATCCGCAACTACAACAAAAGTATTAAGGTAAACCTAACCATAGCATGAAACATATGGATCCAAATCAGCCCCTTACGAAGCAACGCATAAACTAGGGTTTAAGCTTCTGTCAGTCTAGCAACCCATCATCTACTTATTACTTCCCAATGCCTTCCTCTAGGCCCAAATAATGGTGAAGTGTTATGTAGTCGACGTTCACATAACACCACTAGAGGCTACACAACATACATCTTATCAAAATATCGAACGAATACCAAATTCACATGACTACTAATAGCAAGACTTCTCCCTTGTCCTCGGGAACAAACGTAATTACTCACAAAGAATATTCATGTTCATAATTAGAGGGGTAATAATATGCATAAAGGATCTGAACATATGATCTTCCACCAAATAAACCAACTAGCATCAACTACAAGGAGTAATCAACACTACTAGCAACCTACTAGCACCAATCCCGGACTTGGAGACAAGAATTGGATACAAGAGATGAACTAGGGTTTCGAGATGAGATGGTGCTGGTGAAGATGTTGATGGAGATTGCCCTCTCCCGATGAGAGGAGCGTTGGTGATGACGATGGTGATGATTTCCCCCTCCCGGAGGGAAGTGTCCCCGGGAGAACAGCTCTGCCGAAGCCCTAGATTGGTTCCGCCAAGGTTCCACCTCCTGGCGGCGGAGTCTCGTCCCGAAAGGTTGCCTTCTATTTTTTTCTCATTGAAAGACTTCATATAGGAGAAGATGGGCGTTGGAGAGCCACCAGGGGGCCCACAAGGTAGGGGCGCGCCCCCGGGGGGGGCACCCTCGTGAGCAGGGTGTGGGCCCCCTGGCCTTCATCTTTGGCGACGATTTTTCTTTATTTATTTTAAGGTATTCTATGGAGTTTCAGGATTTTTGGAGTTGCGCAGAATAGGTCTCCAATATTTGCTCCTTTTCCAGCCCAGAATTCCAGCTGCCGGCATTTTCCCTCTTCATGTAAACCTTGTAAAATAAGAGAGAACTAGCAGCGTTACCCGCGCATTTGCGCGGCTAGATGTTTTGCATGTGTGATTTTTCCTATGTAATTGAACATTAAGAAGTCGTTACATCAAGCATGAACATTTACTTTCACACATTAGTACACTTTTCTATGGAGATTAAAATATGGAAAAAAATAGTCTTCAAGCCAAGTATTATATACCAAATAGATGCTTGGTCAGATATATTGTTTTAGTTGGACAATATAACCAACAAAAACAACATTCATTTATAAAAAATAACTTTATGTGACAACATTGACATACTATGTGCTATACGTAGTGACCAATCAAGAACCTCCTATTCATGTGATAGAAGTGAAGAGAAACCAAAATTTCAGTAGATTACACAACAATGATCCACTGGATAAGTATCCCACTAATTAGTGCATGTATGGGCATTAAGAAGACTAAGAAAGGTGTAACAGCTTCCGGTGCCCCTACACCCTCATGAACAATAAATTCAAAAAAAATCAAAATATTCAAAATATCTAAAACTTTTAGTGATCAGAGATGACAAAAGATTTCATTTTCTTGTGAAGATAATCAAAAATTTGATCAAGTTTAACCTCCCAAAGTTTGAGATCTTTTTTTTATTTTTTTGAATTTACTGTTCATAGAGGGTGTAGGGGCACCAAAGTGTTGAAAGTCCTATCTCTATGAGAATTTCCTTCTAACTTATATAATTATTTCCCATGGCGGAGATTACGGGGATGAATAACTTTATTCCTTCTTGATAATAAAAGACCATCAAGTCTAGCCATCAAGATTGTGTCTTAGTGGCAGCTATGCTTGTGTACAGAATGATGTTAATTATATTCGAAGTACGGTAATATATATTAGAGGTTTCCTGCAAAAAATAGAGGTAAATATATATCTTTAGAAAGTAAGAAAACTTACAAATGGCATGCACCACCAGTGTCTCCTGACATATAATAGGACGGCGATTTAGACCATCTCAACTTGCAATTGCAAGGAAATATGTGCAAGAAACGTTTCAAAGAGAATTAGAGAAGGGATGTGAATGAATACATGCCTTAAAATATATCAAATACGTATATAAATAATGTATGCATCTTGATGCTCCGAAAATGTAGAAGACTAAAAGTTACTACATCTTCTATATGTTTATACGAAAAGAGACATGGCCAATTTCATGTTTGGTGCTGATACTTTCAAACTAATTCAATTAAGAAAGATCTCAAGCGCTTCATACAATGCATAGCCAATAACAATGTAGAGAATGATGCAGATGTCAAAACACTATCTTTTCTAGACCCGTCGTTAGTAATCAAGGTGATCTGGATGGGCTCTATACGAAATTGCATGGATTGAGCAACAAATCATGCAAGTTGTGTTTGTGATTACTTGCATGTTGAGTTCAGGAATTAGTGGCCGTGGATGGCCTTGAACCATGTCCATGATAGCGAGGTACTTAGTCACCAGTCCGCTATAGCACCTCCATTGGGTGGCCTCATGGAGGATGGTGACAACCTGAGCTGCTTGAAATTTCGGTTGATACAGCTGTATTGTAGGCTTGATTAGCCTTAAAGAAAATCTGGAGTGCAGTGCAGGCTGCAGCGCACATACATGTAAGTTGAGAAGATTTTAAAGGCTGGGGAATTAGCAATTCATGGTTGGAGTGTAGACTGTAATCAGATACATTGTAGCAAAGAGATGATTCAGCTATATGGAGGAGGATGGAATGCGTGGTAATCCAGTAGTGATGGAGCTACGGACATATTGATGGGCGGGCCAAGCTAAAGAACAACACTCAAAAATATTAATTCTGAATCAATTTCTTGCCGACTGGCCTTGACCATGGCTACATACAATACAATTTGAAAAGAGCAAACAACGAATGCTACTTAATTGGTGATGTTATGAACCGACAATAACCTAATAAGTGAAAAATTAGGGGAGAAAAAGCTGGAAACAATTCAAAGAAATTTAGATGGCGTCTGCGAGGTAAATTCAGAAAACAACCTCGTTTATCTTTTGCCTAGACTGGAGAAGTGGAGCTGGCCGATTGCGGCTGGGTCGCCGCTGCTAGCTGCATGCAGTGGCACGTCCCAGGTGGGTCGGCCGACACGTCCTGCTGCTGTTAGGGTGTGGCGGTGGCTGATGTGTGCCGGTGGCCGATGGCAACGGCCAACGGCTACTGTGTGCGGATCAGCCGTGGAGGAGCGGCGGCTGCTGCTGCTCGTGGTAGTGCTCATGTACAGCGGGATATGATGGGCCTAGGTATACCTTTTTGGCTTTCAGCGTTGGCCGAACCACAGCCAGGTCGGCCCTCACGTCGCTGCTCCTTCAGTGTGATCCAGGTATAAGTCGTGCTTGGAGTTTACGCATGCAGAGGCTACAGGGGAGAGAAATACAATGTCATGGTATTAGGAAGCTTCCTATTGGGAGCCCGTGAGAAAATTTCAGCTGCTTGATTCCTTCAATAGGTCGTACTGTTGGTGTTCAAATAGGATATGACATTGTCTTTTTTTCATCTTCCAAGGAAACAATAGGGTGTAGTTTACCTGCGCACCTGATGCATCATATTGATAAGTTTTTTTTGTGTGTGTGTGTGTAGAAGTACGGTTCCTTGTTTGCCTACGATGTGATCGTGCGTGTCATGTCATCTGTACACAACTATGTTTTCCTTGTTTGAAACATAACTTTTATGTGACGGGTTCAATTGTTTCTACGTAACAATATTTGTATGTAACGTTTATATTTTTAATCTCAGCCCTTGATATGTAAAATTAATGGTCAAGATAATTTAATCCGTGTGGATGAATATAATGGCTTGTTTGACTCTTGTCTTAATTATATAATAGATAGCCATAAGTATTGTGACATAACGTGAAATAAAACCCATAATGCAATAAATATTGATATAATAGCATGATGCAAAATGGACATATCAGAGCTCATCTTTGGTATCTATGGGTGATTTATCAAGGTTAATCACCCTGCCAAATTGCAGCACAATAGGAATTAGGAATAAAGCACTTCCTTTGCAAAATTTCAGAGAAGGCAGAAAACTTGCATTGGATCATGTGCCCAAATTTTGATTTGTGGAACATGAGATAAAGATGGAACTAGTGACTATATAGCAAGGACAAGCTCCACAATTTATTTGGGAATTTTCTCTGCTATAAAAATAGTAGTTCCTTTATAAATGGCAGAGATGCAATATTGGAATAAAATAGGAAAAGTCAATTTTCCTTATTTAATTGTGGCCAATATCTTTGCCAGAGTTTGGATTGGGCATAAATATCAATTCCACCAATTCACATGAATTGAGGAGATGGCTAGATATGCCTTTGGATTTTATTCCTCAGAAAGGCAAGAAAAGGAATAAATCATAATTCAAAAATATTGCATGGGACTTCGCAATATTTTTGCATATCCAAGGTTGAAAAGGATAGGGGGGTCCCTGGGAACAGATGGGATGATCAACAGATCAAGGAAAATGATAGCTCCTTTAATAATCACAAAGTCCATGATCAAATTCCAAAAATTTGGTATTATGGTTTGAGAGGGTTGGAGCTGAGGCAAATGAGGTCTTGCCCACTGAAAAAGACATGAGCAAAATTTTGAAAGGTTGGAAATGACAGGAATTCTCAGAGTCATCCAACGAATCTCAAGAGAAAGATTTTGAAAATGAGTGCCAGGAAGGAATAACAGCACAAAAATTGTCAACCCAATTTTGGGGCTGTTACAAACCTTCCCCCCTTAAATAGAATATCGTCCTCGAGAGTCCTAGGGTTACAGCACCAAAGGAAAGATAGACACTCTGGGAAAAACCTCTGGGTTAATTTTAGCCCTTCGGTCATGTTTGAATGAGTTGGGGTATCGATGATTGGTACACACAGAGAGAGATATGAGCAAAATAGGGTTACCTCCATGGCTAGGGGCACTCAAGATCAGACTCCCCAAAAAATGCTGGATGCACCCCAATGAACAGTGGTTTCTCCTACTGATCCTCATTAGGAATGATCAGATTCGGGACAACGCGCGGCTAGGTTCGGTGGCTCGAGGTGCGGAAGAAGATGGTGCATGGGGTGGTCCTCCGCCACGCTTGATTCTCCGTCCATTCACACCGGCCGAGTAATCGCGTGCTGCGGTGGAGTAGTGATGGCGACTTGCGGCACCACGTGAGGCCGTGATGGTGGTGGTGAAGGGATTCAGATGCGGGTGAGGTGGCTACGCCAGCTCGGGAATCAAACTAGGGCACGGGAAAAATTTCGTGGATAGCTCCACGAAATGTAGGTGTCGAGGTAGAATCGGAGTTGAAACTTGTATCAGGGAGTTGTACTGGATCGAGTTAAATAAACTAGCAACGTTTCTCCAAAAAAGAAATTGGAGCTAACGAAAAAGAATTAGGGACGAGAAATGGCCAGATGGAAATGCCTCTTCGAGGTTCTGGGTTTAGAAAAATCTGGCACACGGGGTGTGCACAGATAGCGAGGGACGTGTGACTTTGCTTTTCCCCCGAGTACTGCTCAAATGTACTCGTGGGTGAACCGGGTATGCGTGCAGTATGTAGTAAAATCTAAATAAACAGGCAGATGCAATAAACATGCAACGGAAAACACAACAAATAAATCATACTAAAGTGTTTTAATGCTAGTGGGTATATGTAATCCTGGTATACATATATCTACACCAGTGCGCATTTTATTAGAGACTCGGGACGAGTCAATGCTTTTTTTAGTGTATGTGCCGTACTGATTAAAATCTTGTTAGCACACATTGCCAACCCTATCAAACATTTCTGTTTGACAGAGAGACAAGCAAAAACAAACACACAAAGAAAAGCAAGAAAGCAAATAACATAGCATACGGGTTACAACAGTGCCAGTATACAACAAGCACAGACGCACTACGCGTTAAACGAAACTACTCACTCTGGGATACCTGGTTCTATCCTCATATCAGGGACGAAGCGACAGACCGATCAAGTAGCAGAAACCACTGACTGCGTGACTGAGGTCATGCAGAAGACTGGCCTTGCTGGGGCTCTTCTGGAGGACGAAGACTGAGCCAATCTCCATCTTCCTCGTCCGACACTTCTATGGGTTGGGGCTCTACTGCTGGAGGTGTGGCTGAAATCGTTCCTAGCAAATGCTTTCGGTGGATCCGTAAAAGATCCTGGTCGAGGGTGTCGATGTTTGGCTTGGGCCACAGCACAGGCTGAGAGGATAGCACTGGTTCGGATGGCGTTAGGCAAACAACTTGACATGGGAATTTACGAGCCTCACGGTAAGTTTCCTTGATGACTCGTACCACATCTTTGTCCATGGTTCTAAACTCGGCAAGCATATTTGAAATCATCATCCCCTGGGCAGTGATGTATTCCACCAGGCGAGCGATTGCGGGGTCATCTCCTTGGATAGTGGGAGAAGGCTGCATTCCTGCTTTTGCCACAATGGGGAAAAACCAAAACTCCCGGCTTGTTGCTACATGCGGGAACTTGGTTCGGAGGTGTAGGATAGCCTCCACAGCAGCGGCCTGAATGGCTAAATCAGTAGTAGGCATGGCTCTACCCTGTAAAACCAAAGGCTGGCCATCTACTGCGGGACCTAGTCTGATGTGCACTCTTGCATCAAAGCGATGAAGGTAAGGGACGGGTGCCGATTGGAACAACACGTAATCGGGGCTAGCCTTACAGCCAAAGGCTTTAGTGAGCATCTCAGGAAGAAGGGGTGGAAAGCCAGTGTGGTTGACAACACATGTGCGAGTGTAAAACTTGGGATCTCTGAAGGTGCGAGCCATGGCTGGGGAGCTACTAGGTAAGCTTTTCTGCAAGGACATGGCTAACTAAGGAGTGAGCGATACGGCTAACGGAAAGGGGGTTATATAGGCAGCTATGCGGGACAGGCCCGCATGGTGTGGCCCCTTTCCCTTAATGGCGAAGGGTGTGGCCGACCAGAAAGGATAGGATTGCTACACATTCCACGGATAACTAGGCGGGAACAGCTGGGTCAGGATGTGTCGGTCCCGACTGCGCCACCTGTTGATTAACAGTGGCCATGCCGGATGTCAGGGATGGGTCAAATCTCTTAGGGTCATTACGGGTTGATGGTGGCGGTGATCTAATGCTAGTATAATCTATGCCAGCCTGGCTGCTCTGATACCATCTCCTGTGGCACCCCGATCCGCATGGAGCAGGGGGCCTTCGCACGTCAGCCCAGGATAACACCTGACGCACGTCAGGTCCATGATACAACATTCTAGGTACAATAATAATATTAATCAAATACACGTGTATATGATTACATCATTGATGAATACAATTATCTAGCATAGCCCTAAGGCTATACGGATGGCAGCGGAAGTCTATTTAAATGGCAGCGGAAGTCTTGGGTTGGCAGCATCTCTCTCTGGTTGGGCTCCATAACTCACAGGACTAGCAAGATTACGGCCTAGCATGACGGATCAAGCGAACAATTCGGTCACGACCTACAAAACTGGCATGACACGCCAGGTCAGTACACTGAATGTACTTGCCAGACAACCAAATACATAGCATCCAAACAAACAGATGACAAAGCAAGAACCAAGCATATGCAATAGTCTACTTCAACACTACTTCCAAGCATGGCATGGCATTAACTAGAATCATAAATCAAACTAAGAATGAATAACATCACAACATCTACTAGCATGGAATATCAAACTTACTTCTAGCAAAGCAATAACAAAGTATGGCATATCAAAACGTGGCATGGTATCAGGAAACCATGCTAAAAATAAACTACTAGTACCTCCCGTGAAGACATGTTGTATTAACCTTATGGAACAATCACTTACTCTGCCACGGCTCCTCGGAGCACACGCATGACTTACCAAGACCTCGTCTCGGGGTCATACCGACACACCATCGTGACTTCTCACGATTTTCCCATAGTCCAAGTCATCACATGATTTATCACATTTTAATTATCACACAGGTTATTAGCAGGTTTATCCTCCATTTCGACCGAGACCTGATAGTGTGACGTATTACAAACTTGTGGCCATAACCGAGGACACGGCTATCGATAGATTGAATACACTCTGCAGAGGTAGCGCACTTTACCCACACTACGGAACACCTGGCCTCGCATTCCCATTCAGGTGGACCAAAGCATTCCGACGAAACTCTCCCTTGTGTGCTCTCCCCAGCCACTCCGACCAACTCCCCCTTAGAGCTAGGTCTTGGGTGGCCCCTTGTCTACCAAAGATACCAACGGCCACCGTCGTGGCAAAACGGTCCCAAACAGGGACAAGGTATACCATAAAAACAAAAACGAGCACACAAGGTTTTGTCCGCCTACCTGATCAGGGTAGCGCGTGCCCATAAACTTCCCTCACGGGAGGCACCGGTGAGATCCACGACAAAGGACCGAATCAAGACCTTCCCATAAGGTAAATGTGGTTGCACCGGAGAAAGCTCAACTTGGGTGGCACTACGATATCCCAGTGATGACGGAGGAGGTTTGTTATTAAGTTATATTATTAAATTCTCCATCATCTATCATCATGCGAGCATGATTAACATGAATGCAACAACTAAGATGCAACATACCGATGCAGTAACAAAACATGAAGCATTTCAAAAGAACAATGATAGCATGCGAAAAATGGCAATCCCAAGTACTAGCAAACTTATCAGTGCAACCGAATTATCATAGCATCGATACTACTAACATGAAACTAAACTATACATAGGCATGATATTATCAGTAACAACAGCAAACTAGCATGTCAACTTATTTTATGAAAACATAAGCATGCAAGACAGATAACAAGCATATAGTACAACCAAAATAACAGTAGACGCAACAGACAAGAAACTACTACAACTAAACACACACACGAGGTGCAAGCAAAGTCAACATGCAAGTTTAGGGCTCATGATAAGAGATTGGCTTGCTTGGGGTCGACAAATACTTCAGGAAGAAGTGTGAAACGTTCGCGGAAAGGGCTGCCGGAAACAGTTCTCTCTCGGAGGGGGCTGTTTACGGGCAAGGGCAAAGTGGTCATTTTCATTGTGCGAAAACATTATGAAACTGATACCAGCGGAAAGAGCTTGACGAGACGAAGACGTGAGCGTTGGTTTCACCTCAATCGGAGTTACGGTTGTCGAGATACGAAGGGTTGAAGTTCAGGGACCTATCGGTGAACTTTTTTCTAGCAAATAGGCCCCTGGAGGAAAAACTGAACGTGCCTTTCGGTGGAATACGTTTTTTTGAAGGGAAAAACGTACACCATGGAGTACGCTTCCACTTATCCACACTGGCAGTGGCGGGACCAGGGAGAGGTCAACACCGTGACGCTGCCAGGTGGGGGTGGAACGGTGAGAGGGGCATGGCAGCACCGGGATCGATAAGGGCCCAAGGCGGTGGCCATGGCGATGGGGAGGAGATGGAGAGCTCCTCGAGCTCGAGCTAGAGGTTTGGGGGGCTTGTGGGCTGCGAGGGGCTCGAGGGCGTGCTTAAATAGCCGCGGGGAAGAACACTAGAAGGGGGGGCGAGGTGACACGTGACACAGCTACGTGTCCGTGCGCCGGCGACGCGCACGCACGGCCAAGGACCATGGGGAGCGGTGGCAAGGCGACGAGGGGGACGCGGAAAAGAGCCAGGAGGTCACGGAATCGAGCGGAGCTCGATGACAAGAGGGGGAAACAGACAGGAGCGAGGAAACGATGATGAGCTCACGAACAAGGACTGTTCGGCGATGACGACGGCTAAATGGGAAAGCAAACAAAGGGGGAAACGGGTCAAGACGCACGGCCATGATGAGGCTGAGCTAGTTGACAAGCATGGACGAGCCAGAGCTAGTCAGAGCTGCTCTACTATGGCCAACAGGAACTAGACCGCCGATTTGGCTGGCACCACTCGTGATCACCATGGACACTGCACGCTCTGGCCACCTACATTGTGCCAAACCTTGTCAGCAGTGGAGTCCTTCCAAGGCTCATTACAACTGAGGTGATGGAACGGGTAGAAGTGTAGGGAGTAGAGGGGAAAACAGGCTCGACAAGTTTGCTTTTGCAAACTTGGCCATGTTCTAGAGACCAACCAGAGAGGTTAAGTGGCAAACTTGATGTCTAGGAGGTTTAGGGTAGCAAAGACTACAGTCCTGGAAAGTGGGAAAGGATTTGGGCAAGTTTTAACATAGCTGCAGTGCAACTGTCAAAGATGGCCCAGAAAACAAATGAGGAAGAAACACTCACTAGGAGTGTTGGATTTGGCTACCACTTTGCAATTCCTCATGAATTGGTCATATGTAGATGCTGCAAAACGATCATACCAAATGGACATGCCAAATTGGTACTTGCTTCACAAGCATCACTTTTGACCAGAAACTTGAGAATATTCTAAGAAAATAGTGGCTACATGGAATGAGCCAATCTCTTGGGTAGGTGGGTTATATGGATAGGAGAAGGCTTGGAATTATTTTTAGCCATAATGGAGCAAGATAAAATATACTTTCTTCACAAACTAAAAATTTGGACAGAAAGCAAGAATTGCTCCTGTGCTCACATAGCTCAATGAAATGAGCAGGATTTTTGTGGAGGCTAATGATTTGTGATACTTGAGAGGATGGCAAAGTATCATCCAATTTGGAAACTCTATGAAGGTACTTCCTTCACAAAGTTACAATCTGGTCAGAAACTTTGAAAAATTGCATAGGGAGCTAGGATGAATGGATTGAGCTCATCTTTGGTATCCATGGGTGATTTATAAAGGTTACTCACTCTGCCAAATTGCAGCTCAATAGGAATTAGGAATAGAGCACTTCCTTTGCAAAATTTCAGAGAAGGCAGAAACTTGCATTGGATCATGTTCCCAAATTTTAATCTGTGGAACATGAGATAAAGGTGGAACTAGTGACTATATAGCAAGGACAAGCTCCAAAACTTATTTGGAAATTTTCTCTGCTATAAAAATAGTAGTTCCTTTAGAAAATGGCAGAGATGCAATATTGGCATAAAATAGCAAAAGGCAATTTTCCTTATTTAATTATGGCCAATATCTTTGCCAGAGTTTGGATTAGGCATAAATATCAACTCCACCAATTCACATGAATTTAGGAGATGTCTAGCTATGCCTTTGGATTTTATTCCTCAGAAAGGCAAGAAAAGGAATAAATCATAATTCAAAAATATTGCATGGGACTTGGCAATATTTTTGCATATCCAAGGTTGAAAAGGATAGGAGGGTCCCTGGGAACAGTTGGGATGATCAACAGATCAAGGAAAATGATAGCTCCTTTGTAATCACAAAGGCCATGATCAAATTCCAAAAATTTGGAATTATGGTTTGAGAGGGTTGGAGCTGAGGCAAAAGAGGTCTTGCCCACTGAAAAAGACATGAGCAACATTTTGAAAGGTTGGAAATGACAGGAATTCTCAGAGTCATCCAACAAAACATAGGAGAAAGATTTTGAAAATGAGTGCCAGGAAGGAATAACAGCACAAAAAATTGTCAACCCAATTTTGGGGCTGTTACATCATCGATCTAGTTAGGGATCGTTGCGAGGCTGAGAGCGAGATTCGGTAGGAAGAGATCTTCGTGCGCACCCCAGTGTTCCAACCTTAAGGGTTTTGCCGGAACCTGATATCTGATAGAGGGGGAGGGGAAAAGGTGGTATATATTGTGGCTTAGCAATAGCGCTGGTCATAAACCGCGCTACTGCTATTAAAGTAGCAACATCGCGCTTATGCCTCACGTGCTACTACTAAGTGGGTCCCGCCATGTGGCTAGTTTAAAAAATAGAGACAATTAGCAGTAGTGTGTCCTAGAGAAAGTGCGCTATTCCTATGACTTTATCAGCAGTGCGCTTATAAAGACCGTGCTACTGCTAAATCTAGGTTGGCGGGAACTGTCGGTCGATTTTAGTAGCAGCGTGGTTCCGCCCAGCCATGCTACTGCTAAGTTAGTAGCAGTAGCGCCTATTTTTTTCCCGCGCTGCATCTAATTAGCAGTAGTGCCTCCCCCTGAACCGCGCTACTGCTAAGATTCTGTGTATAAGGTTTTCCCTAGTAGTGTCAGGTGCGTTCCTAGCCCACTGGATGTCTTCTGGCCCAAAAAATTCCACAAAAAGTTTCGTTGCGTTTGGACTCCGTTTGGTATTGATTTCCTGTGATGTAAAAAACATGCAGAAAACAGCAACTGGCACTGGGTATTATGTCAATAGGTTAGTACCAAAAAATGATATAAAATGGTTGTAAAACATCCAAGATTGATAATATAACAGCATGGAAAAATCAAAAATTATAGATACGTTGGAGATGTATCATAGATGCATGCTGGATAGCGGTTGATGTGTGGAGTAATAGTAGTAGATGCAGGCAGGAGTCGGTCTACTTATCTCAGACGTGATGCCTATATACATGACCATTGCCTTGGATATCGTCATAAATATGCGCTTTTCTATCAATTGCTCAACAGTAATTTGTTCACCCACCGTATGCTTTCTTCGGGAGAGGAGCCTGTAGTGAAAACTATCGCCCCGGGGTCTATCTTATCATATTGTTTTCAAATATGTAACATAAAAAAACACAAAAATACATTGCTTTAATTTATTTACCGTTATTTTATTTTGTGATTTTACTTATCTTTTATATCTATCACTATCATATCTCATACTTGCAAGTAACCGTGAAGGGATTGACAACCCCTTTATCGCGTTGGGTGCAAGTATTTTTTTTGTTTGTCTAGGTGCAATTATTGGAGACTTGTTTGTTCCTCCTACACGATCGATACCTTGGTTCTCAATAGAGGGAAATACTTATCTTTACTTTGTTCCATCATCCTTTCCTCTTCAAGGGGAAAACCAATGCAAGCTCAAGAAGTAGCAGGAAGAATTTTTGGTGTCGTTGCCGGGGAGGATCTACATCAAGTCTATCAAGTACCTATCATAAACTATCATCTCTTGCATTTACTTTATTTTCCATTCGCTTCTTGTTTTCCTCTCCCCCACTTCTAAAACATTTTCAGGAAAACACATAAATACTTTCCCCTTTTATTTGCCTTCTTTCCGTTCGTCTTTTTTGTTTGCTTTTTGTTTGCTCGTGTGCAAGATTGCTTGTTACCATGTTTAACATCGAAAAGAATAGCAAGACTCTATGATCGGGGTCTCTTCATAATCCCTCTTTACTAAGAAAACTTATGATAGAATGTTCTAAAAAGGATTTTCATGAGGTTTCCAAAGAAAAATTTGACAATCTTGTCGATGATTGTCGGTGCAACAAACCCTGGGTCTGTTGCCCAGACTGTGCATAGGCCCGAGACCAAGTTTGCAACGTCCTAGACAGAACCAAACTGAAGAGATTAGCTCTTTGAGAAATCAGAGGACAGATCAAGAAGACCAAGTCAACCCAAAGGAAGCAAGATACCACTAAGATAAAACCTCCCTTATCGGGTGGGCGAGCCTGGCAAGGTCAAGGTTACCTCGGAAGCAAACCTCAAGACCACGCTGGCAGGCTTACCGGGGCCTACGAAGGCAAACAACCCTGCCAAGGCTTCATCACTCCACCTCACAGCAACGTAGGTCACCGATAGATGAAGTGTCAAGCCCCCAAGTGACTAAGTGGTTGTTTCTTGCCACATGGCAGCCACTTCCTATGGAAAACACCTCCAAATGACACTCATCCAGCGACGTGTCAAGCAGATAGGAAAGAAGGTGGCAGAATATCCCAGCAAGGCTTGCCGGGCATTCCATGATGTGACACTAAGCAGCACATTTAATGCGCTTTGCCCTCTCTGCAGAGTTAGGTATAGAACTGTTCGCTATGTAATCAGTGCGTAATGACTAGTTTGCCATTGTGGTGACCCCTTGGTCTATAAAAGGAGGCCCGTGGGAACTGTAGAGAGGATTCAGACGCCTGTACACTTGTACACGCGTAGTGGCTCTCAACCCGAGGCAACCCTGTCGGGCAAGAGCGTTGTGTTTTCCACCACAATCCAACATAAATCCACCAAAGCATGAGTAGGGTTTTATGCCTCGCAGCGACCCGAACCTGGGTAAAATTACCCGTGTGATCTCTGCCGTGCTGCAGGACATTCTCCGCTCATTGTGCAATGTGCTCATCCCCCCTGCCGAACCACAAGGGTCTCATGGCCCCATAGGTGGCTGTGGTTTCCCACGACATCTTTGGCACGCCAGGTAGGGGGAGGCGCTTGCGCAAACTGGAGAAGCGTATGCAGCACGTCATCTTCATCGCCATTTTCTTCATTGACTGCTCCATCGACCATGGCACCCAAGAAGAAGCCTAGTGCCGCAGCTCACCCATCCGCCTTGAAGGCCCCATCGCACGTGGCCGCCAACACCGCGGGGGCTATGTGGATGCACGGTGGTGTGGACACTGCGGGGAATGTGGTCGGCGCAAGCAGCATCGTCACCACCTCCCTTGCTGCCTAAGCAGGAGCAGGAGGCATCAGGGAAGGACAACATCACCAGCATCCCAGAGGTGACGCTCCACGAGGTATGGGTGGATAGATTATTCTGTCTACACTCCTCCACCCAGCCGAAGGGCACAGCTGCAACCGCGGCACTCGTTCTGGGGCGAATCGCAAAAGGTCAGAATGATGCTAGTGGGAAGTGCCAGGGCGGCGAAGGAGGCCGCCCCGGCAAGGCTCGTCGGAACCAAGGGAAACCCGCCAGGGGCCGTGGGATGGAGGATTGCAAAAATGAGATTGATGGAGGAGATGAAGAGGAAACCAGCGAGCAGGAATTCTAGAAAGCCACTGACACCCTCTGCATTGACGGAGGTGCATCTCTGCACTCCTCTCATCACCAAATTAAACAGTGGGAGCTGAAGTCAATGTCGTGGACCCAGCGGCAGATTCTCGGAGGCCGCTCAAGTGGTCCCGCACGCCCATCATCTTTGACGAAGAGGACCACCCTGACCGCACCACTGCAGGTAGGGTGCCTGCCATTGTTGGTCTCACCAACAATCCACAACCTCAAAGACACAAAGATGTTGGTTGACGGCGGGGCCGAGTTGAATCTGATTTCTTCGGGTCATCAGCAAACTTCAAATAGTAGAAGAAGAGCTTCAAGTTACTGGCACGTTTCAAGGAGTCAACCCCGACAGGAGTCGTCCTAAAGAGAATATTAAGTTGCCATTGACATTCTGGGGAGAGTTGAATTACCGGACTAAGAAGATTGTGCTTGATGTGGTCGACCTACCCAGCCGTACAATGGAATCCTTGGTTGCTCAGCCCTGGCCAAATTTAAGGGGGCCTCCCACTATGCCTACAACACCTTGAAGATGCAGAGGCCGATTGGTGTCATTTCCATTCCATCAGACGAGAAGGACACAATCATTCGTGTGGACAAGATTTACCGGGACACAGTTGCGGCAGAGGCCACGGAAGCCACTGTTCCCGCCAAGGAAAACAAGAAAAATAAGAAAGCTAATAAGGGCTCCAGTGAAGAATCCAAGAAGCACGCCTCTTCAAAGTGCGTTGCGCCTGTTGATGACTTGCCGGAGAGTTCCAATAGCAAGAGATCCAAAGCTGATGTGCCTGCTTTGAAGAAGGTCCTAGCAGGGACTAGCTGGTGCAGATGGTACCTTTACTATCAGTGCCACCCCTGACGACAAATAGGAAAGCGCGCTCATTGCCTTCCTGTGGGTGAATGTTGATGTGTTTGCATGGCAACCATCTGACATCCCTGGTGTTCCCAGGGAGGTAATCGAGAACCACCTTACTGTCTGCCCACATGCCCGACCCGTCAAGCAGAAGGTCCGAAAGCAAGCTTTGGAGCGGCAGCAGTTCATTGCCAAGGAAATTAAATAAAATTAGGCAGCTGGTCTGGTCAGAGGAGTACTACATCCAACGTGGTTAGCGAATCCAGTGGTGGTGCGCAAGGCTAAGGGGAAATGAGGGCTGTGCAGAGATTTCACTGATTTGAACAAGGCCTACCCGAAGGACCCATTTCCATTGCCGTGCATCGATCGGATTGTGGATTCCACCTATGGGTGCGACCTGCTTTCTTTTCTAGATGCCTACTCTAGATACCATCAGATCTTTATGTCCAAGGAAGACGAAGAAAAGATCGCGTTGGTACATACTGCTTCATACAGATGCCTTTTGGGTTGAAGAGCGCCAGATCCACCTTTGCAAGAGCAGTCCAGATTGGTTTTGAGTCACAGTTGCATAGAAACATTGAAGCTTACATGGATGATATTGTGGTGAAAACCAAGGAAAGATCAACCCTTGTCCAAGATTTTGAAGAGACCTTTGCTAATCTGCGCAAGATCAACTTGAAGCTGTACCCAGAGAAGTGTGTGTTTGGCGTTCCTTCTGGCAAACTAGGTGGTTCTTTGTGTCTCATCATGGGATATAGGCCAACCCCGATAAGATCAAGGCTATCAAGCAGATTCAAGCACCCAAGACAGTCAAGGATGTGAGGCATTTGACTGGATACATTGCCACACTCAGCAGGTTCATTTCCATGTTTGTCGAGCACGCCTTGCCGTTCTTCAAAATCTTGAAGAAGGCAGGACCCGTGGAGTGGACTCCAGAGGCAGATGCTGCACTTCAAGATTTGAGGGCCTACTTTTCCTCTGTGCCCACTTTGGTTGCTCCCAAACCACAAGATCCATTGCTGCTATACTTGGCGGCAACTAACCACGTGGTTAGCGCAGAACTAGTGGTGCAGCAGGAAGTGGAAGAAGTGGCAGCCACATACAGTGTCCCCCACGGAGAGGGAAGTGAGCACACCCCGTCAAGGTCAGATGCAGGTTAAGACAGAGAAGAGCAAGGCAGCAGAGACACCCCCAAGGTTGCGGCAAGGAAGAAAGTGGTGCAACGCTCAGTGTACTTCGTCGGCTCCCTGTTGCAGGTAGCTAGATCGAGGTACTCTGGCATGCAAAAGTTGATTTTTGGCCTCATCATGGCCTCAAGGAAACTGCGGCACTACTTCCAAGCCCATGAGATAACGGTTGTTACCCGTTTCCCTCTACAATGGATACTCAGAAACCCTGAGGCCCCTGTCATTATCAAAACCGGCGGATCTTGGGTAGGAGCTCCCAAACTATGCGCCTAAACCTAATGGTAACAGGAGGAGGGGGACATGATGTTTTACCTAGGTTTGGGCCCTCTCAATGGAGGTAATACCCTACATCCCGCTTGATTGATCTTGATGATATGAGTATTACAAGAGTTGATCTACCACGAGATCATAGAGGATAAACCCTAGAAGCTAGCCTATGATTGTGCTTGTTGTTGTCCTACGAACTAAACCCTCCGGTTTATATAGACACCAGAGGGGGCTAGGGTTACATAGAGTCGGTTACAGAGAAGGAGATCTACATATCCGAATTGCCAAGCTTGCCTTCCACGCAGAGGAGAGCCCCATCCGGACATGAGACGAAGTCTTCAATCTTATATCTTCATAGTCCAACAATCCGGCCAAAGTATATAGTCCGGCTGTCCGAGGACCCCTTAATCCCGGACTCCCTCAGTATCCCCTGAACCAGGCTTCAACGACGATGAGTCCGGCGTGCAGATTGTCTTCGTCATTGCAAGGCGGGTTCCTTCTCCGAATACTCCATAGAAGATTTTGAACACGAGAATCGTGTCCGGCTCTGCAAAACAAATTCCACATACCACCGTAGAGAGCACAATATTCCACAAATATAACCCGCTGACAACTTTTCATAGCATGACATCACGCCACGGCCTGGTCATTATTCGACCCGTTTTTCTCCACCAGCCACTACACATGCTACGAGGCGGTTTTATTGGCACATCTTGTCGAAGCAGAGATTGTGTTCCCCTTATCACGGGATTCTCATCAATACAGGTGTGGGTAACCCAACCGCATTTGTTTAATATGACTCCTCGATTTTAGGCAAGTCCCAAACGGTCACGCGGGGGACGCTTGATATTCGTCCTCTTTATAAGGAGGCCAAGGCTTGTCCTTTTCTTCCCACGCTCGATCCTTCCCCTCCCGCACCTCGAGTTCCGACACCCAAGGCTCAAGCTAAGCACTTCGGACCTTCAACCATGTCCGGATCCAACCTTCAAGGCCGGTAGATGGCCTACTCTGTCACAGAGGAGGATATCAAGAAGCTTAGGGAGGCCAGGTATCTCACCGCCGAAATCCCGTATAGGCTGCCTACTCAAGATCAGGTCATCCCCACTCCCGAACCCAACGAGAGTGTCGTATTTATTTCCCACTTCCTCCGAGGGCTAGGTTTTAGTCTTGATACCTTCGTGAGAGGGCTCATGTTCTATTACGGGCTAGATTTCCACGATCTAGCTCCGGACTCCATCCTTCACATCTCGGCATTTATCATCGTCTGTGAAGCCTTCCTCCGCATCACCCCCCACTTCGGCTTATGGCTCAAGACTTTCAATGTGAGGCCGAAGGTGATTGACGGACATCACGCGGAGTGCGGAGGCGCTATAATAAGCAAAGGCGCCGATGCCCCATGGCCAAAGGGTTCCTTCACAGAAAGTTATGACATATGGCAACGGGAGTGGTTTTACATCACAGCTCCCCGAGGTACAAAGCGGGCAGCCGCTCCAGCATTCCGCTCGGGCCGTCCGCTGCAGCTAGCGTCATTGATCAACAAGGGGTTGGACTGGGGGACAGTTAATGACGTGCTGACACTTCAAAGCCGCATCTAAGACCTTCTTAAGAATGATGTTAGTCTTGTCAAGATAATGCAAGTAATGCTAGTTCGTCGGGTCCAGCCCTGCCAACGTCGACATCTCCGTATGTGGGAGTTCAACCCGGAAGGACCGCGAACCATTCAACAATTCTTTAGCATGACGCTCAAAGAGATGTATGGGTCGTTCTTCGGATCATGAATAAAGTGTCCGGATACCATCGAGGACGTGGGTCTCAACTGCAATCGTCCGGATACCCAAGTAAGTAATTCCGCTACCAAACACACCGTCCTTTATGTTTGTTATAACATTATTCTAAAAAATTGCTCTCGGCCAGGACTGGATGAGGAAGGCGGAGATGATTAGGTGTTCGCCCCCTCTTCCCGAAGGCTCGCCGGATCCGCTATTGATCAGGATGCTTGAGCGCGCACCGTATCAGGAGCCATCAGGAGAAGATGAGGGGAGGAATAGAGAAGCCACCGATGGGCTTCATACTTTACACATCCCAATCGGGGGAGCAAGTGCCTCCGCGAAGGAGGATAATCAGGGAGGTGAATCTGAAATCCCCTTTCCTCACGGTAAGAAAAGGGCCGCCTCTGAAGACCTAGAAACGGAAGTTTCCAAATGAGGGAAGAAACCCTCGCCAGGGGGCCCCGCCCTAGAGGGCTTCCTTACCACATAGTGCCCGGAAGGGGGCCAGCCCTCAATCGAGCTATAAGTGAAAAAAGGTATTTTGGTAGGTATATCCTGTTTTGTATCTGAGAACAATAACCGAGACATATTTGTTGCAGTCCGACTCGTAGCGCTTCTCCACAGAGTTTGTCTTCGGGGGATCTTCTTCCAGAGATGATGGAGAGTGAAACGCCTCCTCCTGCCTCCCCGCCACATGGGGTGGGCAACCCCGAGGTGTCGTCGCGGAGGATTTCTCCTTATCCGCCAAGGCCAGAAGTTGACACTTCGGCTGCCCGAAGTCCGAAATATTTGGCTCCCAAGGAGAGCTTCAGAAAGAGTCTGGGATTGTCTGGCGCACAGCCGGACACACTAATGGGTCTTCTAGAGCGAGCGGCCATCTCAGAGACACATCGTGCCTTAATGGGTACGGTTGTTGAGAGGATTTCGTCCGCCAATAGCGATTTGAATGAAGCTTTTACGAGTCTGCTGAGAGGCTTTGAGGTACGCAAAAAATAATATATATATATTTTTTACGGTACCGCACATGCTAGGTGTGCTCTGTATAGATAGTATCCCCTGAGACTCTGGTTGCTATCCAAAGGTGGCAAACAGAGAATCATAATCTCTGGTAATAATCACGCCGCTTTATATGCAAGCGGCTGAGGGTCCGGTGGCTGACCGGACTGCTGATTTTCCCGAACTGAAGCGGCATCTTGACGTGGCCGATGCCGACATCGTGCTTGTTAACAAGCAGATTGACGAGGCCCAGGGTATGTATGTTTCAATTTGTCAGCAAATGTTTTAAGAGGAGCATGATGCTACTATCTATAATATGTTGTGGCTGCAGATGGAGCTGCTTCCGTAGAGACCCTTAGGGCGGAGCTTGCCCGAGCCACGGAGCAAGCTCGAATAAGTGATGCGGACGCTCTAAAGGCGGTCGAAGAGCTAAGAGCCGAACAGGCTGCTCATCATGGAGCGAAGAAAAGATAGCCCAGATGGCTGCTGAGCTGAAAGATGCCACCGACCGCCATGAGCTCCCTGAAAAGGAAAACCAAACGAAAGCGGCTGACCTAAAGAAGGCCTTGGAGGCAGCCAAGGAAACCCGCTCAGAAATGAGAGGGATAAGGCAGGATCTTCGTGAAGCTAGGGATATCATGGCTGGGGGGCACTATTTGTTGCAGATGAAGTTCGGGGATCCGATGTATGCCCCTCTGGATCAGTTGTGGAGCGCTACGGACGCATATGCGGACCTGGCAAAGAGCGCTGATGATGCGACCGAGTTTTACAAAGACCGGAAAGACCATAAGGTAGAGAGGTTTTTCTGGTCGCAGTTTAGTGCCCCTACGCGTCCGCTGCAGTTGAATGAATGGATGGCCGCATGGTCCGAGCTCCATAGGTTGTCCAGGCTTTCTATGAGGTCTGTCGTGGATCATCTTCGGCCATGGGGACCAAGGCCGGACAGTTATTTTGGATTAGTGCAACAATTCCTTGGTGTTGTGTCGCATATCGATGCTGTGAAGAGGTCGGCATTCATAGAGGTTGCGCGGATGGCTCTTGCCCATGTAAAAACATACTGGGCAGGGATGGAAACCACCGCTATTGCGACCCGGGGTCCGGCGGGAGGCCAGGACCCGGCCGAGAACTATTTTTAAGAAGTCTTAGAAGGTGCCCGTTTAATAGAGGCTCAGTGCTCGAAGAGTGCCATGTTTGAGTGATATGTATCTCAATTGTAAAAACAATGCTATATTTATTATAAAGGTTGTGTTTATACTTTTGCCCGAAAGTATTATAGTGCCTCATGTGTGGCCGTTTATGTATATATAACCTGAAAGTTTGCAGTCGTCGGCTTCAGCCCCCACGCATATAATGCGGGGGTGTTTGAGAAAATGCGTAGTCACACTTGATCCAACGTCTTGGTCCATTAAGGAGGTGGTAGCATGGCGAACCAGGCAATCGGACTATATAGCTTTAACACTTTCACTTAGCCATAGGATTTTGATGGTGGGTCTACTATATAGCCCCTCGTACTTCCGCGTTCATCCGAATATGGTGCGCGTACGTACATGACCGGGAAACCGGTCCTTCGTTAATGCGAAGGAATCGCGAAGATTCCACTGAGTCATCGAGTGGTTGACCAGTCTCGCATTGTATCATGACAGTCAGTTTTCGGCTTTCTCTACTGAGGTGCTCATCCAGATGAACCAGGGCACAATCGCAGTAGTTCTCCCGGTGCCTCCTTAGCTGATAGAGCGGAACGTAAGGTAGCAAAACGCGGGAGCCAGGCAAACCCAACATTTGACCAAAGACATGATTCGGAGCTGATGCATATAAGGCCAAACTCGCGACGCCGAACACTCCCTAAGGTATTCAGACTTTACAACATATACTGGGCTAAATAACACCCTCGATAATAAGCCCTATGTTTCCAGGTACATGCATTAGTCTGGCGTGACGAAGTGTCAAGAACGCCAGTATCCCTCCTGGTTGTGTTAATTGTCCGGAAGGGAAGAAGCAACAAGAGACATTAAAAAAGTTTTACGCAGGGTCTTAATCTAAAGAGAAACCTTTGAGCGGGGCCCTGCTGCACGTCTGCGCCTTTATCTCCATTGTGCCGTATCCTGGAAGGGTGTAGCACGATGATCATCTATACAAAGGGGAAAACCCAGGTGAAAGACTTCGTGCGAAGAGTTGCTTAATCTGAATGAACCATGAAAGTGCAATATGCTATTGTATTAATAGGGTCGAGCCGAACTCTGGGCTTCTTTTTTGTTGCGAGCAGCCCCTGGCAGCACTTATGGGGGTATCCCCAGCTCGGGTTTATCTGGGCTGTTATATCTGGTGGAGTGCCGGACTCGTCTAACCGTGTCTGTGCTCTTGACGACCGTTTATTCTGGTTGGAGGGGCCGCTCAGTGTTCGGCTGCTAGAGCCGCCACATATTCTTCCGCGCATAAGGAACGCTCTATATTTCCGCTAACTGTGATGACGCCATGTGGACCGGGCATCTTAAGTTTAAGGTAGGCATAGTGCGGTACTGTATTAAAACGAGCAAAGGCCGTTCTTCCGAGTACTTCGTCATAGCCACTTCGGAATGGAGCAATGTCGAAGATTAGTTCTTTGCTTCTGAAGTTGTCGGGAGAACCGAATACAACCTCTAGTACTAGAGAGCCCGTACAACGGGCCTCGACGCCTGGTATCACTCCTTTAAAGGTAGTATTGCTTTGGCTGATTCTTGACGGGTCTATCCCCATTTTGCGGATAGTGTCCAGGTATATCACGTTTAGACTACTGACGCCGTCCATAAGGTCTCGGGTGAGATGGTATCCATCAATTATTGGGTCGAGCACCAAGGCAGCCAATCCTCCGTGCCAGATACTAGTCGGATAATCCCTGCGATCAAAGGTGATCGGGCAGGCCGACCAGGGATTGAATTTGGGGGCGACTGCCTCCACAGCGTATATGTCTCGGAGTGCGCGTTTGCGCCTTCTCTTTGGAATGTGAGTTGCATAAATCATATTTACTGTTTTGACTTCTGGTGGGAATTTTTTTTGTCCCCTAGTGTTCGGTTGGCGAGGCTCATCCTCGTCTTCACTTGGCGTCTCCCTCCCCTTATGTTCGACATTTAGCTTGCCGGCCTGCTTGAAAACCCAGCACTTTCTGTGGGTGTGATTTGCAGGTTTTTCGGGGGTGCCGTGAATCTGACATAATTTGTCTAGAATCTTATTTAGGCTGGACGGTCCATCTCTGCTGCCTTTAAATGGCTTCTTCCATTGACCGGCTCGAGAGCCCCTGAATCCGGTGTTGACCGTCGTGTTATCTGGGATGTCTTTATTGTTTTGACGTTTGTTTGTATTGCGTCGCGGATTCCCGTTGCCATCTCTGACTTCGGATGTGCTTGGGTCGCTGGTGCCGCTACGGGGCAACCAACTGTCCTCGCCCGCGCAAAAGCAGGTCATGAGGCTTGTTAAGGATGCCATTGTCCTCGGCTTTTCCTGGGCGAGGTGTCTGGCAAGCCACTCGTCCCGGACACTGTTCTTGAAGGCCGCTAAGGCTTTGGCGTACAGGTAGTCGACGATTTGATTCTTCTTAGTAAGAAATATGTTCCAAAGTTTTCGGGCTGACTCTCCGGGCTGTTGAATTATGTGACTTAAATCGTCTGTGCCCGGAGGTCGGACATAGGTCCCTTGAAAATTGGCCCTAAAGGCATCCTCAAGTTCTTCCCAACTTCCAATTGAATTTTCAGGGAGGCTTTTCAACCAGTGCCGAGGTGGTCCTTTCAACTTGAGGGGTAGGTATTTAATGGCGTGGAGATCATCTCCGTGAGCCATGTGGATGTGAAGGATAAAGTCCTCAATCCAGACCCCTAGGGTCTCTCGTTCCGTCGTATGCCTCTATATTCATGGGTTTAAATCCTTCGGAAATTCATGGTCCAACACCTCATCGGTGAAGCACAGGGGTGTGCGGCACCACTGTATTTGGATGTGTCGTGGCATGCTGTCGACGGTTGTTGTGTTTGGTGCTGATTCCTAGCTGTTATTCGATCAATGTAATCGTTTTGGTAGCTCTGATCCTATGCCGAAGTGCGCTTCCTAGATCCATAGATGGACCTGGCCATACCGGACTTTTTGTCCAACAGCTCACGTAAATTGTGTGCTGACTTGTGTGTGGCATCATTAGCCGTCCTGTCGCGGCCACGGGTGGTTGGTCCAGCTGATCGGTCATTTCCGCCTGAATGGGCTCTGTGGCCTCGTCGTCGAATTCGGACAGCAGCTTGCGCTTTGGATAGTTTTTGTGTGGTGATCGCCACTGTATTTCTCTTTAGTGTTCAGCACCTTGTTCCATCTGCGATTGAGTGTATCCTGCACGGCCTTAAGCCTTTGCTTCTGCTTCTTTAAGCTCCTCGCGGTGGCAATAAGCCTTCTGTGGAAGTTCTCTTGTTCCAAGTGTCTTTCTGGGATGATGAGTGCGTCATCGTCCGGACTATTCTCCTCTCCAGAGATAGGTTGATGAATTTACCCTCGGGATCGGCGTCATCTGACATGGGCTCCGGACTATGTTCACCGTCCCCTGGCTCATCTTGCTCCATCGCTGGGTCCATGGGGTCGTCTTTTCTTTTGGACTCGGACGGGGTATTATTCTTTCTTGCAATGTTGTCGCTGTTTTTACTGTGGCGGGATTTAGAGCGGCGCCTACAACGTCGCTTTGGTGGCTTATCGAGGGGATTATCCTTCGACGCATCATCGCCATCGCCTTCTTTTGGTGTGTCCACCATATATATATATATCATATGATGAGGTGGCTGTCCAGCGCCCTATAGGCGATGGTTCCTATTCTTCTCCTACATCGTCGTCCATACAGTCGATGTCTTCGGAGTTGAAGTCAAGCACATCGGTTAAGTCATCAACAGTGGCAATTAAGTGGGTGGTGGGTGGGGGACGAATTTCTTCGTCGTCCGCTTCCCCCTCGAGCCGGACATGGTTCGGTCAAGAATATCCCGACAAGGAAAGAGACCTTAATGACTTTAGCACATCGTCCAAGGGCGAGTGCTGAAAAATATCCACAGAGGTGAACTCCATGACCGGTGCCCAATCAGATTCGATAGGCATGGACGTACGCAGTTCAGATCCTGCAGCCGGAGACAAGTCCGGGGGTCAGATGACATCATCCTCACAAGAGGTGGGATCAGTGTTCCGCTCCAACACCGATAAGTGTGCGGCCTCCATGGCGGGGTCCATCCACCCGTCCTTGGAAGGCGCGATCTGCTCCGGATTGATTCCTGGGGCCGTCGCAGGTGTGATATCCCGAACACGGTCTGATGGCATATCTAAGTCATGATCGTCACGAATGTCCGGCGTACCTGAAATGGGCTCAGATCCGTCGAAGATCAAGTCTCCGCGGATGTCGGCAGTATACTTCAAGCTTCCAAACCTGACCTGATGGCCAGGGGCGTAGCTATCGATCTGCTCCAGGTGGCCAAGCGAGTTGGCCCGTAGTACGAAGCCGCCGAATATGAAGATCTATCCAGGAAGGAAAACCTCCCCCTGGACCGCATCATTGAAGATGATTGAAAGAGCCATCAAGCCTTATAGCGACGACACAGTGGAACTCTCAATGAAAGCACCAATGTCGGTGTCAAAACCGGCAGATCTCGGGTAGGGTGTCCCGAACTGTGCGTCTACAGCTAATGGTAACAGGAGGCGGGGGACACGATGTCTTACCCAAGTTCGGGCCCTCTTGATGGATCTAATACCCTACTTCCTGCTTGATTGATGTTGATGATATCAGTATTACAAGAGTTGATCTACCACGAGATCATGGAGGCTAAACCCTAGAAGCTAGCCTATGATTATGATTGTTGTTGTCCTACGGACTAAACCCTCCGGTTTATATAGACACCGGAGGGGGCTAGGGTTACACAGAGTCGGTTATAGAGAAGGAGATCTACATATCCGAATTGCCAAGCTTGCCTTCCACGCAAAGGAGAGTCCCGTCCGGACACGGGACCAAGTCTTCAATCTTATATCTTCATAGTCCAACAATCCGGCCAAAGTATATAGTCCAGCTGTCTGAGGACCCCTTAATCCCGGACTCCCTCAGCCCCCAGCAGGATAGTGGAATGGGCCTTGGAGTTATCCAGCTTTGCTTTGAAGTTTGAGAGCACATCAACTATCCAGAGTAGAGCATTCGGTAGTTTATTGCAGAGTGGATGCCAACCCCAGATGAAGAAGTGATGGAGACAGTTATTCCTGGCAAGGAAGCGCCCCAAGAATGGATTATGTACTTTGTTGTTGCCTTCACCCTACATGGTGCAGGGGCTGGCGTTCTTATCGTTGCTCCCACTGAGGAGCACCTTAAGTACGTCGTCCAAATGCATTTTCCCCGGGAGAAGGCTACCAAAAATATTGCAGAGTATGAAGGGCTCCTTGTCGGGTCAGGATTGCCACAGAAGTGGGGATTAAGAAGCTGATCGTCCTCGGAGACTCACAGCTTGTGGTGAGACAAGGGAACAAGGATTACCAAAGTCCATTGATGGAGGCATACATTGAGGAAGTGAGAAAGTTGGAGGAGCGCTTTGACGGATTGCAAACAGAGCACATACTATGTGCAGAAAATAGCATTACTGATCATCTGTCAAAGTGCGCTGCGCAAAAACTCCCTGTGGAAACATGGACTTTTGTTCTCCATGTGACTTAGCCCTCCATATCCTCGGAAACAATGGCTATAAAGAGGAGTAAACTTGACTCCGACAAGCCTCTCCAGTAGAACCTCCCGAGGCTCCCGGTAGAGAGCTTGGCAGGAACAACATCCCTTCGGTCACAGAGCTGCCTCCTCCCTCTGGACCACCGGTCCCCATGGTCGAAGAGTGTACTCCCACGAAGGAGGAGGTGTCGCTAGTCCTTGTTGTCGAGCCTCAGTCTCCAACTTGGGTGAGCCACATCGTCCATTTCCTCCAAACTGGAGAACTTCCCGAAGATCAAGAAGAAGCTGAAAGAGTAGCCCAGAGGGCCAGTATGTATCAGTTTGTGGATGACATGCTGTACAGAAGAAGGCCCAATGGTGTGAAATTGAAGTTCATTTGCCGGGAAGAAGGAAAGGAACCCCTAGCAGAAATACATAAGGGTATGTGCGGCTCACACATCGGATCAAGGGCTCTGGTTGGAAAAGCCTTCCAACAAGGATTTTACCGGCCCACAACCCTCCAAGTTGCAGTTGAGTTGGTCACCAAATGTGAAGCCTACCAGTTCCATTCCAAGAATATCCACCTGCCTGCCCAAGATGTTCAGACAGTCCCTTTGTCATGGCCGTCTTTGGTCTGGCGCCTCGACATTTTGGGCCCTTTCCCCCGTGCTACCAAGGGCTTTGAATTCTTGTTCCTTGCAAGCGACAAGTTTACAAAGTGGCTGGAAGTAGAGCCCGTGAGAAAGGTGACTACTCAGTCAGCTATCAATGTTCTTGAAAGGATTGGTGTGCCGCTTCGGAGTCCCTGCTTGAATCATCACTACTACAGGATGCTGCTAACGCAACACTATTATCAAAGGCCATTCGACGAAACTATGTGTGAGCAATAATCACAAACTGTGGTGTGAAAAACCCGTCAAAAAAGGTGCAAAACATTTGTGATGACGGATGCATCAAACACGGTTCAGATTTTAGTTGCGTGTGCGATGCAGGGCATATGGTTCAGTTCAATTAACTGTTTTCGATGAGGAGGAACAAAAGAAACCGGCATCCAGATGAAGGTGTCTGCGATATACAACATATGGTTCACTTGGATGAACTATTTGTGATTAGGCAACACAAAAGAAACGGTTAGCCAGATCAAGGTGTGTGCAATGTACGACATACAGTTCACTCAGATGAACTGTTTGCGCTGAGACAAGAGAACAGAAATGGTTCAATATAACAAGATGTGTGTGATACGCGGCAAACAGGTATGTAATCTGAATTGTGTGCAAAGACCAATAATAACACAGATGATTGCTGCTAATAAGACATGTGTATTGTGCGATAGGATTGCATACAAAACAACAATATATATACATATATATATATATATATATACACTTATAAGGACACGGTTGCATAACCAAATTAAACATCCAATTACATAGGTGGCTACTACAACCATGGCATTTGCGCACACCAAAGTAAACTATTACATGCATAATTATATAGGTGGCTACTACACACATGACATTTCCACACATTAAAGTAAACTATATATTACATGCATGATTAACTAGCATAAACAATCATCTGATCATCATCTACTTCTTGTGACGCTTGCTCTGTTGTGGCTCAATCCGGCTTCGTCGATTTGGGTAACGAGCCACTTCCTCATGTCAACGATCCGCCTGTGCATCTCATAGCATGTGTACACGCTCTTGGCCGTGAACCTGAGGTGAGGTTCATCCAGTTGCCGCATCCAGGCCCCGTGCCAGGATACGGGATGTGTTCTGTTGGCATCCTGCTTCATCTTTTCATAGTATGGGTCGATGATTGCCGAGGCAAGTTCAACCAGGGAGTCCGTCTTCATGCTGCCCCAGACCCTGTAGTGCTCACATATTTCGACAAGGTTCTTGCAGGCCAAGCCTGTAACCCTGAGCACTTTTACATCGTCGGTGGTTTCCACCATAGCGAACTTGGAGTCTGTGTTGTTGACAAACCTGGCAAAACCGTCGGAAGGCTCTGTGCCATGCAATAGTGGTTGATGAGGACATGATGGCGCACGCACAACTGCGTGACGGCAAACTTCTGATATATGTTGGGACGACCAGCGGTGTACTAGAGGTCGATGCCGACCACCTTGTACTTGTCTCGAGCAAGCAACTGCTCAATGGTGTTGATGTCGTCCACCACGGCCGGGTCAATGGTGTACACCACGAGAGATTCGTCTCCCTCGTGTGGGTCTCCACTTTATGCTCGTCGAACTCCATTGGAGCGCGGCTAGGCATCCCCTCTCTATGTGTCATCCTGGGTGTGCTTGTTGTGTTGTGGGGCACGATTGAAAGGTTGAAGAGAGTAAGGTTGAAATGGTTACGGGAATTAAAGGGGAAGCTGGATGACCTGGAATATCGGCACGCCTAGATGGCAGTTCTAATTTGCAGTGTGTAACTCCATCCTGCCGCATGTAACTACATCGCGTGGCGACACACGCGACACAACCGCATGCATATGGGGACCCTGATGTGATCATGCGCAGGCCAAACCGCTGGCAGAGCGCGCGCGGAGGGACACGAGTAGAGCGCTCCGCGGTCGCCTCAACTCCGAGCAACCATATATATGCATATAGCAGTTGAACACGCAACGAAAAGCTATCCACAAGCCAAGCATGCAGATGCACATGAGCAGAGCATGCCGACGGACGTGAGTAGAGAGTGTTGCGGCACCTAATGGCGAGCAGAGCTTGCCGAGGGACAAGAGCAGAGGTCGGCATAGTGATACGTGGAAAATAAGACGAACTGTGCGAGTGATGTCGGAGACATCAAGCACGAATTAGATTAATGGTGCGTGTGTGATACATGGCATATAGTTGATCCATACGAGCTGTTTGTGATGGAATAAGCCATGTGTGTTGTGGGCAAACGCTTTCTGGTATACAACCATAAATTTAACAAATGAAATGTTAATGCATGTTACAAAAATTATATAACTGGAAACTATGTTCAAATAGGAATCCAACGATATAATCTTTGGCGACATCCATTCGTAGTTTATTAGTTAAATCCTACTCATAAACTAGGACGGGGGTATAGTAGGTAATTAAATTGCAAACATTTTTTTATTAACCGTATGTGTACATGCCCTTCCGTCCTCCTCTCGCACATCTTGTCACCCTACTGCTACAGATGGCTTCGAGCGCAACCTTGAGCAGCGCGCGGAGGCATTCTTTTGTCCAAACGGTGGTGAGCCCATTCTTGCGCAACCGTGCTGGTTCCGGCACAAGCTTCCCGCCCAACTCGGTGAAATCCACCAAAATCCCAATGCTTACCAGCCTATTATATAAACCCTCATGGCCGGCAAGTCCCCCGTCGCATTTTCCCCTCCCTCCCTGTAGCTTATCTTGTCTGCTTCTCTCACAATCGCCAATGGCACCGGTCCATCATCGTCGCTCGGCCACTCCGTCGTCATCAGTGGAGAGGTCCAGCTGGGAGGCTACACCGTGCCGGCGGCACAGTCCCGGTGTAATGTAGTGCGCAGAACACCCACCACATGTTCCATCGCTGTTGCCGGCCGCCGTTGCCGCCACACCACCTTCAAAATCCAGGGCCATCGCCCGCTTTGTCGCCGTGGCCCGAAGGTAGGATGTTGCTGTCGTGGCCGCCACCCCACTGCCGGCCACTGTGGCCATCACCCGCTCCGCCACCGCGTCTCGAAGGCGGGAGGTGGTGGTCGTGGCCGCCACCCCATCGTCGGCTGCTATGGCAGCCAGCCAACCGTCGACCTGCTTTGCCACACCACCCAAAGGAGGAAGGCCAAGGTGGAGGCGCGCACGTGCATTAGTGAACCTACGGCTACATCGAGTTCTTGCGGGAGGAGGAGCGCCTCGTCGAGCCTGCAAAGATCCATACTACAGCCGTGGCCATAGCAGACACCGACGTAGAGGCGAGGAATGAGGAGATCTACAAGCAGTCCGACCGCTTCGAGAGGGTCGTCTGGAGCGGCAGAGGGCATTCGAGGTGAGCGTCATTGAAGGTGCAACAACAGCAGGCATCGTATTGCAGTTGTCCAGCTCGTCGGTAGGCTCCTTCTCCTTTTCCTGTCACAAAGCCCCTCCGTACTAGTAGTATTTAGGGGCTATTTTGTACAGTTCATCTGACTATAGATGTGGTGGAACTGTACAACGTACTTAAAATTAGCTAGTATATATATAGTTGAACCAGCTATTTCAGTATGTGGTTGGCAACAATTGGGGAAAAGTTTGGTCGGTTCAGATGTCGAGTTGAACTGTTTGTATAAATTAAGAATGATCGCTTAATCTATGAATGAAATCTATGCCTAACTACAGAATTTTAGTTCCGAAAATTAGATAGTGCAACTGATTTTTAGCTGCATATTTTCACAAATCACAGTGTTACAAGGATTGACAAATGGCAACGTTACTAGATCAACAAATGTCAATCTTCCCTGTTTGACAAATGGAAATATACCCAATATGACAGATGCAAATCTTACCAAATTGTCTGTACGTGGTTGCACACGGGTCATCCGAAAAAACCGTTTGCATTGAAGGGAGGTACAAATCCTGCTTGCCAAATTTTCTCTTGGCTTAGCGCCGATGTCTAGCTTTGCATACCTTATTCAATATGAACTGTTTGCATTTCAAAGATGCACAAATCCTGCACGGCGAATTTTCCCTTGGCTTACTGCGGAAGATCATAGCTCTCACTTTGCACACAGGTGTTCTATCTAAAACGTCTGCGATGAAGAGCTGCAGAAAACCTGCTCAGCACATTTTCCCTTCGCATACTAGGGAAGCTGTTGGTTTACATATGGGTGTTATATCTAAAATGTTTGTGATGTTAGAGTGGCAGCTATTTCTTTCAAAATGCCTTTGTTCGTTGTTATTCGAGTGCTCCTTCTCTCAAAATGGACATGAAAAATACCACAGCATGTCGGGTGCCATTCCATGATAGCATGCCAAGTTTCATGAATTTCGGACGAGTTTTTGATTTACTAGAATATAAAAACAAAGTATCTCAACGTTTTGCCGGGTGTTTGAAATTCATTCCCATTTCTTGCATGGAACCTAAGCATGCACCCAGGGACATAGGTTTGATTTTTCAACCAATTTATATGCACTGGAGCATGTCCATGTAGTTCAAATTTTAATTATGCACATAAAAGCCTAGAAAACCCATTTAATGTATAAGAATGTCCAAATGAACCGTGAAATTTTCTAAATTTTAACACAACACTCTTGTTGTTCTATATTGACACTAGAAATTTTTTGAAAGCAATAAGAGGCAACGGATATCATTTCGTCCCAAAAGGTGGCACGTTCCCTACCGAAACCATCAGGCTTGTTGTGAGAAGCTCTGGTTTGTGAGAAGCTTATACCAAAACCAGCCCCAAATGGGACAAAAAAATTAACACGACATGTTGATGCCGCACCATGATAACATGCCAAGTTTCATGAATTTCAGATGAGTTTTGGATTTACTAGAATATAAAAACCAGCTATCTCAATGTTTGCGGTCGAGTGACAATGACAGGGTGTTTGACATTCATTTCCATTTCTTGCATGGGACCTAAGCATGCAACCAAGGACAAGGATTTGAATTTCCAACCAATTTACATGCATTAGAGCATGTGCCTATAGTTCAAATTTGAATTATGCACATAAATGCATTGAAAACTCAATTAGTGTATAAAATGTCCAAACCAACCCCCAAAAATTCCAAAATTTAACACAACACTCTTGTTCTTCTATGTTGATACCAGAGAAAATTTCAAAATAAAGAAGAGGCAATGAATATCATTTCGTCCAGAAAGGTGAAACATTCCCTACCGTAACCATGAGGCTTGTTGCGAGAAACTCTAGTTTGTGAGAAGCTTATACCCCAACCTGCCCCAAATGCCGTTCCATGATAGCATGCCAGATTTCATGAATTTTATACGAGTTTTCCATTTAATAGAATTTTAAAACCATGTATCTCAATGTTAGTAGGCGAGCGACAGTGGCAAAGGTGTTTGACATTCCTTCCCATTTCTTGCATGGGACCTAAGGTCGCAACCAAGGACACACATTTGATTTTTCAACCCGTTTATATGCACTCGAGCGTGTGCATGTAATTAAAATTTGAATTATGCAAATGAATGCATAGAAAACTCAGTTAAGTATAAAATGTCCAAGCGAACCCCAAAAAATCCCAAAAATTGACACAACACTCATGTTGTTCTATGTTGAGACGAGAAAAAATTGAAAGTAAGAAGAGGCAACAGATATCGTTTCGTCCCCCAAGGTGGCACGTTCCCTACCGAAACCATCAGGCTTAATTATTGTGAGAGAAGCTCTGGTTTGCAAGAAGCTTATACCCAAACCTTACACAATTGGGACAATATTTTTACCATGGCATGTCGATGCCATTCCATGATATCATGTCAGGTTTCATGAATTTCAGATGAGTTTTCAATTTACTTGAATTTAAAACCATGTATCTCAATGTTAGTGGCCGAGCGACAGTGTCAAGGTGTTTGACATTCATTCTCATTTCTTGCATGTGACCTAAGCTTGCAACCAAGGACAAATATTTGATTTTGCAACTCGTTTTTATGGACTAGAACATGTGCATGTAGTTCAATTTTGAATTATACACATAAATGCCTAGAAAACACAGTTAACGTGTAAAAATGTCCAAATGATCGCCAAAAAAATCCAAAATTTAACACGACACTCCTGTTGTTCTATGTTGACACCAGGAAAAAAAATTGGAAGGAAGAAGAGGCAACGAATATCGTTTTGTCCACAAAGGTGACATGTTTCCCTAACGGAACCGTGAGGCTTCTTGTGAGAAGCTAATACCATAACCTGCCCCAAATGGGACAATATTTTTTACCCGAGCATGTTGATGTTGTTCCATGATAGCATGCCAAGGTTCAAGAATTTCAGACAAGTTTTGTATTTACTAGAATTACAAAAGCAAGCACATCAACGTTTGCCGGAGAGCCATGGTGCCGTGGTGTCTGAAATTCATCCCCATTTCTTGAATGGGACATAAGCATCAACCATGGATACATATACCATTCTACAACCCATTTTGGTGCACCGGAGCTTGTGCATGCAGTTTAATTTTGAATTGTGCACATGAAATGCCTAGAAAACCAGGTTAGTGTATAAAAATGTCCAAACAAACCCTGAATAATTCTAATTTTTTTGACGGCACACCCATAGTTGCATGTTCACTACAGATAGAAGTTTTAGCAATTCAAACACCAACCTTTGCAGCTGTGACCCCATTATGTAATTCAAATCAAGACAAAAAATAAACTAGACCGCACACAGTTTATTATAACCAACCGTGTGAGAGGCAGCATGAAATATCTTGGAGCACCATCGGAGTATAGTACGTATAAGGCTTACGTGAGAAGGTGCATCGGCTACAGTCCACAGCCGATGTGTCAATCACAATAGCTCGCTCACCGAATATCATTTCACTGTTCAATCATCACTGGTGAAACATGGGGACGTGGACCCGCTTTGTGAGGGAACCTTTGGCGGCCCACTCTGACAAGAGCGCATCCGCAGCTACCAGGCGCGTGCTAAAAAGCTTCATGGGCACGACCGCAATGTGCGTCCGGGCGGCCATGGCAGCCCAAACGGCCGTTGTTGCTTCTAAGGTGAAGGCAGCAACATCTGCCACGGGGATAGCAACTAGCGAGAGCGGCACCGCAGCAGTTCGTTCCTCAGCGGCGGCCTTAGCCCTGTTGGAGGCCGCCCATGGCCATGTCGTGGCCACCCACACCTAGCTCATGGCGGTCACCACACAAATCGAATGAAGCTTCTCCGACAACGGTCGGCAAACCTTCGGTGAAGAGCTGGCAATCGCTTAGAGTGTTCGAGCAGGCGTCTGTTCCTCCACCGCATACCTTGCCACGACGAAGCCCGTCTAAGCCCAGATCACGGCCGCCCACGCGCAGCTCGTGGGGGCCTTTTACAAAGAGATGGCAGTAACAAATGGTGAGATGCTTGCCGAGTATGGTGCGATGGATGCCATGGAGCCCCTTCCCCGGGAGAACCGTCGGGCGCGAGCTGGACATGGAGGAGGCGACAGAGATCGGCGAGCACCAGCCGTAGTAGTACTCTTTGTTCTGTTTAATTAAGAGCGATGGTCTTTAATTTGTTAGAGTAATGTTTAGGTCGGCTAGCTCTGTTTAATTGTTGAATTTGCTCAATTAAGAAGTGTGGGTGTGCTATAGTCTCCTTTGTGTACCCAAATTATGCAATGACGTGGATGACCACTATAACCAGGGAAATTCAAAAAAAATGACGTTCAAACTCATCACATATGGGTTAAGCTATCTGAATCGTTTGTGATGTTCACATATCGTACACAGTTCTGAATAAGGGACCGCGTCTGATGACACTTTGCGCGCCAGTTTTTTCAAAGAACCGATTCATAATTTTTGGCATCCGCAAAAATATCTACCTCCCCGCCCCCTCCCCTGTAACGCCCCGGATACAACTTTCCATATTCGTAACTCCAGCTCTTGCATTTTCCGGAGATGCTATATGATATTTCCTCCGTGGTTGGGTTTTTGTCTGTTGTTTTGCATTTTGTTCTTGTTATGCATCTCATCTCATGGCATCATGTGCATTGCATCGGCATCGTTTTCATAAAACTCGCATCCGTTGGGGTTCCGCCGGTTCTCTCCGTTGTCCGTTCTGAGCCCGACCACACTCGCACGTGCCCGCGGCACCTCTGAAATATTATTTTATAAGTGGCATAAAAATATTCTCGGAATGGGTTGCAACTTGTCGTGCGGTCTTATTATAGTGTAGACAGGCTGCCTGCCAATTTTCGTCGCATTCGGAGTCCATTTGTTAGCCCAACTAGTAAATATATAGCGGCACCGTCGCCGGTTCATTCGTCGGACGTTTTCAGTATTCGGAAACCGTGCCGGGCTGCACTTCATCGTTCTCTTCTAAGCCCAAGGCATTCTACACAACCCACCTAGGTCCAACATACCCCGCCTCGCGTATGGAGCCGCCAGATCGAGATCAGACGGCCTCAAAACCCCCCTAACCCTAGCCTTACCCTATATAAACAACCCCCCTTGCCAATTTTGGCCTTCTCCTACCTCCCACCTCCATTTCCGCGCCCCCCAGCCTCCTCCCGCCATTTGGCGTCGCCGTCGCCACGCGTTCCGGCCAATCCGGGCGCGCCACATCGACCCTGCCGCCACTCTCCTCCAACCGCCAAGCTCCACGTCGCCCTGCCTCTCTCCACCTCCCGCGCGGCCCTCCCAGGCCCATCCAGGGCCTGCCTAGGCCCGAAGCCGCGCCGCCGCAGCCCGTCATCGCCCGCGCGAGCCTGCCTGGCCGCCCGCCTCCTCCGTCCCGTTCTGGATCGAGGGGAGGAGACCCTCGATCCCGAGCTCCCCATCGCCGGCCATCGTCCTCGTCGCCTCGTCGGAAGACTGTGGTCGCGCCGGACCCCAGATCCGTCGCCGCCCGGGCACCCCCGCCTTCGTGCAGCCTCCCCATCGCCCTCGGTGCCTCACCATCTCCACCTCCCTGCGCTGCCATGGAGCCCCGCCGGAGTCGCCGTCCCTCTCTGCGGTCCTTTATTCCGCCAGATCCGACCAAGGCTCGGCCTCCGGCACCCATCCCCGGCGAGTCCCGTGCCTCCTGGCGTCCTCCCCACATTGCCGGAGCTGTCACCCGCCGCCGCGCCGGGCTCGTCCCTGCCTCGATCTAGCCGGATCGGGACGGGCACGATGCCTCTAGCGCCTCGTGGGCCGGCCTCGCCCAAGGCCAAGCAGAGCGGGCCAGCCTGCTCCCTCCGGCCTGCCAAGCCCCTCCTCCGAGCCGGGCCTTGGCCCATGGTGAGCTGCCTCCCCCAGCCCCTCCAGATTCGGCCCACGTGTTTTTTTTCATGTCTGCGTCTTTTTCCATTTTTCCAGGGAATTATAGTTTTACAGAAAACCCCCTGATATTCATGCATTTAATATCTCACAAACCGTGCATCATATGTAAAAACTTCATATATGAAAAATGCTTAGATTTCTGTCTAGTTTCATAATATGTCATTTTCATCCCATGTTGAAATGTTTAACTTGCCGTTTATTTAAACTTGCTCAATTGCCATGTTAAAATGATTTAATTCATAACTAAATATCCGTAGCTCGGAATGAAATGTTCTTTATATGTAAATGGGGTGGAAAAATGCCTAGTTTAACATGGTCCACTTTATTTTCCTGTTTAACAACTCTAAAATCATGTAATAGGCAGAACAGTACCGAATCTAAAATATGCATATGGAGATTTTCCGGAATTGTTGTTTGTGGTTCCGGCCTCATTTAAACTTGCTTAGATAGGTAGTTTTCTTATGCTTCACCCCCTTGCCATGTTTAACAACATTTAATATTGTTGGGTACAAAACCGAGAGAGAACTAAATAATTGATGTGGTGTTTTGTCAATATGCAACACGTTGCATATTGAGCTCCACTTAATTTGCAGTATTGTGTGTTGCAGCTTGCCATGCCATGCCTCATTAAACCGGACATGCATCATACTTGTTTGCGCATCATGCCATGTTTATGCTTGTGCATTTACCGTGTTGTTTGTTTCTTTCCGGTGTTGCTTCTTAGTTCCGGTAACGTTGCGATTGTGAGGATTCGTTCGACTACGTCCGTTCGTCTTCTTCATGGACTCGTTCTTCTTCCTTGCGGGATTTCAGGCAAGATGACCGCTACCCTAGATCTCACTACTATCATTGCTATGCTAGTTGCTTCGTTCTATAGCTTTGCTGCGCTACCTATCATCTGTTTGTCAAGCCATCCCATGTTGCCATGAACCTCTAACCTTTGACACCTTTCCTATGCAAACTGTTGTTTGGCTATGTTACCGCTTTGCTCAGCCCCTCTTATAGCGTTGCTAGTTGCATGTGAAGTTGAAGATTGCTCCATGGTGGACAGGATTTTGGTTGGGATATCACAATATCTCTTATATTATTAATGCATCTATATATTTGGTAAAGGGTGGAAGGCTCGGCCTTATGCCTGGTGTTTTGTTCCACTCTTGCCGCCCTAGTTTCCGTCATACCGGTGTTATGTTCCCGGATTTTGCGTTCCTTACGCGGTCGGGTGATTTATGGGACCCCCTTGACAGTTTGCTTGGAATAAAACTCCTCCAGCAAGGTCCAACCTTGGTTTTACCTTTTGCCTCACCACCACCTACCTTTTCCCTTGGGAGTCGCTCTCTCGAGGGTCATCTTTATTTTAGCCCCCCCCGGGCCAGTGCTTGTCTAAGTGTTGGTCCGAACCGAGTATACTGCGGGGCCACCTCGGGGCAACTCGAGGGCTGGTTTTACTCGTAGGATGTCTCATCCGGTGTTGCCCTGAGAACGAGATATGTGCAGCTCCTATCGGGATTGTCGGCGCCTCGGGCGGCTTTGCTGGTCTTGTTTTACCATTGTCGAAATTTCTTGTAAACCGGGAACCCGAGTCTGATCGGGTCTTCCTGGAAGAAGGTCTATTCCTTTGTTGATCGCGAGAGCTTGTCATGGGCTAAGTTGGGACACCCCTGCAGGGTATAATCTTTCGAAAGCCGTGCCTGCGGTTATAGGAAGATGGGAATTTGTTAATGTCCGGTTGTAGATAACTTGACACCAGATCCGAATTAAAACGCATCAACCGCGTGTGTAGCCATGATGATCTCTTCTCGGCGGAGTCCAGGAAGTGAACACGGTTTCTGGGTTATGTTTGACGTAAGTAGGAGTTCAGGATTACTTCTTGATCATTACTAGTTGACAACCGTTCCTTTTGTTCTCTTCTCTCTCTTATTTGTGTATGTTAGCCACCATATATGCTTAGTCGCTGCTGCAGCCTCACCACTTTACCCCTTCATTTCCCTTTAAGCTTTGCTAGTCTTGATACCCATGGTAATGGGATTGCTGTGTCCTCGTGGCTCACAGATTACTACAACAACAGTTGCAAGTACAGGTTCATGCGATGATCATGACGCGAGAGCGATGCTTGCTTGTGTTGAGTTCTTCTTCTGCTTCTTCTTCGATCAGGGGATAGGTTCCAGGTCGACAGCCTGGGCTAGCAGGAAGGTTGTCGTTTGAGTTTCTGTTTGTGATTCATCCGTAGTCGGATGATGCTCTGATGTATTGTGATGTTGTATTTGTGTGGCATTGTATGCCTTATGTATGTATCCTCATCTATTATGTAATGTTGATGTAATGATATCCACCTTGCAAAAGTGTTTCAATATGCGGTTCTATCCTTGGTGGGACCTTCAAGTCTCTTTAGGATAGTATCGCATATTGCGCGTGACAAGTTGGTAATCAGAGCCTCGACCGACCCTAGGAGCCCCCTTGATTGTTGGCCGTTGTTGAGTCTAGAAAAAAAACTATTTTGAGTCTTAGGATTATATATATCGGAGAGTAGGATTCTTTTTACTCCTCAGCCCCCTTCGTCGGTCTGGTGAGGACTCCTGACGTAGATGTTTTGTCTTTCCTCTCCTCAAATTTCACTAAATTTTTTTAGGATCACGCGGGTATCTTGGAATCTTTCCGATGGTTTTGTGACGAGAACATTGTTCTTGGTGCCTCCTGTCTATTTATGTGGCTTTGACCCGGGGAGTCGAGCTCTGAGGTGTTGTCGTCACAATTTTATCGTTGCAGTTCTGGAATACCTGAGTTTTGCCGACATCGAAAATCTCTTTTGTACAGTTGTTGGTGAGATAACTCCGATAACCCAGTACTGGGGCGAGCTCGGGAGTATTGCCATAACTCGTATAACGGATGCTTTTCGAAGGTTGAGGTACACAATTTCTGAAGGTTTCTTGGTTATGTGTTGACGGATGGATATAGCTTGGATGTAGGTATTATTAATTTGGGTGAGATATATTGCTTCCCCTGTATCCCCAACACCAGATTGCATAACCAGAAAGTTTCTGGAGTTTTATAGGTGGGAATTCAAGTAGTTCCTAGAATATCTTTTCAACAGATGCATGATATGAGATTGGGGTTCGACGTCTAGTGGTCCGCCTTTCCACGGTCGTTTTTACAGTGGTCTCGTTGTGTCTTAAAGAACCCTTGGCTATGCTAGTTCGGGGACACTTCGTATGTCATGTGCACTGCCTTGTACATGATGGTGCTGTACACTCGAGCCCGTGTGGGCCCCACCACGAAAACTTCGGATGAAATCTCTATCATATGTTTGTTCCGGCGTATTCTGCAAGCCAAATCCTTTGTTTTGTTTTATTTGTGGTATTCGAGTTGCTTCGATGTCAAATGTTGAATCCATACCTTTCCTAAACGGTGTTCTCATATTGCTATGTGAATACCAATCCTTTTGATCACTGAGGTTGTCATGTCAATTCTTTCCAACCGGTGTGCTTCTTTTCAAGTGGATCCGATCATTTCAACATTCGCAAGATCATCTCTCAGTTTCCCAACGTTGTTCGTTTCATCCGTACCCAAGTTACCTTTGCTTTCCCGCCCTCCCACCCCTTTTTCTTCAAGGACTCAGATTTGTTAATCAAGTATCCATTTATTCATGTGAAGTCACTTCACTCTTCTCAATCAATGTTTTGATCCGGTGCTCCCTCGTGAAGATACAAACGGAGTTTCAAGTTCATCATTCTTCATCCCTTTTTCTTCTCCGGTGTATCCAATTCAAGCTTTCGGTGTTGATCATATTCTTTTCCTCGTTTCTAATGCTTTCTCATGCCGGTGCATCTCACAATCGTTCACCTCTCTCTATTCTTATCCGGAGTGCTCAAGCTATCTCAGAAGACTTGCGTTTCCGTTCTCAATCCGTTCAAGATATTTTGAGGTTGTTATCTCATTCAAGTCATTTAATTCAATCGGTACAATCCCCCCCTTTCAATCAATTGTTCAACGGTGTGTTTCTTTTCAGCGGGCCCTAACCCACAGGTCTTTTCCCAGGATCTTACTTGACTCTTCTAATTTTTCCGGAGCTTCTAAAATTCTTTTCAATGTTTGACGTAAGAATGAATTATCATCAGTCATATGTCTTTCTCCAAGATCTTTCAAATTCTTTTCATCGTTGGTTCAACCTTTCCAATTTTCATTCTGGAGTGCCTCAACAATTGTCATGGTGGTTCTCATGATCATTCTCAACATGTGAAGACCGAAGAAGAGTTTCTCTTAAATCTTGGTCCATTCTCTTGAAGATTCATGGTTCAAGCTTCATGCTATCCTCATAATTGTTTTTGATTGTGACAATTCTTTTCTTACCATCCAAAGCATTTCATGAGTTGTTTCCATTTCTTTCCCCGAAGGCCATCATGTCATAATTCTTCATTCTCAGCGTGTAGCTACCATTCTCCAAATCTTCCGGTGAACCGTTCAAATATCCTCTAATCAGTTCATGATCTATTCGTTCTCATGTATCTAAATCCCCTCAAGTATATTCATTCGTTTTCAAATTCTTACCGGTGATTTTTCCCTTTGCCACTTTCATTTTCAATTCTTATGGTGGTTCGTTCAAGATTCCTCTTCATTTGCTACCGTATCATTTCATTCGTTGTCTCCAATCCCACAGGTGGTTCCATCTATACCTTCCCAAGATTGCGCCATATCTCTTTTAATCCTTTCTATGAGAATAAGTAGTATGCCAAATCCGTTGCTTGTCATCAATTTAAATTGGTGAAGGATAGTATTAACATAATTCTTATTCTTGTTTCATCCAAGTGATTAATTCCTTCTTTCGGAGATTGTTCATGATGAAGTAATTCTCGGTTCTAGTGTTCATCTTTTCTTTCCGGAGTTCCATGTTCTGTCGGTTATATCATCGCAAAACTCCATCTAAATCATTGCAAGGCTTCACCTTGTGTTTTCAACTTCTCTTTCTTTCTATCATCCTTTTATTACTGGAGTTCTTCATGGAGGATCTACGTCGTCGTTCATCAAGGATTCTATTCATTTTTCAATTGTTCTTCAAGATTTCTCTCGAAGTTATGACCCGCCATGCTTTACTCTAAAATAAACATGGTGCTCAACACATGTCTTGTTTTGAGGAGTTCAAGTATTCTTGTTTTTGCATTTCGAAGTGCAATTCCTTCTACCTTATCTTTTGAGGTGGTGTTATGTCACTCTTGACAATTTCCTTCATGTTTCATGATTCTAGTTGTCAAGAATGAGATATTTTAAATCCATCATTTTCTCTTTGTTCAACAGATCTTTTCGACCAATCAACTTCTTCATTGGAGTTATCTTGGTATATATTTCACCTAAAGCCTTCCCTAAGGAATGTTGCTATTTGTGGTGCTTATCAATGATCCGAGTTTTCTCCTATCCTCTCGGCGAAAGCAGTTTTCATCCCTTCGTTGATCTCAAACAAGCAATTGTTTTTCGTTAGTGGCATGTATTCACCTCATAATTTTGAGATGTTTCCCATAAGCCCACTACAAGCTTATTCTTTTCATTGTTGCTTTTCCAACAACCTCGTTGTAACCTTCTTGGAAGGGTGCTTTCGTAGCTCATTTGTGGCACAAGTTGGCATTTTCCTTCTCCATTCTGTTATTCCAATGATCTATCTTCTATTCCTTCTTTCGGAGGCAATGTGATGTTCCTCTCTTCGCTCATCATCTTGTTTTGTCAAGATCATGTTCTTTTCGTGCTCATCCATTTAACCAGAGTGTTGTGTCATCTCTTCAAGGCTTTCATCTTATCAAGTTTTGCCTCTCTTTTCATCCTGAGTGCTGTCTGAAATCCTTCTTACCCATTATGCCATTCTTTCAATAGTTCCGGAGGCAGTGTGTTGTGGATTTCATCAAGTATCTTCCCATCTTCTCAAGTTCATGTTCTATTCCTTTCATGTTCTATTCCTTCCATGTTTAACCGGAGTGCTGGCCGAATTCTTCCTGTCTCATCTGGTTGTAACCGGAGTGGTTTTGAACCCTATCTTGTCAATTAAACTCTTGATTCATGTCTTCGCAACCTTCAAGTTCTCGTAATGTTCCTTGTTCCTCTTTTCTAACAGATTGTTTGCAATCTTGTTCATCTTCGTTGTTTTCTTTCTTTCATATTTCTCAACCTCTCAAGGTTCGTGGTTTCACTCATTCGTCAAAGAAGCAACTTAGTTTTACCGCTTATCTTCCTCTTCCTTTTCCCTCCAGTGACATCCTAGATCTCGGGACGAGATCATCTCGTAGTGGTGGAGTGTTGTAACGCCCCGGATACAACTTTCCATATTCATAACTCCAGCTCTTGCCTTTTCCGGAGATGCTATATGATATTTCCTCCGTGGTTGGGTTTTTGTCTGTTGTTTTGCATTTTGTCCTTGTTATGCATATCATCTCATGGCATCATGTGCATTGCATCGGCATCGTTTTCATAAAACTCGCATCCATTGGGGTTCCGCCGGTTCTCTCTGTTGTCCGTTCTGAGCCCGACCACACTCGCACGCGCCGGCGGCACCTCCGAAATATCATTTTATAAGTGGCATAAAAATGTTCTCGGAATGGGTTGCAACTTGTCATGCGGTCTTATTATAGTGTAGACAGGCCGCCTGCCAAGTTTTGTCGCATTCGGAGTCCATTTGTTAGCCCAACCGGTAAATATATAGATGCACCGTCGCCGGTTCATTTGTCGGACGTTTTCGGTATCCGGAAACCGTGCCGGGCCGCACTTCATCCCTCTCTTCTCAGCCCAAGGCATTCTACACAACCCACCTAGGTCCAACATACCCCGCCTCGCATCTGGAGCCGCCAGATCGAGATCAGACGGCCTCAAAACCCCCCTAACCCTAGCCTTAACCTATATAAACAACCCCCCTTGCCAATGTTGGCCTTCTCCTACCTCCCACCTCCATTTCCGCGCCCACAGCCTCCTCCCGCCACTTGGCGCCGCCCTCGCCACGCGTTCCGGCCAATCCGGGCGCGCCACGTCGACCCTGCCGCCACTCTCCTCCAACCGCCGAGCTCCACGTCGCCCTGCCTCTCTCCACCTCCCGCGCGGCCCTCCCAGGCCCATCCAGGGCCCGCTTAGGCCCGAAGCCGCGCCGCCGCAGCCCGTTGTCACCCGCGCGAGCCCGCCTGGCCGCCCGCCTCCTCCGTCCCGTTCTGGATCGAGGGGAGGAGACCCTCGATCCCGAGCTCCCCATCGCCGGCCATCGTCCTCGTCGCCTCGTCGGAAGACTGTGGTCGCGCCGGACCCCAGATCCGTCTCCGCCCGGGCACCCCCGCCTTCGTGTAGCCTCCCCATCACCCTCGGTGCCTCGCTGTCGCCACCTCCCTGCACTGCCATGGAGCTCCGCCGGAGTCGCCGTCCCTCTGTGCCGGTCCTTTATTCCGCCAGATCCGACCAAGGCTCGGCCTCCGGCACCCATCCCCGGCGAGTCACGTGCCTCCTGGCGTCCTCCCCGCGTCGCCGGAGCAGTCACCCCCGCCGCCGCCGGGCTCGTCCCTGCCTTGATCTAGCCGGATCGGGACGGGCACGACGCCTCTAGCGCCTCGTGGGCCGGCCTCGCCCAAGGCCAAGCAGAGCGGGCCGGCCTGCTCCCTCCGGCCTGCCAAGCCCCTCCTCCGAGCCGGGCCTTGGCCCATGGTGAGCTGCCTCCCCCAGCCCCTCCAGATTCAGCCCACGTGTTTTTTTTCATGTCTGCGTCTTTTTCCATTTTTCCAGGGAATTACAGTTTTACAAGAAAAACCCTGATATTCATGCATTTAATATCTCACAAACCGTGCATCATATGTAAAAACTTCATATATGAAAAATGGTTAGATTTCTGTCTAGTTTCATAATATGTCATTTTCATCCCATGTTGAAATGTTTAACTTGTTGCTTATTTAAATTTTCTCAATTGCCATGTTAAAATGATTTAATTCATAACTAAATATCCGTAGCTCGGAATTAAATGTTCTTTATATGTAAATGGGGTGGAAAAATGCCTAGTTTAACATGGTCCACTTTATTTTCCTGTTTAACAACTCTAAAATCATGTAATAGGCAGAACAGTACCGAATCTAAAATATGCATATGGAGATTTTCCGGAATTGTTGTTTGTGGTTCCGGCCTCATTTAAACTTGCTTAGATAGGTAGTTTTCTTATGCTTCACCCCCTTGCCATGTTTAACAACATTTAATATTGTTGGGTACAAAACCGAGAGAGAAATAAATAATTGATGTGGTGTTTTGTCAATATGCAACTCGTTGCATATTGAGCTCCACTTAATTTGTAGTATTGTGTGTTGCAGCTTGCCATGCCATGCCTCATTAAACCGGACATGCATCATACTTGTTTGCGCATCATGCCATGTTTATGCTTATGCATTTACCGTGTTGTTTGTTTCTTTCCGGTGTTGCTTCTTAGTTCCGGTAACGTTGCGATTGTGAGGATTTCTTTGACTACGTCCGTTCGTCTTCTTCATGGACTCGTTCTTCTTCCTTGCGGGATTTCAGGCAAGATGACCGCTACCCTGGATCTCACTACTATCATTGCTATGCTAGTTGCTTCGTTCTATCGCTTTGCTGCGCTACCTATCATCTGTTTGTCAAGCCATTCCATGTTGCCATGAACCTCTAACCTTTGACACCTTTCCTATGCAAACCGTTGTTTGGCTATGTTACCGCTTTGCTCAGCCCCTCTTATAGCGTTGCTAGTTGCAGGTGAAGTTGAAGATTGCTCCATGGTGGACAGGATTTTGGTTGGGATATCACAATATCTCTTATATTATTAATGCATCTATATATTTGGTAAAGGGTGGAAGGCTCGGCCTTATGCCTGGCGCTTTGTTCCACTCTTGCTGCCCTAGTTTCCGTCATACCGGTGTTATATTCCCGGATTTTGCATTCCTTACGCGGTCGGGTGATTTATGGGACCCCCTTGACAGTTCTCTTTGAATAAAACTCCTCCAGCAAGGCCCAACCTTGGTTTTACCTTTTGCCTCACCACCACCTACCTTTTCCCTTGGGAGTCGCTCTCTCAAGGGTCATCTTTATTTTAGCCCCCCCCCCGGGCCAGTGCTTGTCTAACTGTTGGTCCGAACCGAGTAGACTGCGGGGCCACCTCGGGGCAACTCGAGGGCTGGTTTTACTCGTAGGATGTCTCATCCGGTGTTGCCCTGAGAACGAGATATGTGCAGCTCCTATCGGGATTGTCGGTGCATCGGGCAGTTTTGTTGGTCTTGTTTTACCATTGTCGAAATGTCTTGTAAACCGGGAACCCGAGTCTGATCGGGTCTTCCTGGGAGAAGGTCTATTCCTTCGTTGATCGCGAGAGCTTGTCATGGGCTAAGTTGGGACACCCCTGTAGGGTATAATCTTTCGAAAGCCGTGCCTGCGGTTATAGGCAGATGGGAATTTGTTAATGTCCGGTTGTAGATAACTTGACACCAGATCCGAATTAAAACGCATCAACCGCGTGTGTAGCCGTGATGCTCCCTTCTCGGCGGAGTCCGGGAAGTGAACACGGTTTCTGGGTTATGTTTGACGTAAGTAGGAGTTCAGGTTCACTTCTTGATCATTACTAGTTGATGACCATTCCTTTTGCTCTCTTCTCGCTCTTATTTGCGTATGTTAGCCACCATATATGCTTAGTCGCTGCTGCAGCCTCACCACTTTACCCCTTCCTTTCCCTTTAAGCTTTGCTAGTCTTGATACCCATGGTAATGGGATTGCTGAGTCCTCGTGGCTCACAGATTACTACAACAACAGTTGCAGGTACAGGTTCATGCGATGATCATGACGCGAGAGCGATGCTTGCTTGTGTTGAGTTCTTCTTCTGCTTCTTCTTCGATCAGGGGATAGGTTCCAGGTCGGCAGCCTGGGCTAGCAGGATGGTTGTCGTTTGAGTTTCTGTTTGTGATTCATCCGTAGTCGGATGATGCTCCGATGTATTGTGATGTTGTATTCGTGTGGCATTGTATGCCTTATGTATGTTTCCTCAACTATTATGTAATGTTGATGTAATGATATCCACCTTGCAAAAGCGTTTCAATATGCGGTTCTATCCTTGGTGGGACCTTCGAGTCTCTTTAGGATAGTATCGCATATTGGGCGTGACAAGTTGGTAGTCAGAGCCTCGACCAACCGTAGGAGCCCCCTTGATTGTTGGCCGTTGTTGAGTCTAGAAAAAAACTATTTTGAGTCTTAGGATTATATATATCAGAGAGTAGGATTCTTTTTACTCCTCAGCCCCCTTCGTCGCTCTGGTGAGGACTCCTGACGTAGATGTTTTGTCTTTCCTCTCCTCAAATTTCACTAAATTTTTTTAGGATCACGCAGGTATCTTGGAATCGTTTCGATGGTTTTGTGACGAGAACATTGTTCTTTGTGCCTCCTGTCTATTTATGTGGCTTTGACCCGGGGAGTCGAGCTCTGAGGTGTTGTCGTCACAATTTTATCATTGCAGTTCTGGAATACCTGAGTTTTGCCGACATCGAAAATCTCTTTTGTACAGCTGTTGGTGAGATAACCCCGATAACCCAGTACTGGGGCGAGCTCGGGAGTATTTCCATAACTCGTATAACGGATGCTTTTTGAAGGTTGAGGTACACGATTTCCGAAGGTTTCTTGGTTATGTGTTGACGGATGGATACAGCTTGGATGTAGGTATTATTACTTTGGGTGAGATATATTGCTTCCCCTGTATCCCCAACACCAGATTGCATAACCAGAAAGTTTCGGGAGTTTTATAGGTGGGAATTCAAGTAGCTCCTAGAATATCTTTTCGACAGATGCATGATATGAGATTGGGGTTCGACGTCTAGTGGTCCGCCTTTCCACGGTCGTTTTTACAGTGGTCTCGTTGTGTCTTAAAGAACCCTTGGCTATGCTGGTTTGGGGACACTTCGTATGTCATCTGCACTGCCTTGTACATGATGGTGCTGTACACTCGAGCCTGTGTGGGCCCCACCACGAAAACTTCAGATGAAATCTCTATCATATGTTTGTTTCGGCTTATTCTGCACGCCAAATCCTTTGTTTTGTTTTATTTGTGGTATTCGAGTTGCTTCGAAGTCAAATGTTGAATCCATACCTTTCCTAAACGGTGTTCTCATATTGCTATGTGAATACCAATCCTTTTGATCACTGAGGTTGTCATGTCAATTCTTTCCAACCGGTGTGCTTCTTTTCAAGTGGATCCGATCATTTCAACATTCGCAAGATCATCTCTCAGTTTCCCAACGTTGTTCGTTTCATCCGTACCCAAGTTGCCTTTGCTTTCCCGCCCTCCCACCCCTTTTTCTTCAAGGACTCAGATTTGTTAATCAAGTATCCATTTATTCATGTGAAGTCACTTCACTCTTCTCAATCAAGGTTTTGATCCGGTGCTCCCTCGTGAAGATACAAACGGAGTTTCAAGTTCATCATTCTTCATCCCTTTTTCTTCTCCGGTGGATCCAATTCAAGCTTTCGGTGTTGATCATATTCTTTTCCTCGTTTCTAATGCTTTCTCATGCCGGTGCATCTCACAATCGTTCACCTCTCTCTATTCTTATCCGGAGTGCTCAAGATATCTCAGAAGACTTGTGTTTCCGTTCTCAATCCGTTCAAGATATTTCGAGGTTGTTATCTCATTCAAGTCATTTAATTCAATCGGTGCAATCCCCCCCTTTCAATCAATTGTTCAACGGTGTGTTTCTTTTCAGTGGGCCCTACCCACAGGTCTTTTCCCAGGATCTTACCTGACTCTTCTAATTTTTCCGGAGCTTCTAAAATTCTTTTCAAAGTTTGACGTAAGAATGAATTATCATCAGTCATATGTCTTTCTCCAAGATCTTTCAAATTCTTTTCATTGTTGGTTCAACCTTTCCAATTTTCATTCTGGAGTGCCTCAACAATTGTCATGGTGGTTCTCATGATCATTCTCAACATGTGAAGACCGAAGAAGAGTTTCTCTTAAATCTTGGTCCATTCTCTTGAAGATTCATGGTTCTAGCTTCATGCTATCCTCATAATTGTTTTTGATTGTGACAATTCTTTTCTTACCATCCAAAGCATTTCATGAGTTGTTTCCATTTCTTTCCTCCGAAGGCCATCATGTCATAATTCTTCATTCTCAGCGTGTAGCTATCATTCTCCAAATCTTTCGGTGAACCGTTCAAATATCCTCTAATCAGTTCATGATCTCTTCGTTCTCATGTATCTAAATCCCCTCAAGTATATTCATTCGTTTTCCAATTCTTCCCGGTGATTTGTCCCTTTGCCACTTTCATTTTCAATTCTTATGGTGGTTCGTTCAAGATTCCTCTTCATTTGCTACCGTATCATTTCATTCGTTGTCTCCAATCCCACAGGTGGTTCCATCTATACCTTCCCAAGTTTGCACCATATCTCTTTTAATCCTTTCTATGAGAATAAGTAGTATGCCAAATCCGTTGCTTGTCATCAATTTAAATTGGTGAAGGATAGGCTTAACATAATTCTTATTCTTGTTTCATCCAAGTGATTAATTCCTTCTTCCGGAGATTGTTCATGATGAAGTAATTCTCGGTTCTAGTGTTCATCTTTTCTTTCCAGAGTTCCAAGTTCTGTCGGTTATATCATCGCAAAACTCCATCTAAATCATTGCAAGGCTTCACCTTGTGTTTTCAACTTCTCTTTCTTTCTATCATCCTTTTATTACTGGAGTTCTTCATGGAGGATCTACATCGTCGTTCATCAAGGATTCTATTCATTTTTCCATTGTTCTTCAAGATTTCTCTCGAAGTTATGACCCGCCAAGCTTTACTCTAAAATAAACATGGTGCTCAACACATGTCTTGTTTTGAGGAGTTCAAGTATTCTTCTTTTGCATTTCGAAGTGCAATTCCTTCTACCTTATCTCTTGAGGTGGTGTTATGTCACTCTTGACAATTTCCTTCATGTTTCATGATTCTAGTTGTCAAGAATGAGATATTTTAAATCCATCATTTTCTCTTTGTTCAAGAGATCTTTTCGACCAATCAACTTCTTCGTTGGAGTTATCTTGGTATAGATTTCACCTAAAGCCTTCCCTAAGGAATGTTGCTATTTGTGGTGCTTATCAATGATCTGAGTTTTCTCCTATCCTCTTAGCGAAAGCAGTTTTCATCCCTTCGTTGATCTCAAACAAGCAATTGTTTTTCGTTAGTGGCATGTATTCACCTCATAATTTTGAGATGTTTCCCATAAGCCCACTACAAGCTTATTCTTTTCGTTGTTGCTTTTCCAACAACCTCGTTGTAACCTTCTTGGAAGGGTGCTTTCTTAGCTCATTTGTGGCACAAGTTGGCATTTTCCTTCTCCATTCTGTTATTCCAATGATCTATCTTCTATTCCTTCTTTCGGAGGCAATGTGATGTTCCTCTCTTCGCTCATCATCTTGTTTTGTCAAGATCATGTTCTTTTCGTGCTCATCCATTTAACCGGAGTGTTGTGTCATCTCTTCAAGGCTTTCATCTTATCAAGTTTTGCCTCTCTTTTCAACCTGAGTGCTGTCTGAAATCCTTCTTACCCATTATGCCATTCTTTCAATAGTTCCGGAGGCAGTGTTTTGTGGATTTCATCAAGTATCTTCCCATCTTCTCAAGTTCATGTTCTATTCCTTCCATGTTCAACCGGAGTGCTGGCCGAATTCTTCCTCTCTCATCTGGTTGTAACCGGAGTGGTTTTGAACCCTATCTTGTCAATTAAACTCTTGATTCATGTCTTCGCAAACTTGAAGTTCTCGTAATGTTCCTTGTTCCTCTTTTCTAACAGATTGTTTGCAATCTTGTTCATCTTCGTTGTTTTCTTTCTTTCATATTTCTCAACCTCTCAAGGTTCGTGGTTTCACTCATTCGTGAAAGAAGCAACTTAGTTTTACCGCTTATCTTCCTCTTCCTTTTCCCTCCGGTGCCATCCTAGATCTCGGGACGAGATCCTCTCGTAGTGGTGGAGTGTTGTAACGCCCCGGATACAACTTTCCATATTCGTAACTCCAGCTCTTGCCTTTTCCGGAGATGCTATATGATATTTCCTCCATGGTTGGGTTTTTGTCTATTGTTTTGCATTTTGTTCTTGTTATGCATCTCATCTCATGGCATCATGTGCATTGCATCGGCATCGTTTTCACAAAACTCGCATCCGTTGGGGTTCCACCGGTTCTCTCCGTTGTCCGTTCTAAGCCCGACCACACTCACACGCGCCCGCGGCACCTCCGAAATATTATTTTATAAGTGGCATAAAAATGTTCTCGGAATGGGTTGCAACTTGTCGTGCGGTCTTATTATAGTGTAGACAGGCTGCCTGCCAAGTTTCGTCGCATTCGGAGTCCATTTGTTAGCCCAACTAGTAAATATATAGCGGCACCGTCGCCGGTTCATTCGTCGGACGTTTTCGATATCCGGAAACTGTGCCGGGCCGCACTTCATCCCTCTCTTCTCAGCCCAAGGCATTCTACACAACCCACCTAGGTCCAACATACCCCCCCTCGCGTCTGGAGCCGCCAGATCGAGATCAGACGGCCTCAAAAACCCCCTAACCCTAGCCTTACCCTATATAAACAACCCCCCTTGCCAATTTTGGCCTTCTCCTACCTCCCACCTCCATTTCCGCGCCCCCCAGCCTCCTCCCGCCACTTGGCGCCGCCGTCGCCACGCGTTCCGGCCAATCCGGGCGCGCCACGTCGACCCTGCCACCACTCTCCTCCAACCGCCGAGCTCCACGTCGCCCTGCCTCTCTCCACCTCCCGCGCGGCCCTCCCAGGCCCATCCAGGGCCCGCCTGGGCCCGAAGCCGTGCCGCCACAGCCCGTCGTCGCCCGCGCGAGCCCGCCTGGCCGCCCACCTCCTCCGTCCCATTCTGGATCGAGGGGAGGAGACCCTCGATCTCGAGCTCCCCATCGCCGGCCATCGTCCTCGTCGCCTCGTCGGAAGACTGTGGTCGCGCCGGACCCCAGATCCGTCGCCGCCCGGGCACCCCCGCCTTCGTGCAGCCTCCCCATCGCCCTCGGTGCCTCGCCGTCGCCACCTCCCTGCGCTGCCATGGAGCTCCGCCGGAGTCGCCGTCCCTCTCTGCCAGTCCTTTATTCCGCCAGATCCGACCAAGGCTCAGCCTCCGGCACCCATCCCCGGCGAGTCCCGTGCCTCCTGGCGTCCTCCCCGCGTCGCCGGAGCTGTCACCCGCCGCCGCCGGCGGGCTCGTCCCTGCCTTGATCTAGCCGGATCGGGACGGGCACGACGCCTCTAGTGCCTCGTGGGCCAAGTAGAGCGGGCCGGCCTGCTCCCTCCGGCCTGCCAAGCCCCTCCTCCGAGCCGGGCCTTGGCCCATGGTGAGCTGCCTCCCCCAGCCCCTCCAGATTCAGCCCACGTGTTCTTTTTCATGTCTGCGTCTTTTTCCATTTTTCCAGGGAATTACAGTTTTACAGAAAACCCCCTGATATTCACGCATTTAATATCTCACAAACCGTGCATCATATGTAAAAACTTCATAGATGAAAAATGCTTAGATTTCTGTCTAGTTTCATAATGTCATTTTCATCCCATGTTGAAATGTTTAACTTGTTGTTTATTTAAATTTGCTCAATTGCCATGTTAAAATGATTTAATTCATAACTAAATATCCGTAGCTCGGAATTAAATGTTCTTTATATGTAAATGGGGTGGAAAAATTCCTAGTTAAACATGGTCCACTTTATTTTCCTGTTTAACAACACTAAAATCATGTAATAGGCAGAACAGTACTGAATCTAAAATATGCATATGGAGATTTTCCAGAATTGTTGTTTGTGGTTCCGGCCTCATTTAAACTTGCTTAGATAGGTAGTTTTCTTATGCTTCACCCCCTTGCAATGTTTAACAACATTTAATATTGTTGGGTACAAAACTAAGAGAGAACTAAATAATTGATGTGGTGTTTTGTCAATATGCAACTCGTTGCATATTGAGCTCCACTTAATTTGTAGTATTGTGTGTTGCAACTTTCCATGCCATGCCTCATTAAACCGGACATGCATCATACTTGTTTGCGCATCATGCCATGTTTATGCTTGTGCATTTACCATGTTGTTTGTTTCTTTCCGGTGTTGCTTCTTAGTTCCGGTAATGTTGCGATTGTGAGGATTCGTTCGACTACATCCATTCGTCTTCTTCATGGACTCGTTCTTCTTCCTTGCGGGATTTCCGGCAAGATGACCGCTACCCTGGATCTCACTACTATCATTGCTATGCTAGTTGCTTCGTTCTATCGCTTTGCTGCGCTACCTATCATCTGTTTGTCAAGCCATCCCATGTTGCCATGAACCTCTAACCTTTGACACCTTTCCTATGCAAACTGTTGTTTGGCTATGTTACCGCTTTGCTCAGTCCCTCTTATAGCGTTGCTAGTTGCAGGTGAAGTTGAAGATTGCTCCATGGTGGACAGGATTTTGGTTGGGATATCACAATATCTCTTATATTATTAATGCATCTATATATTTGGTAAAGGGTGGAAGGCTCGGCCTTATGCCTGGCGTTTTGTTCCACTCTTGCCGCCCTAGTTTCCATCATAACGGTGTTATGTTCCCGGATTTTGCGTTCCTTACGCGGTCGGGTGATTTATGGGACCCCCTTGCCAGTTCGCTTTGAATAAAACTCCTCCAGCAAGGCCCAACCTTGGTTTTACCTTTTGCCTCACCACCACCTACCTTTTCCCTTGGGAGTCGCTCTCTCGAGGGTCATCTTTATTTTAGCCCCCCCCCCCCGGGCCAGTGCTTGTCTAAGTGTTGGTCCGAACCGAGTAGACTGCGGGGCCACCTCGGGGCAACTCGAGGGCTGGTTTTACTCGTAGGATGTCTCATCCGGTGTTGCCCTGAGACCGAGATATGTGCAGCTCCTATCGGGATTGTCGGCGCATCGGGCGGCTTTGCTGGTCTTGTTTTACCATTGTCGAAATGTCTTGTAAACCGGGAACCCGAGTCTGATCGGGTGATAGAGGCAAAGGTGTCCCGATCCTTCTATGAGATGATAACTATCGATTTGGTGGAGACGACTTTGACGATCCGACTACAAACGTGCAACGACGTTGTGCCTTAGCAATCGCTAAACCAACTCCGAGAGGTTATTGACCACGCCGGAGCACGATCAACCTGACCACGAAGGTCTATTCCTGCAAGCAATCGAAGAACAAGCAAGAATATGATAAAAGCAATCTGAATATCGCGAACATGTATGAAGTATTGATAATGGTGGGGATCCGAAAAGTGGTCTTGGTCTGGTCGTTGGACACAAACGAAGCACACGAAGATGCAATGGCTAACTTTTAACTAAACAAATCCCAAGGAAAAGCTACTAGATGGATCTACTTATATAGGAGCAAGGGGTGGCGGCCAAGGAGGTGGGAGGATGTCCCAAGGCAGCCTAAAACTAAATTTAGGTCGTACAAGGCCAATGGGCCCAAGTGGAGGTGATGTAACACCTTTGGACTTGTAGTTTGACTCGGATTCTGCTGCAGCATCAGATTGTTTCGTCCACAACTCAACGCTCCGGACGAATTTGAAGGTGATTCCAATTGGGTTGGAAAGTGCACGAAATCTAGTTTCCAACAAAAATAGAATCACCCAATTCGGAGTCCGTATGAAAATCTTGTGTGCGTTTTGAGTCAGGTACGTCTGTGCAGTCCGAATCTGAATCCAGAACGTGAGAGACTTGGACTCTATCTTCTCTTGGGCCAAAAGTGACGTGAGAGAACTTTTTGGACAGCAAATAAACATCTCTTTCTTCCTTATCTTCATATGTGGATTGTACAAATGTCCCATACACCTGCAATTAGACAAAACACAAAAGTGTGTGAAGTATTTTTGTTCTGGATAACATAAATAGATTATTGAATAGTTTGCACTAGAAACCACCTGACAAATATGCATATATGCAATATTTTTGGTCATATCCAAGGTAGTCATGTCCTCATCATCCTCCCCTTCTTGAAAATAAAGCCGTCCTCGGCGTTGCTTAATCTGAAATGTGGCTAACAAAAGAGACAAGGTGTACATGTTGTATATGTATATATCATCCATTTTTACTTCCCTTGATTTTTGCATATATGACACATGAATAGATGAGTAACTTGCATAGTTCATAAAATCTAAAGCCAAAAAATTAGCACAAGAGTAGAAGGCATGAAAATATTGCAACTCAGTTTGCATATATAAGTGAAGCTATTATTCATTTCAAAAGATTGACAATGTTCATCATTAAACCATCCCAACATTGGTGAATAAACATTACTTGCATCAAATTTACATGCTACAACATGCTTAAATAAGCAAATATGCAATAAGTCATTCAACACAGAATCATCACCAAGATTAGAGGTCATATCAAAATGATTAAACATTGGTTCTTTTGCATCAATAGTTAATTCAATGGGTGCACTCAAAATTGTTGGTATTTTAGTTGTTTGATCACATGGCAAAGTCAAATTATCAACGTAGTCCTCTAAAATAGGTGGTGTGATCAAAGTAGTGGGTAGCTCATCAGATGGTGCATTCAAATTGACAAGGCATTCATCATTCTCATGTAGAGATGGAAGATCAGTACCTTTGTCATTACCTCTTATGATCAACTCAGATGATGTAGCCACTCTCGAGGGCGATGTGTCACATGGTGGAGGTGATGTAGTCCTGACAACAACGGATGTGGTTGTCATAGTATGCCTAGTAGTTGAAGGAACAATCATATCAACTCTTGGAATGTGCACCGTGCGCTTGTTCTCTTCGTGGCCAACACGTCATTTTATTTCCTGTTCAGCTTTGCAAGCAAGATGAAACAAATGGTCCATAGGATAACACTCTTCATGAATTAGTATCTCTTGAATATCACGGTTTAATCCTCCCCAAAATCTATCCATAAAATCATCTTCACTTTCTTCTAAAGAGGAATGCAACAAGGTAGTTTGTAAATCATCATAATATTTTGTTACAGTTTCACTACCTTGTTTTAAGTGTTGCAACTTCTTAATCATGTCACGAGTATAATAAGCAGGGACGAAAGTATGTCGCATGGCAAGTTTCAAATCATCCCAAGTAGTAGGTATATAATCAGGGTGTAACCGACAATATTCACTCCACCAAACCAAAGCATAACCAGTGAAAGAACCAACCGCAACCTTAACCTTTTTATGTTCATCGAAATAATGGGAAGCAAATATATTTTTTATGTCGAACTCCCATTCAATATATAAAGCAGGTTTAAAACGGCCATTAAATGGTGGTATAGATACATTAACCTGATCATGTGCATTTGGATGTTTGTGCACCTCTCGTGATGGTTGTGGTATTTGCAAAGGTGGTGGCACGTCTCCCGCGATCGACAAAGCCCATGAATTGACTCTGGATCCTGTCATGATTAGTAGAACAAGAAACAAAACCCAAAAATAATGTTCCTATAACTACTAGGATGTGGTGGTAAAACGCTCACAGTAAAGCAAATATCAATGTCTTACAAGTTCTTACCATGCAGCAGGCGGTGATCGGCAACCAGCTGTGTCAAGTAACTCCGAATATTGAGTAAAGCGATTGCCAGGGGAGCGTACGTATACACGGTGTAGAAATACGTGGAGCTGGGTTGGCTATATATGGTAGCAAAAGATTAGCAATAATCAATTCAAAGATGCAATGTTGAATAAACGCTCAACGACGGTATTGTGCTGGTCCTAGGCTAGACCGGACTAGAGACGCGAGCCTAGAACACTAATAAGGTCATGGCGTAGCACAACTAGCATCAATGAAGGATACTAAGTAGCTCTTGACAGCAAGATATAAGTGAAGATCACAACGGCAGTGAAGATAATGATGAAAAACAGCTGCCAAGCAGGATATACAACAACTCTCTCTCCAACTTTCCTCTTGAAAAGTTTGAGACCATTTTCGGATAAATTCTTTCAAAGAATGCTACTAACTCAAGCTTTCCAATGCAAAAAGAATCACTCAATTCCGAGTTGATATGAGGAGTCAAAGAATGCTAAAACTGGCATGAAAAATTGGAACAAGTTGTGTCCACGAACTTCAGAGGGCAAAAAGACCTATTTAGAAGCCGATTTTGAGGTGTCAAATATTGAACTAGCTTCTGTAACTATTTAGATGCGGCTCGTCTCTAGCTTCAATTTGAGTACTCACGGAGCCAAAACGGACTTCATATGAGGAAGATACACCTGTTTTACTGAACAGTGCGCAAAACAGATTCCAATCCGAATTCAGGTACGAGATTGATTCGAGATAGATCCGATTTTTTTTTCTTCTCTTTTTTTTTCTCACTCTTTTTTTTTCTTTTTCTTCTCTCTCTTTTTCTTTTTTTTCCTTTTTTTCTCTCTTTTTTTTTCTCTTTTTTTTTTCTCCCTCTTTCCAAGACAAACTAGATAAAATGCAGATTGGATCAAGCGAAGATGTGAATGACCTCAACTATGATTATGACAATGAACAGTGCGTAGCACGTGGTGGAAATTAATAGATGGGATGGTGGACAGCGGAAGGGATAATGATGCAGCGGCGGCGTGACTAATGTGAACAGAACTCGAAACTCTAAAGGAACTAGACACTAAGACCAGCAACTGACACGACGATGCAACCGATAATTCAACTATGCAAGCAACGAATAGAAAATTGCAAAGGCTCAGACTGGCTTGGATAAAGGATGAACAGATCTAACTTTTTTTTGTGGCTTTTTCATGGACTATAGGTATGAATGACAGATGCGATCTAAACTATGAAAAATTGTAAAATCTCACCGAGCAACCTGAAAACTGATACCACTTGATAGAGGCAAAGGTGTCCCGATCTTTCGATGAGATGATAACTATCGATTTGGTGGAGACGACTTTGACGATCCGACTACAAACGTGCAACGACGTTGTGCCTTAGCAATCGCTAAACCAACTCCGAGAGGTTATTGACCACGCCAGAGCACGATCAACCTGACCACGAAGGTCTATTCCTGCAAGCAATCGAAGAACAAGCAAGAATATGATAAAAGCAATCTGAATATCGCGAATATGTATGAAGTATTGATAATGGCGGGGATCCGAAAAGTGGTCCTGGTCTGGTCGTTGGACACAAACGAAGCACACGAAGTTGCAATGGCTAACTTTTAACTAAACAAATCCCAAGGAAAAGCTACTAGATGGATCTACTTATATAGGAGCAAGGGGTGGCGGCCAAGGAGGTGGGAGGACGTCGCAAGGCAGCCTAAAACTAAATTTAGGTCGTACAAGGCCAATGGGCCCAAGTGGAGGTGATGTAACACCTTTGGACTTGTAGTTTGACTCGGATTCTGCTGCAGCATCAGATTGTTTCGTCCACAACTCAACGCTCCGGACGAATTTGAAGGTGATTCCAATTGGGTTGGAAAGTGCACGAAATCTAGTTTCCAACAAAAAAAGAATCACCCAATTCGGAGTCCGTATGAAAATCTTGTGTGCGTTTTGAGTCAGGTACGTCTGTGCAGTCCGAATCTGAATCCAGAACGTGAGAGACTTGGACTCTATCTTCTCTTGGGCCAAAAGTGACGTGAGAGAACTTTTTGGACAGCAAATAAACATCTCTTTCTTCCTTATCTTCATATGTGGATTGTACAAATGTCCCATACACCTGCAATTAGACAAAACACAAAAGTGTGTGAACTATTTTTGTTCTGGATAACATAAATAGGTTATTGAATAGTTTGCACTAGAAACCACCTGACAAATATGCATATATGCAATATTTTTGGTCATATCCAAGGTAGTCATGTCCTCATCATCGGGTCTTCTTGGGAGAAGGTCTATTCCTTCGTTGATCGCGAGAGCTTGTCATGGGCTAAGTTGGGACACCCCTGCAGGGAATAATCTTTCGAAAGCCGTGCCTGTGGTTATAGGCACATGGGAATTTGTTAATGTCCGGTTGTAGATAACTTGACACCAGATCCGAATTAAAACGCATCAACCGCGTGTGTAGGAGTGATGGTCTCTTCTCGGCGGAGTCCGGGAAGTGAACACGGTTTCTGGGTTATGTTTGACGTAAGTAGGAGTTCAGGATCACTTCTTGATCATTACTAGTTGACGACCGTTCCTTTTGCTCTCTTCTCGCTCTTATTTGCGTATGTTAGCCACCATATATGCTTAGTCGCTGCTACAGCCTCACCACTTTACCCCTTCCTTTCCCTTTAAGCTTTGCTAGTCTTGATACCCATGGTAATGGGATTGCTGAGTCCTCGTGGCTCACAGATTACTACAACAACAGTTGCAGGTACAGGTTCATGCCATGATCATGACGCGAGAGCGATGCTTGCTTGTGTTGAGTTCTTCTTCTGCTTCTTCTTCGATCAGGGGATAGGTTCTAGGTCGGCAGCCTGGGCTAGCAGGGTGGTTGTCGTTTGAGTTTCTGTTTGTGATTCATCCGTAGTCGGATGATGCTCTGATGTATTGTGATGTTGTATTCGTGTGGCATTGTATGCCTTATGTATGTATCCTCATCTATTATGTAATGTTGATGTAATGATATCCACCTTGCAAAAGCGTTTCAATATGCGGTTCTATCCATGGTGGGACCTTCAAGTCTCTTTAGGATAGTATCGCATATTGGGCGTGACATCCCCCTTACCAAAAGCCACATTTGCCCTATTTTCGCATTCCTTTCCAAGTTGAAATCTTCACTCCTTGCTTGCAGCGGCACCTCCTCGCAGGTGACCCTCCTTCACGCTGCTCGGCCTTGTCTATCCAGGAAGGTAATCCACACCCGAAGCCCATCCTACTCCTTCCACATCCCACATACCCCGACCGCCGCATGACACCTTCGACCCAAATCACCAACCCCTCCACCAAATAAGTCTCGCCCTAAGCCATGGTGCACGTAGTATAGCCAGGAGCTCAAGGAGCATTTGGCGGCGGAGAAGCAAATCATGGCTGCACACGCGGATGAGGTCATGATGGCTGCCATTCGTGCCGACCCCCAGATCTTGGAGGAGCACCTTGCCGTCGAGGCTACCATTGACGCCTCGCGCATTGATGCTGCAACGCGGTTCGCATCTTTAAACGATAGTTCATGGCATTTTCTTGAGGCCACCCGTGGTGCCTTCGAAAAAGACTACGAGGTCTTTTCTCGGCGTGCACGTGCTTACCTCAACTCGAGAGCCAGCAGGTTGGTTCCCGGATCTGCTCAGACAACTCGCCACTAAGACAAGGGCACCCACGATCCGGAGGCCTCGCCCTCTTCCATGTCCAAGTAGCCAATCATCATCAATATGTCCAGCAAGGAGGAATAGCTTGTCTTATTAGCTCACTATAAGTACCCATGTTCAGTTTGCTAGCTACTTCCTTTCCTTAACAAATTCTAGTGAATTGTGTTATCTACTTTGACCATGCAATATATTGCTCTAGTGTATATGTTATATATGTCGTGCAATGTGTTGCTCACTTATTAACAGTTTGTTAATTAGTTATCATGTTCAGTTAACTGTTTGGTTTAGTTCTGCAAATATGATGTTCAATTCTTCAGGGTGCAATTTTGTATTATCTTCCATGTGAGAAATAAATCGAATTTTTCTTTACAAAATACATGATAAACAAATACAATTACTATATTTCCAAGTTGTCAAGCATGCTTGGTTTGGTTATCTGTCTGATCTTTTATTATGTTATACATTGTGCAATGTGGTGCTCAGTTAACGCTTGGTTCATTTGTTGTGGTGTTTAGTTCAATTCTGCAACATGATGTTCAATTTTTGTGGGTGCATTCTGTTATTGCATACCATGTGAGAAATAAATCGAATTTGGATGTACCAAATACATGAGAAACATATACAATTGCTATATTTCCAAGTTGTTAAGCATGCTTGGTTTGGTTAACTATCTGATCTTCTATTAGGAGTATGTTATATTCTGCAATGTGGTGATCAGTTAATGTTTGGTTCATTTGTTGTGGTGTTTACTTAACTGCTTGGTTCAATTCTGCAATGCGATATCCAATTGTCGTGGGTAGAATTTTGTATTGTTGTGCATGTGAGGAATAAATCGAATTTGGCTGCACTTAACACATGAGAAACATTTATAATTGCTATATTTCCTAGTTCTTAATCATACTTTGTTTGGATAAATTTGTTTTCCATGTGGCTTGAAATAATCTGATGAATCTACAATGTGTTCATTTTTCATCAACATATTTTACTAATAGCACGCGAACCCTCACTTAACCTGTTCACTAACTACCTTATATGTGTTGCAGGGAAACAATGGGAAGCACTGAGGTACAATCGAGGTTTGCACATGCATGGTCCTTTGTCTAATAGCACATTATTGTACAATTGCAGGAACCATTAGGTCTTTAACAATTTGTCTTGCACATGTAGGTCCTGCTGTCAGAGGTTTTGACCCACTGTTCGACCCTTTTTAGATATGGGGAAATGAGTTGTCCATGAATATCAATCAAGTCAAGAAACTCAGAAAGATTGTTCGGATAAATAAATTAGCGAGAGAAAACAACAAGATCTTTGTCTGCACAATGAAGAAGACATCAATTCACTATAGGATGGTACTAACTATTATACCTTGCCTTTTTTTATTCGTTTGCCCCGTTTCCAATGTAGAGAAGATATTTATGCATATCCTTGTTTTCAAGCCTTTCAAAAGCAGTTCACTGATGATTACCTCTCAAACTACCTGTATGGTCAGGAGGCAAGGAAGGTATTCATACAACACCCACAGTTCAATATTGAAGTGTTCCTGAAGAGAACAAAGGATGGACGGTCAATCATCCTAAAGTTTCTATGACCTTCAACATCAATGAAGGCTCAATATTCGCCTTCTGCTTCAATAGTTTTCCAAATGAGATACATATGTCTATGTACGTCTATGATGCTAATTTCAAATGGTTATAGATGTTGCATGTGAAACTTGGTGCTGGTGCAGTTCTGTAATAGGGTAGCTGAGTGCTGAAGCTATATGATGTTGTACTCTGATGTATTTCAATTATGAAATCTTGCTTCCTTAATATGAAAATGAAATATGTTGTGTGCTTAATATGAAATGCCAATTAGATTAATAAATGGATTATTAATAATAGGATAACTAGCCGAATTGGGTTTTTCTATTGCAAACGGTTATTGAGAAAACACCATGGGTGATGACCTCAGGCAATGCACACAGTTTCTACGAATAAATCATGTTAGAATTAATGAACAATCACACACAACATCCTCTTGAAAACTATTTGCTTTAGGACACCTAGCGCAAACGTTTACCACGTGTGTCATGGATAGCCTTGTCCACACAGTTTCTTCTACGCACCGTGTAGTGACGCATTCAATAACGCAACGGTAAAATTGTTAGTACCGTGTGCAATGGAAACGCTATCACAAATGATTTAACGGCGAAAATTGTTTGTGATGTACCTGCGAACAGAAACAGTTTCCTTGGAGCGACTGTGTGGGGTGTATATACAAATGAAAACCTTTAGCGGGGACTGACTGTGTGGGATGAACTTACGACCGAAAATGATTTCGCCTGCATAATTGAATTTTTTTAGCTCTATTATACGCACAACCGCAATTGATTGCTTTCCGGTCGCCCACGAATTCATTTTGCCGAGTGTGTGTGCAAGGAGGGCATATCCCCGACAGTTTTTAGATTGTGTGGGAAGGACCCCCCCTATCGCAGTCACTCACTAGGCGACGGTTCCAAATGCCGTCACAAAAAGGGGTTAAAAACTATTTGTACAACACCTCGCTGTACTGGTGCATCACCGACAACGACACCTAATTCACGAGCCAAGCCTTCACGCAATACGTTCATGCCCTCGGAAGCAAGATCGCATTCGCCTCTGTTGGTCACCCAAGGAGAAACGGGCAAGATGAGTGGGCGAACACTGAAGTGTTGTGAGGACTCAAGACGAGAACATTTGATAAGCTGTAGAAGTGTGGCAGGCGGTGGATCTATGAGCTGCCGGTGGTTGTTTGGTCCCTCAGAATGACACCAAGTCAAGCTACCAGGCTGACTGCCTTCTCCCTGGTCTACGGGCCAGAAGCAGTTATCCCCGCGGAACTCATTTTCGGGTCACCTCGAGTGCTTGCCTACGATGAAGTAGCGCATGAATAGAACCGATGTGACAACGTTGTGCTAGTCAAGGAGAACCATCTCTGGGCTGCTATGCATGATGCACGCTACCAACAAGCCTTGTGTCTCTATCACAGCCACAGGGTTCATGCCCGGTGTTTTGAGGAAGGCGACCTTGTCCTTAGGCGCGTTTAGTCCGCCAAGGGTACAAACAAGTTGACACCAAAGTGGGAAGGCCCTTACCGGGTAGTACGAGTCACCAGACCTGGCACGGTATGTCTGGAGACGGAGATGGCATTAAATTGCAAAACTCATGGAAAATTGAGCATCTCCGCAAGTTCTACCTGTAAGGCGTGGTTGTCGTGCCCTGCCCGGCAGCCACCCTTTTGTACACACCTTGCCTCAGTTGCATGTAACCCCTTGTACAAATCCAGGCATAGACCCTGAGCAACAGAGAAATAAATGAAGCATTGGGGGGCCCGGACAAATTGCATGCATGCATAAGCATATCATGAGCATTGCATGTTCATGTAGATAAGATCGCATGAGACATCATTTTCATCTGCGTCAAGCTGCATGCTCCAACCGCGGACTTGGTCCCAAAGAGGAGAAGAGAAGACGAGCCTACGTTGCGATCCCGAGCAAGCCAGAACAGATAAGTTCTTTCTCTTATCCATACGTGTTCTAAAAATAGGTACTTGTGCATAAGAAAACCTTGCAGCCTTTGGGACTTAGTTGCTCCCATACTTTGACTCGAACGTTGCCTCGGTCAGGATGGTCATAGTGGCCTTTGGCGAAAAGGGTTGGCGGGGGGCTGGTCCCTATTCATGGTTTGTGCCCGGCAAGCCTAGCTCCGCGGTAACAAACTGAGGTGTCACGCCCAATATGCGACCCTATCCAAAAGGAACTCGAAGGTCCCACCAAGGATAGACCCGCATATTGAAACGCTTTTGCAAGGTGGATATCATTACATCAACATTACATAATAGATGGGGATACATACATAAGGCATACAATGCCACATGAATACAACATCACAATACATCATAGCACCATCCGACTACGGATGAAACACAAACAAAAGCTCAAACGACATCCACCCTGCTAGCCCAGGCTGCCGACCTGGAACCTATCCCCTGATCGAAGAAGAAGAAGAAGAAGAACTCCAAGACAAGCAAACATCGCTCTCGCGTCAAGATCATCGCATAAACCTGTACCTGCAACTGTTGTTGTAGTAAACTGCGAGCCACGAGGACTCAGCAATCCCATTACCATGGGTATCAAGACTAGCAAAGCTTAAAGGAAAGGAAGGGGTAAAGTGGTGAGGCTGCAGCAGCGACTAAGCATATATGGTGGCTAACATACGCAAATAAGAGCGAGAAGAGAGAAAGCGGAACGGTCGTCAACTAGTAATGATCAAGAAGTGATCCTGAAACTCCTACTTACGTCAATCATAACCCAAAGACCGTGTTCACCTCCCGGACTCCGCCGAAAAGAGACCATCACGGCTACACACGCGGTTGATGCGTTTTAATTCGGATCTGGTGTCAAGTTATCTACAACCGGACATTAACATATTCCCATCTGCCTATAACCGCAGGCACGGCTTTCGAAAGATTATACCCTGCAGGGGTGTCCCAACTTAGCCCATGACAAGCTCTTGCGATCAACGAAGGATATACCTTCTCCCAGGAAGACCCGATCAGACTCGGAATCCCGGTTTACAAGACATTTCGACAATGGTAAAACAAGACCAGCAAAGCCGCCCGATGCGCCGACAATCCCGATAGGAGCTGCACATATCTCGTTCTCAGGGCAACACCGGATAGGTCAGCCTACGAGTAAAACCAGCCCTTGAGTTGCCCCGAGGTGGCCCCGCAGTCTGCCCGGTTCGGACCAACACTTAGACAAGCACTGGCCCGGGGGGGCTAAAATAAAGATGACCCTCGGGTTGGCCGACCCAAGGGAAAGGTATAGGTGGTGGTGAGGCAAATGGTAAAACCAAGGTTGGGCCTTGCTGGAGGAGTTTTATTCAAAGCGAACTGTCAAGGGGGTCCCATAAATCACCCGACCGCGTAAGGAACGCAAAATCCGGGAACATAACACCGGTATGACGGAAACTAGGGCGGCAAGAGTGGAACAAAACACCATGCAAAAGGCCGAGTCTTCCACCCTTTACCAAGCATATAGATGCATTAATAATATAAGAGATATTGTGATATCCCAACCAAAATCCTGTCCACCATGGAGCAATCTTCAACTTCACCTGCAACTAGAAACGTATAAGAGGGCTGAGCAAAAGCGGTAACATAGCCAAACAACGGTTTGCATAGGAAAGGTGTCAAAGGTTAGAGGTTCATGGTAATATGGGAGGCTTGAAGAGCAAATGATAGGTAGCGCAGCAAAGCGATTGAACGAAGCAACTAGCATAGTAATGATAGTAGTGAGATCCAGGGTAGCGGTCATCTTGCCTGAAATCCCGCAAGGAAGAAGAACGAGTCCATGAAGAAGACGAACGGATGAAGCCGAACCAAGCGTAGACGAACGAATCCTCACGATCTTAACAAAACATGAACTATCGAGAAGAAGCACACAACTGGGTGAACACACCACACATGAACAAGAAATTATGCACAAACAAGCATGATGCATGAGAAATGTACACTAAGCTACTCATGGCAAGAGATGATGCAAACAAGAGCGACACATCAAGGCAAGTTTAAATGAGGCCGGGAACAACATTTAACAATTCCGGTAAGTCCTCATATGCATATTTCGAAATTGGTCCAGATCTGATAAAACTTATGTTCAAGTTGTTAAATAGCAAGTTAAAATGCACAAAGATGATCTACACGAGATTCTAGTCAAGTTACATATAAAGTTCATTTAGTTCGGAGCTACGGCCTAGAAGATATGAGCAAAACAAGATAAACATGGCATTGATGCAAAATGCACCCAAACATCAAGCAAACACCTCAAAACAAGGATGCAACATGATAATATAAAACTACATGAAAAATCAAGCAAGTACCATATAGAGCACACTCAAAACGGAGCAACGGTTCAACACACACACATGAAACAAGTTTAAAGGACAAGCTGTCCAAAACAGCAACTAGGCATATTGCAGGCATCAAAACAATATGATACAGCATCTCAACATAATAACAAAAGGCATGGGCATGATTTACAGGTAAAACACAACAAAACATGAACACTGAGCTATCTCCAGAAATCACTAGAACATGCTCAAACACACATGGTAAGATTGCAAGTTATAACAATTTCAGACTTTGCAGAAAATAACATCACGATGCAATGTTTAGAGCTATCAAACAACATGTTACAGGAACTTATAATGGCAAACGAAGGCATGGCATGAATCTACTAAATGCATAGATCAAAAGACTCTTACTGATCATAAGCCAAAAAGGATCAGAAGACATGATGGCACCCATGTAAACTTAGCAAGTTATAATACAGATTCATACATGGCAGAAATAGAACTATGAAGGCATGTAGATGAGCTTGTGCAACTCACTACAGAGCATTACATGGCATGGCAATGCAACCAACAGTACGAACGCATGTTTGTGAAAGCTAAGCATGGAAAGAGCAAGGTCATAGGATCTATGGAACACTAGGAAAACACATGGCAACAACTGAACTTAATGTTAACAGGCTGACAACAACATTATGAAGCAACTTTGGAGCAAGGAAACAACAATTTACAGCAATCTATAATTGCAACCAGGGGCATGGATGGATAGAGCATGACATGTAGATCAAAACATATTTAGTGATCATCTCCAGATTATGCATAGAATGATTAGTAGCAACAGGTTTACATAGCATCACGAAATAACAGATTCAGCCTAGCAAAACAGCAGCAGCATGTACCCTACTTAACAAGCTCGATTCACTCACCACAAGGCATTGCATGACAATATAAGCATAGCATCATCAAGAAGGCATGTTTGTGGAACAAACCAAGGCAAGAACAAGTTCATATCATGAAAGGATCAACTACAACAATCTTGGCAAAATTGAATAACATGCAAACAATCTGCCAGGAAACATTTTGAAGCAAAAGTAGAGCACGAAAAGGACATGCTAGACTACTCCATAATTGCAAACAAGGGCATAAATGGATAGAGAACAACCATATTTTGAAAACACCCTTACTGAAGTATCACAAAATATGCATGGATCTCTCTGTAGCATCAAGTTTATATGGAATCAAAATAACAGCAGAACAGGGCTAAAATCAGCAACACCACGATGCCTAGTTTGCATGCTTGTGCTAGTCACCACATTGATCACAAAAATACATGGTAAGCACCACTGTAAAGAATACAGGTCATAGTTTAAAACACATGTAGACATCAAAATCATAGGATGCACACATCAATCATGGCAAAAGTGACAAATGGGCTCGTTCTGTTAACGGACAGCAGAAAACATCATGAGGCACTCTTGCAACGACGATTCAGGCATCAAGATGAGCTCAAATAAATATGATGCAATGGAATGAAATGATTTACACGTTGAGGCGAACAATTTGACATATTACACGCATGAAACGGAGCTACGGGTGCAGAGATACAACAGGTCAACACATGGCATGATAATTACTGCCGATTCGGGGACTTAGTGGAATTTCACCTCCGGAAAAGTCAACGGGACGAGGAGATCCGGGACGGCGAGATCCAGGCGGCTCGGGGGCGCATTTGGATCGCGGGACGGGTGGATCTCATCCACCCGCCCGGTTCCGGTGAGAACTCCGGCGAGGCCGGGTAGGTGCCGGCGGGGAGAGGAACCCGGGGCGGCGGACGGGCGGCGGCGCGGCCGGATCCGGTGGCTCCCGGAGCC